>NC_091363.1:20331014-20519309 GCF_038502225.1 Cherax quadricarinatus | reverse complement strand
TCCACAATCATCCACACACACCATTACCCACAATTTAAGGTAAGAAATACTATTATTTCTATTGAATTTGTAGTCTTAAACAGTAATATAGCATGACAGTGAACTACAATTACGTACTTTTATTGTTGTAAGATCTGTTGGTCTATTAACCCTTTGAGGGTTTTGGTCGTACTAGTATGTTTTACGCGTAGGGGTTTTTGACGTACTAGTACTCATAAATTCTAGCGGCCTCAAATCTAGTGGGAGAAAGCTGGTAGGCCTTCATGTGAAAGAATGGGTCTATGTGGTCAGTGTGCACAGCCTAAAAAAAATCCTGCAGCACACAGTGCATAATGAGAAAAAAAAAACTTTGACCATTTTTTTTTAATAAATCAGCGACTTTGCAGTGTATTTTCGTATGGTATTTATTGTTGTATTCTAGTTTTCTTGGTCTCATTTTATAGAATGGAAGACATATTACAGAAATTGAGATGATTTTGACTGGTTTTACAATGAAAGGTGCCTTGAAATTGAGCTCAAAGTAGCAGAAATGTTCGATTTTTACCAAACTTCAAAAGTAAACAAATCGTGCCAAGCGTGCAATACACGTCAACTGGTGAGTCTAATATTCTTTTACAAGTGCACCAATAATATTTATACCATTTTTTACACTAATGCAGTAGTCTGCATAACAGTAAATCTTATATTTTTTGTGAGAATAAAAATTCAAAGTGGAAAGCAAAAGGATATAAGAGGGCCCTTGAGACGTGACTAATGACTAGAGGAAATGTCATTTTAGTGCCAGGAATGTCTTTCTTGTTTATTCTGGACCCTATTCGGAAATTGGCATCTTTTGAAATTTGTGTGAAATTGGCAAAATTGCTAAATTCTGACCACTGTAGTGGATAGTTGAATTTATAAATGGGTGGTTTCTTGCACCCATTCGATAGAAAAAATGGAGTTCTAGCGAAATATTCATGTTTTTTGTCGACTAGTACAGTGAAATTGGCCGAAAATGGGGCTCAAAGTGGGCAAAATCGCCGATGCGTAAATATCGCCGAGACCGCTAACTTTGCGAGAGCATAATTCTGTAAGTTTTCTATCAAATTTCAAACTTTTGGTGTCTTTATGATCGGGAAAAGATTCTCTATCTTTTCATAAGAGAAAATAATTTTTTTTTTTTTAAATTTGGGCGACCCTGAGAACGAGTTTCGGAGAGGGCCTGTCGACCCTCAAAGGGTTAAAAAAGTTGTTTGGCTTTTTGGGGGCTCCCGGGAACATAACCCTATTTTTCCCCCTAAGTTCTTCAGTTCACTTAACACGATTTTACCTAACATGGCACTTTCAGGAACGTAACTACCATGCTAAATGACGATCTACTGTACAATGATTTTTTAGTTATGCCCATTCTTCATTCATTCAGGCTTCCTGCAGTAAATATATTCATCACTCACTATAGGCTAAGGATGAAAATATTTTTTTTTATTTTTTATTATCACACCGGCCGATTCCCACCAAGGCAGGGTGGCCCGAAAAAGAAAAACTTTCACCATCATTCACTCCATCACTGTCTTGCCAGAAGGGTGCTTTACACTACAGTTTTTAAACTGCAACATTAACACCCCTCCTTCAGAGTGCAGGCACTGTACTTCCCATCTCCAGGACTCAAGTCCGGCCTGCCGGTTTCCCTGAATCCCTTCATAAATGTTACTTTGCTCACACTCCAACAGCACGTCAAGTATTAAAAACCATTTGTCTCCATTCACTCCTATCAAACACGCTCACGCATGCCTGCTGGAAGTCCAAGCCCCTCGCACACAAAACCTCCTTTACCCCCTCCCTCCAACCCTTCCTAGGCCGACCCCTACCCCGCCTTCCTTCCACTACAGACTGATACACTCTTGAAGTCATTCTGTTTCGCTCCATTCTCTCTACATGTCCGAACCACCTCAACAACCCTTCCTCAGCCCTCTGGACAACAGTTTTGGTAATCCCGCACCTCCTCCTAACTTCCAAACTACGAATTCTCTGCATTATATTCACACCACACATTGCCCTCAGACATGACATCTCCACTGCCTCCAGCCTTCTCCTCGCTGCAACATTCATCACCCACGCTTCACACCCATATAAGAGCGTTGGTAAAACTATACTCTCATACATTCCCCTCTTTGCCTCCAAGGACAAAGTTCTTTGTCTCCACAGACTCCTAAGTGCACCACTCACTCTTTTTCCCTCATCAATTCTATGATTCACCTCATCTTTCATAGACCCATCCGCTGACACGTCCACTCCCAAATATCTGAATACATTCACCTCCTCCATACTCTCTCCCTCCAATCTGATATTCAATCTTTCATCACCTAATCTTTTTGTTATCCTCATAACCTTACTCTTTCCTGTATTCACCTTTAATTTTCTTCTTTTGCACACCCTACCAAATTCATCCACCAATCTCTGCAACTTCTCTTCAGAATCTCCCAAGAGCACAGTGTCATCAGCAAAGAGCAGCTGTGACAACTCCCACTTTGTGTGTGATTCTTTATCTTTTAACTCCACGCCTCTTGCCAAGACCCTCGCATTTACTTCTCTTACAACCCCATCTATAAATATATTAAACAACCACGGTGACATCACACATCCTTGTCTAAGGCCTACTTTTACTGGGAAAAAATTTCCTTCTTTCCTACATACTCTAACTTGAGCCTCACTATCCTCGTAAAAACTCTTCACTGCTTTCAGTAACCTACCTCCTACACCATACACTTGCAACATCTGCCACATTGCCCCCCTATCCACCCTGTCATATGCCTTTTCCAAATCCATAAATGCCACAAAGACCTCTTTAGCCTTATCTAAATACTGTTCACTTATATGTTTCACTGTAAACACCTGGTCCACACACCCCCTACCTTTCCTAAAGCCTCCTTGTTCATCTGCTATCCTATTCTCCGTCTTACTCTTAATTCTTTCAATTATAACTCTACCATACACTTTACCAGGTACACTCAACAGACTTATCCCCCTATAATTTTTGCACTCTCTTTTATCCCCTTTGCCTTTATACAAAGGAACTATGCATGCTCTCTGCCAATCCCTAGGTACCTTACCCTCTTCCATACATTTATTAAATAATTGCACCAACCACTCCAAAACTATATCCCCACCTGCTTTTAACATTTCTATCTTTATCCCATCAATCCCGGCTGCCTTACCCCCTTTCATTTTGCCTACTGCCTCACGAACTTCCCCCACACTCACAACTGGCTCTTCCTCACTCCTACAAGATGTTATTCCTCCTTGCCCTATACACGAAATCACAGCTTCCCTATCTTCATCAACATTTAACAATTCCTCAAAATATTCCTTCCATCTTCCCAATACCTCTAACTCTCCATTTAATAACTCTCCTCTCCTATTTTTAACTGACAAATCCATTTGTTCTCTAGGCTTTCTTAACTTGTTAATCTCACTCCAAAACTTTTTCTTATTTTCAACAAAATTTGTTGATAACATCTCACCCACTCTCTCATTTGCTCTCTTTTTACATTGCTTCACCACTCTCTTAACTTCTCTCTTTTTCTCCATATACTCTTCCCTCCTTGCATCACTTCTACTTTGTAAAAACTTCTCATATGCTAACTTTTTCTCCCTTACTACTCTCTTTACATCATCATTCCACCAATCGCTCCTCTTCCCTCCTGCACCCACTTTCCTGTAACCACAAACTTCTGCTGAACACTCTAACACTACATTTTTAAACCTACCCCATACCTCTTCGACCCCATTGCCTATGCTCTCATTAGCCCATCTATCCTCCAATAGCTGTTTATATCTTACCCTAACTGCCTCCTCTTTTAGTTTATAAACCTTCACCTCTCTCTTCCCTGATGCTTCTATTCTCCTTGTATCCCCTCTACCTTTTACTCTCAGTGTAGCTACAACTAGAAAGTGATCTGATATATCTGTGGCCCCTCTATAAACATGTACATCCTGAAGTCTACTCAACAGTCTTTTATCTACCAATACATAATCCAACAAACTACTGTCATTTCGCCCTACATCATATCGTGTATACTTATTTATCCTCTTTTTCTTAAAATATGTATTACCTATAACTAAACCCCTTTCTATACAAAGTTCAATCAAAGGGCTCCCATTATCATTTACACCTGGCACCCCAAACTTACCTACCACACCCTCTCTAAAAGTTTCTCCTACTTTAGCATTCAAGTCCCCTACCACAATTACTCTCTCACTTGGTTCAAAGGCTCCTATACATTCACTTAACATCTCCCAAAATCTCTCTCTCTCCTCTGCATTCCTCTCTTCTCCAGGTGCATACACGCTTATTATGACCCACTTCTCGCATCCAACCTTGACTTTAATCCACATAATTCTTGAATTTACACATTCATATTCTCTTTTCTCCTTCCATAACTGATCATTTAACATTACTGCTACCCCTTCCTTTGCTCTAACTCTCTCAGATACTCCAGATTTAATCCCATTTATTTCCCCCCACTGAAACTCTCCTACCCCCTTCAGCTTTGTTTCGCTTAGGGCCAGGACATCCAACTTCTTTTCATTCATAACATCAGCAATCATCTGTTTCTTGTCATCCGCACTACATCCACGCACATTTAAGCAACCCAGTTTTATAAAGTTTTTCTTCTTCTCTTTTTTAGTAATTGTATACAGGAGAAGGGGTTACTAGCCCATTGCTCCCGGCATTTTAGTCGCCTCATACGACACGCATGGCTTACGGAGGAAAGATTCTTTTCCACTTCCCCATGGACAATAGAAGAAATAAAAAAGAACAAGAGCTATTTAGAAAAAGGGGAAAAACCTAGATGTATGTATATATATATATGCATGTGCGTGTCTGTGAAGTGTGACCAAAGTGTAAGTAGGAGTAGCAAGATATCCCTGTTATCTTAGCGTGTTTATGAGACAGAAAAAGAAACCAGCAATCCTACCATCATGCAAAACAGTTACAGGTTTTTGTTTCACAGTCTATTTTATGGTAAGTAATGTGTATAGGTCCGCCATCACAAATCCGGCAACCAGTTATTCGGTTCCTTCAGTTATTCGGCACTAATTTTGGCTAGTATAATTTCAAATTTCCAGGGTCGCCACACCATCCTGTTGGTACTGTTTGGTGGCGCTACTTGCTGCATAAGTCATTCCAATTTCTTTTTCTCCATTTATTGTTTTAACCTGCTTACTTTTAGCCCTAGCCATGGTTCCAATGAATAAAAGAAATGATTCTCATTATGTAAAGCACCTACACAGTACATTATCCATTAAAGATATGGTGGCTTTGAAGCCACTGTCGGTTGCCATGAGCTCAGTCTCATGAGGCAGGAGAATATGCTTTATTATTACGCTGATATCAACACTACAGCTTATTTGCCTATCACAATTGATCTAATATGACATAAGAAACAATATAAATAACATAAAACATGTTAAATACTCCAGAATGAATAATATTTGGCATAACACCGAGCAGTTCAACAGAGTTATGAAGAGGATATGGTAAACAAATACCATTCTCCTATCCCTGTCTTGGTGGCTTATATTAGAGAAAACGGAGTATAGCACAGGGCTAACTATGATATACACTCGTACTCCACCATAAACATGAAACAAAAAAGTTATTTTATCTCAATAGATTATCACACAAAGCAGCATATGTGTAGAGAACCTAGGATAACCCCAAAAAAGCCAACGTGGCTTATTTTTAGTACCTGGCTTGGATTAGCCATATATGATTTTTGGTAAATATTCGATTCCCAGCCAGGGTAGAAACATTAGGCGTGTTTCTTTACACCTGTTGTCTATGTTTACCCATCAGTAAATGGGTACCTGGGTGTTAGCCGACTAGTGTGGGTGTTATCCTGGGACACTGACCTAATTTTCTTGAAATACTCAGCATAACAAGTGCCTTTCTATACAGTAGTATGTCACTCATATTGTAGATAGTGACCCTCGTACTGTAGATAGTCTTAATGACCCTCGTGTAGTAGATAGTCTTTTTAGTATGATAAATAAGATGTTATCTTCATTATAGAATAATAAGAAAATATTATAACATTTATATTATAATAATAAATGATAATTCTATGTAACTGTATTTGTGTATACCTGAATAAACTTACTTACTGATGTCAGCTAGGCTTGTATACCTTGTACATGTACGTGTAGTAAATAAAGATATTATTATTATTATTATTATATTATTATTTTCTCAGTTGTTTGTTGGGTTTTCTTATTCAAACTTGGGCAATGTATGATGGAAAGATACTTCTTCACCTACACCAAAAATGAAATAAATCAGACCATAAATAGCGGAGTTCACTTCTCAGCCATTAGCGGTATATTTTTGTATGGTTGTTATGGTTATATTCTCATTTTTTCGGTCTCATTTGATAGAATGAAAGATATATTACAGAAATAGATATGATTTTGATTGCTTTCATGGCAAAAAGTACCTTGAAATTGCGCTCACAGTAGCGAAAATGTTCTATTCTTTAGCCTGCCAGTCCAAATTCCAGTACAGAGTCAAGAATGGATTGACATTATTTATACAATTATTGCAATAATGCAGTAGTCTGCATAACAGTAAATCTTCTATTTTTTGTTAATAAAAATTCCAAATGGTAAGCAAGAGTAATATATGAGGGGCCTGGAGCCATGACTAATGAACAGAGAAAAATGTTATTTTAGTACCAGGAATGTCTGCATTGTTTATTCTGGATCCTATTTTGAAATTGGCATCTGTTGAAATTTGTGTGAAATCAGCCAAATTGCCAATTTCTGGCCACATTATTGGGTAGTTGAAATAAGTGAATGGGCGGTTTCTTGTACTCAGTTGACAGACTAGAAGTAAATAAGTTTATTCAGGTATACACAAATACAGTTACATAGATTATCATACATAGCAGTGTATGTATAGAGAACCTGGGATAACCCAGAAAAGTCAGACAAAGTGACTTATTTCCAGTACCTGACTTTTTTGGGTTATCCTAGGTTCTCTACACATATGCTGCTATGTATGATAATTCTATGTAACTGTATTTGTGTATACCTGAATAAACTTAATTACTTACTTACCTGGCTTGGGCTTGCCATATATGATTTTTGGTAAATATTTTTTTTTTCTCGGTTGTTTGTTGCGCTATCTCATTGAAACTTGGGCAATGTATGATGGAAAGATGCTTCTTAACGTACAACAAAAATAAAAATGATGGACGATAAATAAGGGAGTTCACTTCTCAGCCATTAGCCACCTCTTTGCAGTATATTTTCGTATGGTTTTTATGATTGTATTCTCATTTTTTGGACTCATTTGATATAATGGAAGATATATTACAGAAATAGACATGATTTTGATTGCTTTCATGACGAAAAGTACCTTGAAATTGAGCTCAAAGTAGCGGAAATGTTCGATTTTTGCCGATGTTCAATGAACTATGCAAGTCAAGTTGGTTAATTTTATTAAATGTATTCTAACTTAACCACTCTGTAATTCGGCAAACTCAGTAATCCGGCACACTACAGGTCCCAATGATGCTGGATTTGTGATGGAGGACCTGTACGACATATGCATTTTTTAAGCCTAGCTCTATTGCTCACTTAATGTATGATAATGTAAACATGTTATTAGATTGTTTCACTTTACAGCAGTACCTAACCTGCTGTATAAGCAGAGACCTGCTGTAGTTTGAAATAAGTTTCAAGGTGGACTTTTACTTGGTCTTCTTCAATTATTGACAGGGCTTAAACCATGACCAATCGTTCTTATTTATATTTTATTATCTGAGAAATAAGGATAATTTTTTTTTTTTTGTGACATTGAAAATGGAGTAAAGGTTTTATATACAACAAGCCTTTGAATGTGATAAATGGATAGAGGAAATGTGTTTTAGTGCCTGGAATGCTTACAGTGTTTATTTTGGAATCTGTTTTAAAATTGGAAGTTGTTGAATTTTGTTGGCCAAATTATTAACTTAGGTACACTATATAGGGTAGTTTTGATACATGAATGGGAAGGTTCTTGTACTCAATTGATATAGCTAGGAATTGGGTCAAATTTAGTAGTTGAAATGGATAAAAATAGAACTCAAAATGGGTGAAACTTCGAAGCGTGTGCCTAATTCCCATTTTTGGTATTATTGCCTCCAGAAAAAGACTTGTTTCCAATGGTTTTTTTTTTTTTTTTTTTTTTTTTTTTTTTTTTTTTTTTTTTTTTTTTTTTTTTTTTTTTGCTAAACTGTCAGCACTTAAATTTTGAGGATTTCGACATTGAGAAGATTAACCCTCTCAGTGTTGCAACCCCAACTTGCAAACTTGCTCCCAGGGTCGAAGAATTTAAGAAATTTTTTTTTATCTTATGAAATGGTAGAGAATCTTTTCCCGAAGTTAATGAAATCGAAACTACGAAATTTAATGGAAAATTTATGGAATTACACTCTCATGAAGTTAGTGGTCTCAGCGATATTTACGCATCGATGATTTAGCCCTCTTTACGTGTTATTTTTGGCCATTTCCATTGTTCCAGTCAACCAAACTCTTAGCTACTTCACTAGTATTCCTTCTGTTGAATAGGTACAAGAAATCACCCATTTACCTACTTGAACTACCCAATAAAGTGATCAGAAATAGATAATTTGGCTAATTTCACACAAAATTCAATTGCCAATTTGAAAATAGGGTCTGGAATAAACAATGTAGATATTCTTGGCATTAAATGAACATTTCATTTGCTCCTTAGTAGCATCTCTAGGCCCTTCTTGTATTACGCTTACTTTTCATATAGAATTTTTATTCACACAGAAAATTTACTTTTATGCAAACTGCTGCATTATAATATTTGTATGAATAATGCCAGTGCATTCCTAAATGCATATTAGACTGGGCAGTTGGGTGCATATTGGACAAGTGATGTCATTTGTGCACTCTGGAATATTGGCAAAAATTTCCACTACTTCGACCTCAATTTCAAGATACTTTCTGTCCTGAAACTAATCAAAATCATCTCTGTTCTGTAATATATCTTCCATTCTATAAAATGAGACCAAGAAGCTGATAATGCAACTATAAAAACTTTACAAAAATGCACTGCAAAATCTCTTTTTTAAACCAAAAACACAGTCGCAGTTGTATTGTCTTATCCACTCCGTGGTGCAGGATTTTTTTATGTGGTGCCTACTTAATTTGTCTTGTCAGTCAGGTGTAGTGTCTGATATGTGGAAGATGGCTAATGTAATTCCTATTTTTAAAGTAGGGGACAAGTCGTTACCTTCAAATTACCGCCCAATAAGCCTGACCTCAATTGTAGGCAAATTTCTGAAGTCAATTATAGCTGAGATTATGTAAAGCTTTTGAGGCTGTTGATCATGATAAAGAATTTGATATTACTTATTTAGAATTTAGTAAGGCTTTTGATAGAGTACCACACCAAAGATTGTTAAAGAAAGTGTCAGCTCATGGCATTGGGGGAAAAGTGCTCTCATGGATCGAGTCATGGCTCACTGACAGGAAGTAGAGAGTGTGCATAAATGGGGATAAATCCGAGTGGGGTTCTGTAACAAGTGGAGTTCCACAGGGATCAGTCTTAGGCCCGTTGTTGTTTATAACATACATCAATGATCTTGATGAGGGAATTACTAGTGAAATGAGCAAATTTGCCGATGACACAAAGTTAGGTAGGATAATTGATTCAAACATAGATATCAGGGAACTTCAGGAGGATTTAGACAAACTCAATACCTGGTCAGAAAAGTGGCAGATGCAGTTCAATGTAGATAAATGCAAGGTTCTGAAGCTCAGGAGTGTCCATAACTCTAGCACTTATAAGTTAAATAATGTAGAACTTAGCCATACAGATTGCAAAAAGGACTTGGGGGTTATGGTAAGCAGTAACATTAAACCAAGACAGCAGTGCCTAAGTGTACGTAATTAGGTAAACAGATAACTGGGATTTATATCAAGAAGTGTAAGCAACAGGAGTTCAGCGGTTATATTGCAGCTTTATACATCATTAGTAAGGCCTCACCTAGATTATGCAGCGCAGTTTTGGTCTCCATATTACAGAATGGACATGAATTTGTTAGAAAGCATTCAGCGTAGAATGACTAAATTAATACATAGCATTAGAAATCCTCCATATGAAGAAAGACTGAAGACCCTTAAATTATATTCACTTGTTAGATGAAGAATGAGGGGAGACATGATCAAAGTGTGTAAGTGGAAGATGGGTATTAATAAAGGGGATATTAGTAAGGTCTTGAGGGTATCTCTCCAAGAGAGAGAACCTGCAGTAATGGATTCAAATTAGACAAGTTTACATTTAGAATAGATAAAGGAAAGTATTGGTTTGGAAATAGGGTAGTTGATGAGTGGAACAGTCTGCCTAGTAGGGTTATCGAGGCTTAAACCTTGGGTACTTTCAGATTTAGGTTGGATAAATACATGAATGAGAGGGATTGGATTTGAGTGGGACTTGCACGTGAGTTAATAGAGTTGTCAAAGTTTATTTATTGGGTAGAATTGAAAATTGGGTTGGGCAAATATTTTGTTCGTGGGATGGATTGTGAAGGACCTGTCTAGTATGGGCCAACAGGCCTGCTGCAGTGTTCCTCCTTTCTTATGTTCGTATGTTGACAATGATGCACCTGTTGTGCATTCCTTGAGTGATGGTGAAATTAGATGAATTGAAGTATTTTGTCATGCCTCCTGAGAGCAGAAATTCCTCTGGAACAGATTAATGCCATTTCAGTTAATTTAAATGAGGAAAATTGACTCGGCACACGAACAAATTGGGCTACGAACAAGGTCATGGAGTGGATTAAATTCATAAGCCAAGGTTCCACTGTAACATAGAAACCTGATATATACAGTGGACCCTCAACCAATGGCGGCATCGACTATTCCCAAAATCGACTAATGGCACTTTTTGGCGTCAAAATATTGGCTCTACCAACGGCAAAAAACTCATCTAAAGGCTTTCGTCCTGAACGTGTCCATGCAGCCTGAGCGGGCCCAGCCACTCCGAGACCGTGTACAGCCAGTGTGGCATTGTTTACAAGCCGTTGTAGTCAATCCCATGTGTACCTGTGATATATCTTGTATTACTTCATTTTTTTTAGTGCTTGTAACCACTAAATAAGCCACCATGGGCCCCAAGAAAGCTTCTAGTGCTAACCCTGTGGTAAAAAGGGTGAGAAATACTATGAAATACTATCGTTCCACGGTCAGCTGCTGCTGCACCACCATCAGCTGCTGCTGCGCTACTGTCGGCTGTTGCTGCACTACTGTCAGCTGCTGCTGTACCATGGTCAGCTGCTGTTGCTGCTGCTGCTGCACTGCCATCAGCTGTTGCTGCACCACTGTCAGCTGCTGCTGTACCATGGTCAGCTGCTGCTGCACTGCCATCAGTTGTTGCTGCACCACTGTCAACTGCTGCTGTACCACCGCCAGTTGCTGCTGCACCACGGTCAGCTGTACTACTTGAAGATGTGGAGAGGCTGTTGTTGGTGTGGCTTATCGAGAATACCGAGAAACAATTAACCCCAGAGGGTTAATTAACCACCCAGGATAACCCAAGAAAGTCAGTGTGTCATCGAGGACTGTCTGACTTCCATTGGGGTCCTTAATCTTGTCCCCCAGGATGCGACCCACACGAGTCGACTAACACCCAGCTGAACGGGAAAAAAATGCCTGGAACTAGTGCTCATATTGGTGAATTTAACCCTTTCAGGGTTTCCAACGTACTAGTATGGCTTACACACCAGGGTTATTGACGTACTAGAATGCCTAAATTCAAATCTAGTGAGAGGAAGTTGGTAGGCCTACATATGAAAGAATGGGTCTATGTGGTCAGTGTGCACAGTATAAAAAAAATCCTGCAGCACACAGTGCATAATGAGGAAAAAAAAAGTCCGACTGTGTTTTTGGTTTAAAACAGCGACTTTGCAGTGTATTTTTGTATGGTATATATGGTTGTATTCTAGTTTTCCTGGTCTCATTTTATAGAATAGAAGACATATTACAGAAATGGAGATGATTTTGATTGGTTTCATAATGAAAAGCACCTTGAAATTGAGCTCAAAGTAGCAGATATGTTCTATTTTTACCAAATTTCAAAAGTAAACAAATCATGCCAGGCGTCCAATACATGTCTACTGGTGAGTCTAATATTCTTTCACAAGTGTACTAATAATATTTATACCATTTCTCCACCATTTCTACACTAATGCAGTAGTCTTCATAACAGTAAATCTTCTATTTTTTGTGAGAATAAAAATTCAAAGTGGAAAGCAAAAGAGATGTAAGAGGGGCCTGGGGATGTGACTAATGAACAGAGAAAATGTTATTTTAGTGCCAGGAATGTCTGTCTTGCTTATTCTGGACCCTATTTGGAAATTGACATCTTCCGAAATTTGTGTGAAATTGGCAAAATTGCCTATTTCTGACCACTTTATTGGATACTTGAAATCGGTAAATGGGTGGTTTCTTGTACTCATTAAATAGAAAAAATGGAGTTCTAGCGAAATAGATATGATTTTTGTCGACTAGTACACTGAAATTGGCTGAAAATAGGGCTCAAAGTGGGTGAAATCGCCGATGCGTAAACATCGTCAAGACCGCTAACTTCGTAAGAGTATAATTCCATAAGTTTTCCATCAAATTTCATACTTTTGGTGTCATTATGATCGGGAAAAGATTCTCTATCATTTCATTAGAAAAAATAATTTTTTTTTCCGAAAAATTTTCGACCCTGAGAACGAGTTTCGGAGACGGCCTCTCGATCCTGAAAGGGTTAAGGCCAGCAAAGGTTGGTTTGAGAGATTTAAGAATCATAGTGGCATACACTGTGATAAGGCATGGCAAAGCTGAAAAATTCCAACCCCAACAGGTGTTTAATTGTGACAAAACAGGCCTGTTCTGGAAGAAAATGCCAAACAGGACCTACATTACTCAGGAGGAAAAGGCACTCCCAAGGCACAAGCCTATGAAAGACAGTCTAACTCTCATGTTTTGTTGTAATGCTAGTGGGGATTGCAAAGTGAAGCCTTTACTCATGTATCACTCTGAAAATCTCAGTGTTCAAGAAAAACAGTGTCTCATCACTCAGCAGTACTCTTCAGTAAAGGTAAGTGTCATTTTAGTATTTATGTACGTATTGGGCTTGCCTCATTTTTGTTTTCTGTGTATATTTCATGTAGAAAACATTATTTTCTTTAATACTTTTGGCTGTCTGGAATGGATTAATTGGATTTCCATTATTTCTTATGAGGAAAACTAATTAGACTAACGGCTAATTTGACTAAAAGCTAGCTCTCTGGAATGGATTAAAGCCATTGGTTGAGGGTCTACTGTACTCTTGAATGATTAAAATATGTCATTATGTGACAAGTGGAGGTGGCCACAACCGCTCTCGCATTGTTGTGATATTCACTGCTATCTAGTGACGGTTTTTTGAAGCCATCTATTATTATATAGTACATTTTTATTATACATGTATTATTATTATATGTATTATTATTATTTATTACAATAATTATTATTCTTTCTTTCAATACACCGGCCGTATCCCACCAAGGCAGGGTGGCTCAAAAAGAAAAACGAAAGTTTCTCTTTTAAATTTAGTAATTTATACTGGAGAAGGGGTTACTAGCCCCTTGCTCCCGGCATTTTAGTCGCCTCTTACAACACGCATGGCTTACGTAGGGAGAATTCTGTTCCACTTCCCCATGGAGATAAGAGGAAATAAACAAGAACAAGAACTAGAAAGAAAGTAGAAGGAAACCCAGAGGGGTGTGTATATATATGCTTGTACATGTATGTGAAGTGTGACCTAAGTGCAAGTAGAAGTAGTAAGACATAACCTGAAATCTTGCATGTTTATGAGACAGACAAGAGACACCAGCAATCCTACCATCATGTAAAACAATTACAGGTTTTCGTTTTACACTCACTTGGCAGGATGGTAGTACCTCCCTGGGTGGTTGTTGTTTACCAACCTACTATCTAGGATAATTATTATTATACGTATTATTATACTTTTATTATACGTATTATTATTATTATTATATATTATTATACTATTATTATATTATTATTATTGTACGTGTTATTATTATTATTATTATTATTATTATTACAGTATAAATAATTTGGAATTTTTATTCACACAAAAAAATGGAAGATTTATTGTTATGCAGACTACTGCAGTATTGTAATAATTGAATAAATAGTGTCAACCCATCCATGACTGCATGTTGGAATGGAGGTGATGTCATTTGTTTACTTTTGAACGTCACCAAAGACTACTTTGAGCTCAATTTCAAGGTACTTTTCATTGTGAAACCAATCAAAATCATATCTATTTCTGTAATATACCTTCCATTCTATAAAATGAGACCGAAAAAACACTAATACAACCATAAAAACCATACAAAAATACCATTTTTCATTGACATTTAAAAGTTCCTCAGATTATTCCCGCTATCTACCCTATACCTCCAGCTCCCCATCTACTAACTCCTCTACTCTGTTTTCAACTGACAAATCCATTCGTTTCCTAGTGCAAAGGTATTACTATGTAAATGATTGTTGAAACCAACATTCCCTCCTTTCAGAGTGCAGGCACTGTGCATCCCACCCCAGCCCTCCTGCAGAGTGCAGGCACTGTGCATCCCACCCCAGCCCTCCTTCAGAGTGCAGGCACTGTGCATCCCTCATGGGAGGCACCTTGATGCCAATAAGAATCTCTTGATCCAAGGAAGTGGATTTATCCTGCCCTTGGATCAAACCAGATTGCCTCCTTCAGCTCTTCCTGCCTTTCCTTACTTCACAGGGCAGGGGGAGACATTTGTCATGCACTGTGCATCCCACCCCAGCCCTCCTTCAGAGTACAGGCACTGTGCATCCCACCCCAGCCCTCCTTCAGAGTACAGGCACTGTGCATCCCACCCCAGCCCTCCTTCAGAGTACAGGCACTGTGCATCCCACCCCAGCCATCCTTCAGAGTGCAGGCACTGTGCATCCCACCCCAGCCCTCCTTCAGAGTGCAGGCACTGTGCATCCCACCCCAGCCCTCCTTCAGAGTACAGGCACTGTGCATCCCACCCCAGCCCTCCTTCAGAGTACAGGCACTGTGCATCCCACCCCAGCCATCCTTCAGAGTGCAGGCACTGTGCATCCCACCCCAGCCCTCCTTCAGAGTGCAGGCACTGTGCATCCCACCCCAGCCCTCCTTCAGAGTACAGGCACTGTGCATCCCACCCCAGCCCTCCTTCAGAGTACAGGCACTGTGCATCCCACCCCAGCCCTCCTTCAGAGTGTAGGCACTGTGCATCTCACCCCAGCCATCCTTCAGAGTGCAGGCACTGTGCATCCCACCCCAGCCCTCCTTCAGAGTGTAGGCACTGTGCATCTCACCCCAGCCATCCTTCAGAGTGCAGGCACTGTGCATCCCACCCCAGCCCTCCTTCAGAGTACAGGTACTGTGCATCCCACCCCAGCCATCCTTCAGAGTGCAGGCACTGTGCATCCCACCCCAGCCCTCCTTCAGAGTACAGACACTGTGCATCCCACCCCAGCCCTCCTTCAGAGTGTAGGCACTGTGCATCTCACCCCAGCCCTCCTTCAGAGTGCAGGTACTGTACATCCCTCATGGGAGGCACCTTGATGCCAATAAGAATCTCTTGATCCAAGGAAGTGGATTTATCCTGCCCTTGGATCAAACCAGATTGCCTCCTTCAGCTCTTCCTGCCTTTCCTTGCTTCACAGGGCAGGGGGAGACATTTGTCACAAGAGTGGAGAGTAAAGTAAGACATGAAAATATATCACTTATAAAGCTGACACTCATTTATTAACACTTCTTGTTCTATTTACCAGTGTTGTAGAGAAGCAGTACCACCAGCTGTACCATCAGTGTACCACCAGCAGTACTACTAGCTGTACAGCTAGCAGTACCATCAGCAGTACCGCCAACAGTACCACCACACATCAGCACTACTACCACAGCAGTATTTAGGCTATTTCATAAACTCTGTGGTTATTACTGGGCCAAATCACTTTCTCAGATCATCCTCAGCAATATATCAGTAATTTAAGAAACTAGGAGTTAAGTATTCCTTGTTTATAGTGCTAGTGATTATTTCCCAACAAGTGAGGGTGACCCACAGAAGAAACCTTGTTGATCCTCACTTACTCTCTAATAACATTGTTTACTATTATTTCTCGCCGTGCAAACTCTTTGATCAATACACTTGTGTATATGAGCTGGGACATGTTGTGTGCAGCTTGTGCACGTGTCGTGTTGACTAAAGTAAATTACGCACCATTACTTGAAAATCAGTACTGGATAGGCCTCTTATCTATCCCCCTCCTCTCTTCCATAATATCTACTCCATAATATCTACTACTTTCCTCTTTTGCCAGGGCTATTATAAAATATTGGCAGTTTACAGTCCACCTCACAGTGTCCACAAGAAAAGTGCAAAAGTCTTTTTTAAGATGAAAGGTCTTTCAGGATTTGAATTAAATCAGTGTCAGTCTGTTTAATACTTGCCATATCAAATAACACTAGCACTAGCCATATCAGTACAAACAGTGTTAAATAGTTTCTCCTCTAAAACCTATTTTTTTCAATAAACCTCATGTATAATATTAACAAATATATTATCGACAAATAAGACTTCATCCAAGTAAAAACCTACATGACCATTTATTGTTAATAGGACAATTTAAATCAAATTTCCATGTTCATATATAAGATATACTGTCATTGTGCATGAAAGTTACTTAAAGGAATGCTCTTTTTAAACAAGAAAGTTCATACAAGGGAGAGAGCCTATTCATGTGTTCATCATAACTAAAAGACAGAAATAATTGAGATTTGGTTTTATATAACATTATAGAGGATAAATATATAGAGCTCATGACAGATATTTTTCAGATTCAAACAGATGTAATTCAGGATGGCAACTAAGAGAGGAAGAAAGTTATATCAGTGTTCAGATTGTCTGAAAGACTTTCAACGACATCCAGATCTAGTTAAACATATGGAAATTCATGCATTGGAGAAAAAATATAAGTGTTATGTGTATCTACAAGATTTTGTAAAGGATTCACATCTAGTAAAACATTCAGGTGTTAATAAAGGAGAGAAACAATATTGCTCAGAGGATGCTAGTAAACGCTCAAGTCAGTCAAATATGCTGATACATAGCACACTTCATAAACCACTGAAAAAACAACAACAGAGTTCACAGTGTCGGAAAAATAGTTCTAATAAGAGAAGTCATGATCAGCATATGAGAGTTCATAATTTGAAAAAATTACATCAGTGCTCAAAGGAGGAGGAGCCAGAATGTTCAGATAAGTCCAGTTTTACTACAGACATGAAAGTTCACACAAAAGAGACATCAAATCAGAGTTCAAAGTGTCTAAAAGACTTTTCTAATAAGGAAAGCCTAGCTAAAAATATTACTCAGTGCTCAGAGGAGACAGAATGTTCAGATAAATCAAATTTGGCCACAAACATGAAAGTTTGTAAAACAGAGACATCAAATCAGGGTTTAGAGAGTCTTAAAGGCTTTTCTGCTAAGGAGAGTCCAGGTAAAAACATTACAGTTAATACAGTAGACAAACCATTTAAGTGTTCACAGTGTCCAAAGACTTATTTAGCACATGGATATCTATTACAACATACAAGAGTTCATACAGGAGAGAAACCATTTAAATGCTTATTTTGTCCAAAGAAATTTTCACTTCATCAAACTCGACAACGACATACAAGAACTCATGAAAAGAACGGATCACATTCAGGAAAATCAAATTTGATTCCACATGACCTAGCCCAAACAGAAAAGAACACGTACAAGTGTTCGGAGTGTCCAAAAAGCTTCAGACGATATTCAAATCTAGAAAAACATAACAGATTTCACACAGGAGAGAAACCACATCAATGTTCAGTGTGTCTAAAAAACTTTACTTTAAATCCACACCTGTTAAAACATTTAAGAACTCATATACATAAGAAGCAAACTCCCAGCTCAGAAAGTACACAAGACTCTTCAAATAATGCAAATTTGACTACAGGTGTTCAAGTTTATACAAAAGAGAACACAGATCAGAGTTCAACATCTAAAATCAATTCTCATAACAAAGAAGGCAGTGGTCAGCAAACTGAAGTTGAAATAAGAGATAAATCATACCAGTATTCAGAGATCATACAAGACTTATCACAACGGACAGAGCCAGTAAAGCATATGACACATCTGTCTCCAGTTGTGCTGGTGAAAAGATTATGTATTAAACAGTAGGGAGTTACATATTAAACAGTGCAGAGTTACATATTAAACAGCAGAGACTTACCTACTAAACAGTGCTGAGCTGTGTATTAAAGTGTGTGCTGTAAATGTTGACATTAAACAATGCATTCAAACATTACTTGACTTGGAAAAGAGGGAAGAGTTAAGATTGTTGCTTGGTCGTGCTTACAGAGGATGAATTCTCCACTTCCCTATTGAGTATGTGTGTGTGTGTGTGTGTGTACTCACCTATTTGTACTCACCTATTTGTGGTTGCAGGGGTCGAGTCCTAGCTCCTGGCCCCGCCTCTTCACCGGTTGCTACTAGGCCCTCTCTCTTCCCGCTCCATGAGCTTTATCAAACCTCGTCTTAAAACTGTGTATGGTTCCTGCCTCCACTACGTCATTTTCTAGGCTATTCCACTGCCTTACAACTCTATGACTGAAGAAATACTTCCTACTATCTCTCTGACTCATTTGTGTCTTCAACTTCCAATTGTGGCCTCTTGTTTCTGTGTCCCCTCCCTGGAACATCCTGTCTTTGTCCACCTTGTCTATTCCATGCAGTATTTTATATGTCGTTATCATGTCTCCCCTGACCCTCCTGTCCTCCAGTTATCTGATTGATGTGTGCTTCCGGAGACATGCTCGGTGTTATACTCACCCCAAGATCTTTCTCCTTGAGTGAGGTTTGCAGTCTTTGGCCACCTAGCCTATACTCTGTCTGTGGTCTTCTGTGCCCCTCCCCCATCTTCATGACTTTGCATTTGGCAGGATTAAATTCGAGAGGCCATTTGCTGGACCAGGTGTCCAGTCTGTCCAGGTCTCTTTGAAGTCCTGCCTGGTCCTCATCAGATTTAATTCTCCTCATTAACTTCACATCATCTGCAAACAGGGACACTTCTGAGTCTAACCCTTCCGTCATGTCGTTCACATATACCAAAAATAGCACTGGTCCTAGGAGCGACCCCTGTGGGACCCCGCTCATCACAGGTGCCCACTGTGATACATCATTATGTACCATGACTCGTTGTTGCCTCCCTGTCAGGTATTCTCTGATCCATTGCAGCGCCCTTCCTGTTATATGCGCCTGGTGCTCTAGCTTCTGCACTAATCTCTTGTGAGGAACTGTGTCAAAGGCCTTCTTGCAGTCCAAGAAGATGCAATCAACCCACCCCTCTCTCTCTTGTCTTACTTCTGTTATTTTATCATAAAACTCCAGAAGGTTTGTGACACAGGATTTGCCTTCCGTGAATCCGTGCTGGTTGGCATTTATACTCCTGTTCCGTTCCAGGTGCTCCACCACTCTCCTCCTGATAATCTTCTCCATAATTTTGCATACTATACACGTCAATGACACAGGTCTATAATTTAGTGCCTCTTTTCTGTCTCCTTTTTTAAAAATGGGAACTACATTTGCCGTCTTCCATACCTCAGGTAGTTGCCCAGTTTCCAGGGATGTGTTGAAGATTGTGGTAAGTGGCATGCACAATATATCTGCTCCCTCTCTAAGGACCCACGGGGAGATGTTGTCTGGTCCCATTGCCTTTGAGGTATCGATGTCCCTTAGCAGTTTCTTCACCTCCTCCTCATCTGTATGTATGTCGTCCAACACTTGTTGGTGTATTCCTTGCTGGTGTCCCCGTCTGGTCTGTCCCCCCAGAGTCCTTCCTGTCTCTACTGTAAATACTTCCTTAAATCTCTTGTTTAGCTCCTCACATACCTCTTGATCGTTTCTTGTGAGTTCTCCACCTTCTTTCCTCAGCCTTATCACCTGGTCCTTGACTGTTGTCTTCCTCCTAATGTGGCTATACAGCAGTTTCGGTTCAGATTTGACTTTCGATGCTATGTCGTTTTCATACTGTCGCTGGGCCTCCCTCCTTATCTGTGCATACTCGTTTCTGGCTCTTCTACTAATCTCCTTGTTTTCCTGGGTCCTATGCCTCCTGTACCTTTTCCATTCTCTGTTGCACTTAGTTTTTGCCTCCCTACACCTTCGGGTAAACCAAGAACTCGTTTTGGTCTTCCTATTATTTCCGTTTCCCTTGGGAACAAAACTTTCCTCTGCCTCCTTGCACTTTGTTGCCACATATTCCATCATCTCGTTTACTGATTTTCCTACCATTTCTCTGTCCCACTGAACCTCCTGCAGGAAGTTTCTCATACCTGTGTAGTGTCCCCTTTTATATGGGGTTGGGGGAGCGTATGTGTGTATGTGTGTGTGTGTGTGTGTGTGTGTGTGTGTGTGTGTGTGTGTGTGTGTGTGTGTGTGTGTGTGTGTGTGTGTGTGTGTGTGTGTGTGTGTGTGTGTACTCACCTATTTGTGGTTGCAGGGATTGAGTCATAGCTCCTGGCTCTTCCTCTTCACTGGCCGCTGCTAGATTCTCTCTCTTCCTGCTCCATGAGCTTTATCATACCTTGTCTTAAAATTGTATATGGTTCCTGCCTCCACTACGTCAATTGCCAGACTATTCCACTTCCAGACAACTCTATGACTAAAGAAATACTTCCTAACAACAATTTGACTCATCTGAGTCTTCAACTTACAATTGTGACCCCTTGTTTCTGTGTCCCCTCTCTGGAACATCCTGTCTCTGTCCACCTTATCTATTCCATGCAGTATCTTGAATGTCATTACTATGTCTCCCCTGACCCTTCTGTCCTCCAGTGTTGTCAGTCTGATTTCCCTCAACCTTTCATCGTAGGACATTTCCCTGAGTTCTGGAACTAGCCGTGTTGTAAACCTTTGTACTTTCTCTAACTTCTTGACGTGCTTGACCAGGTGTGGGTTCCAAACTGGTGCTGATTCTCCGGTATGGGCCTGATGCACACGGTGTACAGAGTCTTGAATGAGATTTCTTACTGAGGCATTGGAACGCTATTCTCAGGTTTGCCAGCCGCCCATGTGCTGCAGCAGATATCTGTTTGATGTGAACTTTAGGAGATGTGCTTGGTATTATACTCACCCCAAGATCTTTTTCCTTGAGTGAGGTTTGCAGTCTTTGGCCACCTAGCCTATACTCTGTCTGCAATCTTCTTTGTCCTTCCCCGATCTTCTTGACTTTGCATTTGGCGGGCTTAAATTTGAGGAGCCAGTTGTTGGACCAGGCTTGCATCCTGTTCAGGTCTCTTTGTAGCCCTGCCTGATCCTCATCCGATTTAATTCTCCTCATTAACTTCACATCATCTGCAAGCAATGACACTTGAGTCTATCCCTTCCATCATGTCATTCACATATACCAAAAATAGCACTGGTCCTAGGATGAGCCTATCCCCTCCATCATGTCATTCACATATACCAAAAATAGCACTGGTCCTAGGACTGACCCTTGTGGAACCCCGCTCGTCACGGGTGCCCACTCTGACACCTCGTCACGTATCATGACTCATTGTTACCTCCATCAGGTATTCTCTGATCCATTGCAGTGCCCTTCCTGTTATGCATGCCTGATGCTCTAGCTTTTGCACTAATCTCTTATGAAGAACTGTGTCGAAGACCTTCTTGCAGTCCAAGAAAATGCAATCTACCTACCCCTGTCTCTTGTGTCTTGCTTCTGTTGCCTTGTCATAAAGCTCCAGTAGGTTTGTGACACAGGATTTTCCTTCCCTGAATCCATGCTGGTTGTCGTTTATAAGCTTGTTTCATTCTAGGTGCTCTAGCTGGGGATCAGTTGAACTGGTGCTCCCACAAGGTACTAAGTGGTCACCGATTTTTTTCATAGTGCGCACACTGAGTGCACAGACTCATTCTTTCATGTCTTTCCAAATCAGGCCTATTGCACCAAATTTGAAGGAATGAAAAATAAAACATTGATATAAATTCGAAGCACTGCACACGTGCACATATATCTGTGTGTGGACAGTTTAATGGTTAAAGAGGGCAATTTTCTGTGTGTAATAAGACAAAAAAAAATTTTTTTAGGGTTAGTACTTGCCAAGATACAAGGCCACGAAGTTGGCTCTGGATGCTCACCTGACGGCAACATGGAGTCCTGTCACTTGCAGAAGTGTTGCCGATATACCTTTTTGGGCAGTTGCTATCTACCAACCTACTACCTACAATATATATATATATATACAGTGGACCCCTGGTATACGATGGCATCGGTATACGTTAAATCCGGTATACGATACATTTTAACGCAAAAATTTTGCCTCGCCACTCGTTAAAAAACCCGCCACGCGCAATTTGTCCGGGATGCATCCATGTGAGGACTGAACTGCCCCGTGCGTGCCAGTGTTTACAAGCCAGCCAGTGTGCTCGCATCCAAGCATACATTCGGTACATTCCATATTATCACAGTGTTTTTGGTGCTTGTTTCTGCAAAATAAGTCACCATGGGCCCCAAGAAAGCTTCTAGTGCCAACCCTGTGGTAAAAAGGGTGAGAATTAGTATGGAAATTAAGAAAGATTTTGAAGGGTTTGGTGCTAACCCTGAGAAGCCTATGCCAGTTGTGGAATCCATTGTGTCTACTTCAAAAATTAAGGAAATGTGTGCAAAGTGGGTTGAACTGTAAACCTTTATGGATGAAAATCACCCTAACACAGCTATTGCAAGCCGTGCTGGTGACTATTACAATGACAATGTTGTGGCCCATTTTAGACAAATCTTAAAGGAACGGGAGGTACAGAGCTCTATGGACAGATTTGTTGTACAACAGAGGTCCAGTGACTCTCAAGCTGGTCCTAGTGGCATTAAAAGAAGAAGGGAAGTAACCCTGGAAAAGGACTTGCTACCTCAAGTCCTAATGGAAGGGGATTCCCCTTCTAAACATTAACAACTTTGACACTCTCCCCTCCTCCCATCCCATCAATCATCACCAGATCTTCATTATTTATTTATTTATTTATTTATTAACAATTTGAGCACACATACAGAGGTACAAAAAAATACAGATAAGAGCAGCATGCCAAAGCCACTTATACTATGCATAGCATTACGGGCTGGCTTAAAATTAACTTAAGATTAACTAAGCAATGATGAAATCAGTGATAAAACATTAATGTAAACAGATTACTATAAAGCACAAGTGAGTATTACAAAGACAGGTCATATGGTTGCATGCATTGTTGTACATTCAGTCGTATGAAGTATTCTGTTAGGTAGTGTATTTAAAAAATAATAAAGTTAGATTCGGTTTAAGGTTTAACATTTATGTGATATAATTGTGAGAAACATTTAAGATATACAATTTATAAGGTTCAGTTATTCAGTATTTATTTGGTTTTGGGTGAGTAAGTGATCTTTGAGAAGAGACTTGAATTTATAAACAGGTAGTGTTTCTTTTATATTTACAGGTAATGAATTCCAGATTTTAGGGCCTTTTATGTGCATTGAGTTTTTGCATAGCGTGAGATGGACTCGAGGAACATCAAAGAGTGATCTGTGCCTTGTGTTATGGTCATGTGTTCTGTTGAGGTTGGCAAGGAGATGTTTGAGGGGAGGGTTAATATCAGAGTTAAGTGTTCTATGTATGTAATAGGTGCAGTAATAAGTATGGATGTTTTGTATGGTGAGTAGGTTTAGTGTATTGAATATTGGTGGAGTGTGCTGCCTGTAGTAAGAATTTGTTATCATTCTAACTGCAGCCTTTTGTTGGGTAATTAGTGGTCTTAGATGGTTAATTGTTGTTGAGCCCCATGCACAAATTCCGTAGGTGAGATAGGGGTAAATAAGAGAGTGATATAGGGCCAGGAGGGCTGACTGTGGAACATAGTACCGTATCTTCGATAGTATGCCTACAGTCTTGGAAATTTTCTTAGAAATTTGTTGTATATGTGTATGAAATTTGAGTCTATTATCAAGGTGGATTCCTAAGAATTTTCCCTCTGTTAGCTTTGTGATAGGTGATCCGTTTATCATTATGTTAAGAGGGACATCTGTAGCTCTGTTACCAAACTGAATGAAGTAGGTTTTGTCAATGTTTAGTGTAAGTTTGTTAGTCCTCATCCAGGTAGATATTTTCTGTAATTCGGTATTTACAGTATTGGCTAGCGTGACTGCGCTCGGGTGAGAGAAGACGTATGTAGTGTCATCTGCAAATAGTGTGGGTTTGAGTAATTGCGAAGCATTTGGAAGGTCATTTATGTATAGGAGATAGAGAAGAGGGCCAAGGACACTTCCCTGTGGGACACCAACTGTAATTGGTTGCGCAGAAGAGTTTGCCCCATTTGCGTACACATATTGGCTTCTGTTGCTGAGGTATGACTTGAGGTAGTTGAGGGAGTGCCCTCTTATACCATAGTGTGACAATTTTACGTGGAGCAAGTCATGGTCAACTGTATCAAAAGCTTTACATAAGTCAATGAAGATCCCCAGTGGGACTTCTTTTTTCTCTATTGCAGTGTATATATATTCTATCATGTGTATAATAGCATCATTAGTATTTTTATTAGGCCTGAATCCAAATTGGCAGGGGTTGAGTATGTTTTGGGAGATAAGGTAGGAGTAGATTCGTTTATGAATTAATTTTTCGAAGATTTTTGAGAGAGGGTGTAAGTTGGATATTGGCCTATAGTTATTCAACTCTGTTTGGTCTCCTCCTCTGTGGATCGGGGTGACCCTTGCTATTTTGAGTACTGTAGGGAAGGTGGAGGATTCAATGGATTTGTTAAAGAGTGTTTCAATGATTGGTGATAGCACTTGTGACACTTTTTTGTATATAAAGGGTGGTAAGGTATTTAAATCTCCTGCCTTCTTTTTTAGTGCGTTGATAATAAGGGAGACTTCGTATGGGTTAGTCGGAGCTAGGGACAGTGTGTTCGGGTAGTTGCCGGTGAGGTAGTCATTTGGTGGGGTATCTGAGCTTGGGATTTTATTGGCAAGGTTTTGTCCTATAGTGGAGAAGAAATCATTGAGTCTGTTTGCTGTTTCTGTTGGTGGGAGTTGGGGTTCATCTGATTTTGCTAATTTTATTTCGCTATTTCGTGATATCTTTTTTGTTCCCAGAATTTCTGATAGGGTTTTCCAGGTCTTTTTTATATCACCTCGTAAGTTGGATAATCTGTTCTCATAATACAATTTTTTTTGCCCTTCTTATCAGGCTGGTTAGGATTGACGAGTAACGTTTTGTTTGGTCTCTGGTTATGTGACCCATTCTGTACTGTTTTTAATATTGGTGTTTTGTATTTATGGATTTGAGAATGCTGGGTGTTAGCCAGGGACTGTTCAGTCTCTTAGCTGTCATCTGTTTAGTTTTTTTAGGGCAGTGCTTGTTATAGAGGTATTGGGTCTTTTTTAGAAAATTATTTATACATTCGTCAATATCTGTATAGATTTCTAGCTCAGTGTGCCAATCAATGTTTGCTACTGCTGTTGTGAAGTTATTAATGGCTGCCTCATTGTGAAGTCTGAAGGTGACTTTAGTAGTGTCATGGGGTAGTTTACCAAGAGTTGTTATGAGGAAAGTAGGGTAGTGGTCTGTGATATTATCTGTAATTATGCCTGATTTTAAAGGGGATATGGTGTTGGTCCAGATGTGGTCAAGTAGGGAAACACTAGTCTCTGTAACTCTTGTAGGTTTTGTTACTGTTGGTAGTAACATACAGTTACTCATTGTGTTTGTGAATTCAGTAACGTGTGGGTCCTGGTCTTGCAGGAGATTTATATTGAAGTCACCTGAGAGTAGTAAGTGATCTTTGTTCATGCGTGCATCAGTTATCATACTTCCTAGGTTTTGACTAAATTAGCTAATGTTTGACTGTGGAACTCTGTAGATGTTTATCAATGTGAGAGGTTTTTGTAGGTATTTGGATTTGAATTTAGCTATTATATATTCCCCATGTTCATCCCTTGTGCAAGTATTAGTGATACATTCTAGTTGGTCTGAGTAGTATATGGCTGTGCCACCCCCTTGTTGGTCTGGCCTACAGTTGTGTATGGCTGTGTAACCAGGAATGGCATAGACATCTGTACTATCAGGCTTTAGCTAGGTTTCAGTTAGTGTAATGATGGACATATTGGCATGTAAGGAATTTAGTAATGCTATGAGGTCATCGTAATGCTTGCTTAAAGATCTGATATTGTAGTTAAAGATAGTTATGTTGTTGTTGGCACTGAGAAGTGCCTTTGATTGTTCTGCAGTGTAGTAATTACAGTAACTGTTTGATTCATTTAAGTCATTAAATAAGAGGTTGGTATCAGGATCAATGCTTGTAATCATAAGATTTGTAGTGAATCTATAGTTAGAATTAAGTATAAAACAAAGTAAATAGTCTTAAGCTAAAAAATAGCACCTGAATTATTTAACAAATGTAAAATAATGAGCTAAGGTAGTTTTTTTTTTTTGTTTTTAAGCTAAAATAAAGGAGACAATATAAAAGGGACTAATACAAATAAAGTGATGATCAAATAATGGCACTTGGGAATATGATAGTAGGTAGTACTATAAAGGTAATTTTTTAAAGTTAGAATTATAGTATAACATTATAATATAAAAGGGACTAATATAGGTTGTGGTGAACAATAAAGTGGTAATCAAATAAATGAGCTTTGGAATATAATGGCAAAATTGTGAACTTATTCTACTTTAGCACCTGAGAATAGCACCTTGATTATTTTAACAATTGTGAATATATAAACTAGGGTAGTTATATAAAGCTAAAATAAAGGAGAAAATATATAAGGGACTAAAATTAAGTAATGGTAAACAAAGTTAAATGGACAGATGGTAGGAATTATAATATAAACTTATAATATAAAAATACAATTTGAAATGGTACTTGCAATTGCACTAGAGTCTGGTATAGGTAAGTGTCATGTATTCTATTGTTAGTAGAATACTACTAACTGTGCATGTCTTCTTCAGTTTGTGTGCATTAAACTTAATATTTCATGTGGTAAAACTTTTTTTTTCATAGTCCTTTCGGGTGTCTTGCACGGATTAATTTGATTTCCATTATTTCTTATGGGGAAAATTAATTCACCTTCCAATAATTTTGGCATACAATGAGCTCTCAGGAACTGATTAATATCGTATACCGGGGGTCCACTGTATATGCAGAACAACCACTGTGAAAGAATAGAGAAATTCCAAGCGCTTTCGTGACTACTCACATTATCAAGGAACAACAAAAGTAATGCATCAAAGGAAGGCATATAAAGGGTCTAGCCCACACCTCACTATAACATCCCACAACAAAGCAACACCTGACACGCGACTCATAAGAAAGGGAACACTGCAGCAGGCCCGCTTGCCCAACTAGGCAGGTCCTTCTTACAACCCACCAACAAACTATTCTCCCAAAGAATTAAGAATTTTAAAATTTATTATTTGTCCAATGTATTATTAAATTCTTCCCAAATTCTATTAATTATAAATGGATCTAATTTATATAAACCAAAGGAAATATTCATATTATTGTCAAAACTGCTTTTTATGAAACAAGATTCAGTTATATTCCTGTCGACCATGGACTTGCTTGATACAACTTTCTCAACTTTTTGAAAATCTATTGGGTGGTTAAAATCTCTCACATGAATAAATAGAGCATTGGAATCTTGTCCAGTTCTAATGCTATATTTATGTTGTTTTAATCTTAGTTCGAGATTTTACCAGTTTGACCATAAACTTTATCGCAAATTTTACAAGGAATCTTATTCACACATCCGTCAGCATTTTGGGGGGAATTCTTTATCAAAAGTTTTTTTACTGTATCAAGATTTTTAAATACAACTTTGATATTAAAAGTCTTAAGAAGAGAAGGCATATCAACCAAGTTTTCATGGTAAGGGAGAACCAACATATTTTTAGTTGAATAAGGCTGGTTGTCTCTTTTTGGATTGTAAAAAGTATTTCTAGCAATTTTAAAAGATTTATCAATTACATTTCTTGGGTATATGTACCCCTAGGTGCATATACACCTACCATCCGACATACGACCTTCTCGACTTACAACGACTCGACTTACGACCGTGTTTTTTATGGCAAATTTCAGGGAAAAAACAAGTGTTTGTGTTGTACACAGTGTTTATCCTAAACCTTACAGTATAAAATACAGTACTAACAGCATAAAAAGTAAAGTAAAACATGAAATACCAAAATAAAACAATAAAATAAAGTCATTACAAAAATGTTATGTTGATATTCAGTAGTAAAGTTCGAATTATGACCGGTTTCTTGGAACCGAACTCGGTCGTAAGTCGGATGGTAGGTGTCTATATATACATGTATATATATATATATATATATATATATATATATATATATATATATATATATATATATATATATATATATATATATATATATATATATATATATATATTATTATCACACTGGCCGATTCCCACCAAGGCAGGGTGGCCCGAAAAAGAAAAACTTTCACCATCATTCACTCCATCACTGTCTTGCCAGAAGGGTGCTTTACACTACAGTTTTTAAACTGCAACATTAACACCCCTCCTTCAGAGTGCAGGCACTGTACTTCCCATCTCCAGGACTCAAGTCCGGCCTGCGGGTTTCCCTGAATCCCTTCATAAATGTTACTTTGCTCACACACCAACAGCACGTCAAGTATTAAAAACCATTTGTCTCCATTCACTCCTATCAAACACGCTCACGCATGCCTGCTGGAAGTCCAAGCCCCTCGCACACAAAACCTCCTTTACCCCCTCCCTCCAACCTTTCCTAGGCCGACCCCTACCCCGCCTTCCTTCCACTACAGACTGATACACTCTTGAAGTCATTCTGTTTCGCTCCATTCTCTCTACATGTCCGAACCACCTCAACAACCCTTCCTCAGCCCTGTGGACAACAGTTTTGGTAATCCCGCACCTCCTCCTAACTTCCAAACTACGAATTCTCTGCATTATATTCACACCACACATTGCCCTCAGACATGACATCTCCACTGCCTCTAGCCTTCTCCTCGCTGCAACATTCATCACCCATGTTTCACACCCATATAAGAGTGTTGGTAAAACTATACTCTCATACATTCCCCTCTTTGCCTCCAAGGACAAAGTTCTTTGTCTCCACAGACTCCTAAGTGCACCACTCACTCTTTTTCCCTCATCAATTCTATGATTCACCTCATCTTTCATAGACCCATCTGCTGACACGTCCACTCCCAAATATCTGAATACATTCACCTCCTCCATACTCTCTCCCTCCAATCTGATATTCAATCTTTCATCACCTAATCTTTTTGTTATCCTCATAACCTTACTCTTTCCTGTATTCACCTTTAATTTTCTTCTTTTGCACACCCTACCAAATTCATCCACCAATCTCTGCAACTTCTCTTCAGAATCTCCCAAGAGCACAGTGTCATCAGCAAAGAGCAGCTGTGACAACTCCCACTTTGTGTGTGATTCTTTATCTTTTAACTCCACGCCTCTTGCCAAGACCCTCGCATTTACTTCTCTTACAACCCCATCTATAAATATATTAAACAACCACGGTGACATCACACATCCTTGTCTAAGGCCTACTTTTACTGGGAAAAAATTTCCCTCTTTCCTACATACTCTAACTTGAGCCTCACTATCCTCGTAAAAACTCTTCACTGCTTTCAGCAACCTACCTCTTACACCATACACTTGCAACATCTGCCACATTGCCCCCCTATCCACCCTGTCATACGCCTTTTCCAAATCCATAAATGCCACAAAGACCTCTTTAGCCTTATCTAAATACTGTTCACTTATATGTTTCACTGTAAACACCTGGTCCACACACCCCCTACCTTATATATATATATATATATATATATATATATATATATATATATATATATATATATATATAAGTAGGTCTTAGACAGGGATGTGTAATGTCACCATGGTTGTTTAATATATTTATAGATGGGGTTGTAAAAGAAGTAAATGCTAGGGTGTTCGGGAGAGGGGTGGGATTAAATTATGGGGAATCAAATTCAAAATGGGAACTGACACAGTTACTTTTTGCTGATGATACTGTGCTTATGGGAGATTCTAAAGAAAAGTTGCAAAGGTTAGTGGATGAGTTTAGGAGTGTGTGTAAAGGTAGAAAGTTGAAAGTAAACATAGAAAAGGATAAGGTTATGAGGGTATCAGATGATTTAGATAAAGAAAAATTGGGTATCAAATTGGAGAGAAGGAGTATGGAAGAAATGAATGTTTTCAGATATTTGGGAGTTGACGTGTCCGCGGATGGATTTATGAAGGATGAGGTTAACCATAGAATTGATGAAGAAAAAAGGGAATGGTGCATTGAGGTATATGTAGAGACAAAAAATGCTATCTATGGAGGCAAAGAAGGGTATGTATGAAAGTAGAGTGGTACCAATACTCTAATATGGGTGTGACGCTTGGGTTGTAAATGCTGCAGTGAGGAAATGGTTGGAGGCAGTGGAGAAGTCCTGTCTCAGAGCAGTGTTTGGTGTTAATATTATGCAGAGAATTTGGAGTGTGGAAATTAGGAGAAGGTGTGGAGTTAATAAAAGTATTAGTCAGAGGGCTGAAGAGGGGTTGTTAAGGTGCTTTGGTCACTTAGAGAGAATGGATCAAAGTAGAATGACATAATCCAACAAACTACTGTCATTTTGCCCTACATCATATCTTGTATACTTATTTATCCTCTTTTTCTTAAAATATGTATTACCTATAACTAAACCTCTTTCTATACAAAGTTCAATCAAAGGGCTCCCATTATCATTTACATCTGGCACCCCAAACTTACCTACCACACCCTCTCTAAAAGTTTCTCCTACTTTAGCATTCAGGTCCCCTACCACAATTACTCTCTCACTTGGTTCAAAGGTTCCTATACATTCACGTAATTTCTCCCAAAATCTCTCTCTCTCTTCTACATTCCTCTCTTCTCCAGGTGCATACACACTTATTATGACCCACTTTTTGCATCCAACCTTTACTTTAATCCACATAATCCTTGAATTTACACATTCATATTCTCTTTGCTCCTTCCATAACTGATCCTTCAACATTACTGCTACCCCTTCCTTAGCTCTAGCTCTCTCAGATGCTCCAGATTTAATCCCATTTATTTCTCCCCACCGAAACTCCCCTACCCCCTTCAGCTTTGTTTCGCTTAGCGCCAGGACGTCCAACTTCTTTTCATTCATAACATCAGCAATCATCTGTTTCTTGTCATCCGCACTGCATCCACTCATATTCAAGCATCCCAGTTTTATAAAGTTTTTCTACTTATCTTTTTTAGTAAATGTCTACATGAGAAGGGGTTACTAGCCCATCGCTCCCGGCATTTTAGTCGCCTCATACGACACGCATGGCTTACGGAGGAAAGATTCTTTTCCACTTCCCCATGGACAATAGAAGAAATAAATTAGAACAAGATCTATTTAGAAAAAGGAGAAAAAGCTAGATGTATGTATATACAGTGGTCCCTCGCTTTCGTAGTTCTCGGCAGTCGTAAATTTCGCCAATCATAGGGGTATTTTCGTATAAACATTGACTCGCTTTTCATAGGTTGACTCGCGAATAGTAGTTCGTTCGGGACGCGTACGCACGGTATGAGCTGGGGAGGCCTCCCTACCCAGCCAGTCTGGCATTGTTTACCAGTGAGTGAAGGTCCTCTCAAGTGCTCCTACGAAATATTTCATAATCCACTCATTTTAGTGCTTGCAAGTACTAAATAAGCTACCATGGCTCCGAAGAAAGCTCCTAGTGCCAAGCCTGTGGTAAAGAAGGTGAGAAATATGTACAGTGACAAAGTCTTGGGCCATTTTAGGGAAGTGTTAAAGAGATGCCAGAAACAGAGCTCTCTCCACAGTTACTTTGCGAGACAGGACTAGAATGACTCTCAAGGTGGTCCTAGTGGCATTAAGAAACAGAGAAGAGAAACAACCCCAGAGAAGCAATTAGTACCTGAGGTGTTGCTGGAAGGGGATTCCCCTTCCAAACTGTAAACAATCCAATCTCTCTCCTCCTCCAGTCTCCCATACACTAAGAAGAATCTCCAGTAAAGGTAAGTGTTATGCTGTTAATGTTTCATTCATCATTTCCCATTGTATTGTTTATGTACTACATGTATATTTCATGTAAAAAATTTTTTTGTTTTAATACTTCTGTGTGTCAGGAACGGATTAATTGTATTTACATTATTTCTTATGGGGAAAATTGATTCACAAATCGTAAATTTCGTTTATAGTAGCTCCTCCAGGAACGGATTAATTACGGAAAACGAGGGACCACTGTATATATATGCATGTGCGTGTCTGTGAAGTGTGACCAAAGTGTAAGTAGGAGTAGCAAGATATCCCTGTTATCTAGCGTGTTTATGAGACAGAAAAAGACACCAGCAATCCTACCATCATGCCAAACAGTTACAGGTTTCTGTTTCATAGTCATCTGGCAAGACGGTAGTACTTCCCTGGGTGGTTGCTGTCTACCAACCTACTACCTATGACATACATGCATACATACAATTAGAATAAGAGTTTAGTTTTAAGACCCTTATGGGTTTAGTGCTTTCTTATGATTATACTAATAATTTAGTTTTAAGGCTGCCCAAACTGCTGTGCATAATAAGGGGCTTTCTGTAAAGTAGTGATATATGTCTATCACCCTAATTGTATAATAAACTGTATTCCACTTACGGAAATATTGTTTGTTTAATGACCATTTTTCCTTAAAAACCAAACTGATCACAGCAAAGGGTATACAGCCATACTTTGCATAGTATGGTTAATGCATGTCAAATACTGTACTGTGCAATACCATACTGATCAAGGTAATATATTATGAAGTATTTTAATGTAATGTGTTCTGACAATACAGTTGTGTTGGATCGCAAAAAATGTTTGGCCATTTCCTTAGTACAAATCACTGCACATGAAACTCTTGCACACACTTGCAAATGAAGGTATTATGAAAGATAGTGAGGTTCAGGTTAGGGTGTGTCGAAGAGAGGGAGACTACTTCCCAGTAAAAGTAGGTCTTAGACAGGGATGTGTAATGTCATAATGGTTGTTTAATATATTTATAGATGGGAGGGGGTAAAGGAGGTTTTGTGTGCGAGGGGCTTGGACTTCCAGCAGGCATGCGTGAGCGTGTTTGATAGGAGTGAATGGAGACAAATGGTTTTTAATACTTGACGTGCTGTTGGAGTGTGAGCAAAGTAACATTTATGAAGGGGTTCAGGGAAATCGGCAGGCCGGACTTGAGTCCTGGAGATGGGAAGTACAGTGCCTGCACTCTGAAGGAGGGGTGTTAATGTTGCAGTTTAAAAACTGTAGTGTAAAGCACCCTTCTGGCAAGACAGTGATGGAGTGAATGATGGTGAAAGTTTTTCTTTTTTGGGCCACCCTGCCTTGGTGGGAATCGGCCAGTGTGATAATAATAATAAAATAGATGGGGTTGTAAAAGAAATAAATGCTTGGGTATTCAGGAGAGGGGTGGGATTAAATTGTGGGGAATCAAATACAAAATGGGAATTGACAGTTACATTTTGCTGATGATTCTTTGCTTATGGAAGATTCTAAAGAAAAGTTGCAAAGGTTAGTGGATGAGTTTAGGAGTGTGTGTAAAGGTAGAAAGTTGAAAGTAAACATAGAAAAGGATAAGGTTATGAGGGTATCAGATGATTTAGATAAAGAAAAATTGGGTATCAAATTGGAGAGAAGGAGTATGGAAGAAATGAATGTTTTCAGATATTTGGGAGTTGACGTGTCAGCGGATGGATTTATGAAGGATGAGGTTAACCATAGAATTGATGAAGAAAAAAGGGAATGGTGCATTGAGGTATATGTGGAGACAAAAAATGCTATCTATGGAGGCAAAGAAGGGTATGTATGAAAGTAGAGTGGTACCAATACTCTAATATGGGTGTGAAGCTTGGGTTGTAAATGCTGCAGTGAGGAAATGGTTGGAGGCAGTGGAGAAGTCCTGTCTCAGAGCAGTGTGTGGTGTTAATATTATGCAGAGAATTTGGAGTGTGGAAATTAGGAGAAGGTGTGGAGTTAATAAAAGTATTAGTCAGAGGGCTGAAGAGGGGTTGTTAAGGTGGTTTGGTCACTTAGAGAGAATGGATCAAAGTAGAATGACATGGAGAGCATATAAATCTGTAGGGGAAGGAAGGTGGGGTAGGGGCTGTCCTCAAAAAGGTTGGAGGGAGGAGGTAAAGGAGGTTTTGTGGGCGAGGGGCTTGGACTTCCAGCAAGTGTGCGTGAGTGTGTTAGGAGTAAATGGAGACGAATGGTATTTGGGACCTGACGAGCTGTTGGAGTGTGAGCAGGGTAATATTTAGTGAAGGGATTCAGAGAAACCGGTTAAAGAAAGTCAAAAAATGCTTATGATATGTATAAGATGAGGACCAGAAATAAACCACCATATGGCGAATTCTGTTTGTCTGTCAGACAAATAGTATTCAAGTACCAAGGAACAACACCTGCAATAGACTGCCCACCAAATTTTCAACAACTTCCTTCTCGTTTGAAGCATGGTGATCACTTCCTGGTAAAACTGCCTGTTACTGCTTTCAAGAAACAGGCTCAGAAGAGGTGTTACGTCTGTACACATAGACAAAATTGCCCACAACAACGCAGAGACACTCCTTTTATGTGTGAGGAGTGTAAAACACCACTGTGCATGACACCATGTTTCAAAGACTTCCACTGGCTGCAGAACTTCTAGAAACATTCCCTGTGACTGTATATGTGTATATAAAATATAGAAAAATAGTAATAAACAACATTTCATATCATTTCTGACTCAAGAAATCGTAATGACACGATTGCAAACAAACGGCAGTGAAGGGACTTGAGCTAGAGTTCGTCACGGCCACGCTAGCTGGAGATTCGTCTGTAAAAACTTGCATTTGTGGTCACAGAGGTGCCTGTGCTAACCTTTCTATGGTGTAGAAATATACCTAGTTGGATGAATCTTATTGTGGCTAGCTGGTCTAGTGGCTAACGCGACGGGCTGGAGTTTTGAGACTCTCTGACCGCGGGTTCAATCCCGGCCGGGGGTATGGTTTCATATCATTTGTTTGTGTAAATATTTTCTGTAAACAAAACAATGACAACAGTGTTTATGCCATTATTGTGTAGTATTGAAAAAGAAATAACTTACAAAATACTGATCATATTGGTCTCACAGGCCATAAAAGTTACTTAGAAAAAGAAAAATTAAAAAATAATAGAAAATAGTACATAAAATACTAAATAAAAGAATAGCGGGTGACGGCAGTCGGTGATGTTACCACATGATACTCTTTTTCTGTAAACTTCATGCCTCCATATCTTGGTAAGTATTGATGGTAAAAATTTTTTGTTTAGCCTATAATGTTTAGAAAAAAAAGCTCTATTTTTTCATAAGAAAATTTTTTTTTTTTTTTGGAAATTTGGACGACCCTGAGAACAAGTCTGATAGGGCCTGTTGACCCTGAAAGGGTTAATGTGTACCTGCACACCAGCACAGTGTGTAAGTTTATTTAGGTACAGGTATACATAATTAAAATTATCAGAGTGTATATAAAATATGAAATACGTAACTTTTAAAAACACTGGAAATTTTGGAGTTTCCAGACATAATGTAGAGAATTAGTGCTTATGGATCTCACATAAAATGTAAAAAACTGGGTGGGGCACAGTGACCGTATTAGAAAGTCAAGTGGGGGGAGCCGTGTAGAGAGTTTTGGTCATAATTTAAAATGACATTATTAGCGGAACGCTGTAAAGTGAATCGCCGTAAAGCAGGGCCCTACTGTACTATGAATTTTTAACATTCTCTTTTGACATAAGATGCTGTAACCATTCCATATCTTTTTATTTTATTTTTATTCTTTATATGTGTATGCACCGATGATTTGTTCATTTTCTTGTCATGCTATTTTAGCATATGATGCACCATCATCATGTTGTTTTATAATTTCTTATAGAATGCATTTCTTCTTTCCACTCATATTTGCATATAAATGGGGTACCAGTACTTTATATAATAAAGAAAAAAATTGAGTATACATATATGTACTGTATAAGACTACACAACTTCACTGCTCAGAGTCTGAAGCGATACTGATGTTCACCTTGTGCTAGTCTGGTACATAGCAGTCCTATATTGGTGTGGAATGCAATTAAATATAAATTATGTTATTAAATTTATGAACCGTATCATATCAAAACCCGTACTTTTTGAAACTGCGCTATGCAAGGTATTGCTCTACATTGGCTGATGAACAACAAACACCCTCAGATCCATTGACAAGAAGCATAACTGAGAAGCAATCTAAAATGGGCTTAATTTTTAAAGACCTAGCAAAAGATACATATATATCAACACTCACCATGTTTATAATGAACTTCAAACAACTGTATTAATCCAACAGGTTCAAAGAAATAAAAGGCAATAGGAAAAAAGACCAAGGAAAAACTAATTCAAATACCGAGCTCATGCAAAATTGCTATGATCAAAGAAATTATACTGACTAGACCTAATGAACCTCCCATCCAAATACCTGATACAATAAATAAACTTAATAGCTTCTTAACTATAAGTAGTTTTGATTATAACAACAATAATTCTCAACTATAAGGACTAACCTTTACCAGCAAAATCCCAGACTTCATTGTTCTGTTTAGAAATGACCTCAGTGACAATGACGGTTCCTGTATGAGGCATGGCTTTGTTGATTTGGTAGGTTCCATCCTCTTGTACAGGTTTTCTGGTATATCAGACTTTTTTCCCCTCAGTGCCAAACGAGGGAAAGAATTGAGCATTTAATTATAGCTAACCAGCACCAAACACCAGCTTCTGCCAGACGTACAACTAGCGAAGTGAAGTTCTCATCTATACTGACGTTCATCTGTACTGACAGTAGCATCATATCTGTACCACCATCATATCACCTGTACAGTGCTAACAAGAGGGAAACACAGGAGACATCGTCAAATCTACAATACAAAACTCCAAGGATATAGGATGGTTATCCCTCAGTGCCAGTCGTGGGAAAGAAGTGAATAGTTAAACAGCCATGGTTAATGTTTCAGTAGCTGACCTATATTCAGCTGACCATTGTACAGTGAGAGAATCATAGCAGAAAACACCAAATATATCTATAAAACTCAAGGAAAGTCAGGTTGTAGGTGGCGTTTACTTCCCTCAGTGCTTTTAAAAATGGCTGAGACAGCAGACCAGGTCAGGCAGTCAACAACACGACACAACCCCTGATACTTGGAATTGAGAGGGGGTTTGGACGGGTGAAACCATTGATTAAAACTTTCTGGTCCTGCCAGAATGGAAAGGAGTTAGAAGTGTAGTAGGTGAAATCGGACTGTGAGGTGAGGCGGGAAAGGGAGTGTGAAATAAGGGGTTAACTGAAAGAGGTTTGTGAAGTTAAGGGAAAAGTGAGCTGTGAAGAGGGTTTTGAAGTAGAAAATTTACTAGTAATTCAGTGATAATTGCTAAAGCAGGTACTAGGGTTTGCTAGGTGACTGGAAAAGAAATAAATATGGTTGTACAGGTCCGCCATCACAAATTCGGCAATCAGTTATTCGGTTCCTTCAGTTATTCGGCACTAATTTTGGCTAGCATAATTTCAAATTTCCAGGGTTGCCACACCAACCTGCTGGTACTGTTTGGTGGTGCAACATGCTGCATAAGTTATTCCAATTTCTTTTTCTCCATTTATTGTTATAACCTGCTTACTTTTAGCCCTAGCCATGGTTCCAATGAATAAAAGAAATGCTTCTCATTATGTAAAGCACCTACACAGTACATTATCCATTAAAGATAAGGTGGCTTTGAAGCCACTGTTGGTTGCCATGAGCTCAGTCTCATGAAGCAGGAGAATATGCTTTATTATTATGCTAATATCAACACTACAGCTTATTTGCCTATCACTTCACAGTTGATCTAATATGACATAATAAACAATATACAGTGGACCCCCGCATAGCGACCTTAATCCGTGCAAGAGGGCTGGCTGTTATGTGAAATGTTCGCTATGTGAATGAATTTTCCCCATAAGAAATAATGGAAATCAAATTAATCCGTGCAAGACACCCAAAAGTTTGAAAAAAAAAATTTTACCACATGAAATATACATTTTCCTACACACAAAGAGAAGGATACATGCACAATAGTAGAGTAGTACATGCACAATATATATTGTGCATGTACTACTCTACTAAATGAAGAATAAATGACACCTTTATTGAAGATGCAGCAATGACTGATGAGACACTGTGTCCTGGGAGTGCCTTTTCCTCCTGAGTACTGTAGGTCCTGTTTGGTATTTTCTTCCAGAACAGGCCTTATCACACTGTGTATGTCACTACGATTCTTAAATCTCTCAAACCAACCTTTGCTGGCTCTAAATTCACCAATATGAGCACTAGTTCCAGGCATTTTCCCTGTTCACCTGGGTGTTAGTCGACTGGTGTGGGTTGCATCCTGGGAGACAAGATTAAGGACCCCAATGGAAATAAGTTAGACAGTCTTCGATGACACTGACTTTTTTGGGCTATCCTGGGTGGCAAATCCTCTGGGGTTAATTGTTTCTTGGTATTCTCAATAAGCCACACCAACAACGGTGCTACAGCAGCAGCAGCTGACGATGTTACAGCAGCAGCAGACGATGCTACAGCAGCAGCAGCAGCAGACGATGCTACAGCAGCAACAGACGATGCTACAGCAGCAGCAGACGATGCTACAGTAGCAGCAGCAGCAGACGATGCTACAGCAGCAGCAGCAGCTGACGGTGGTACAGCAGCAACAGACGATGCTATAGCAGCAACAGACGATGCTACAGCAGCAGCAGACGATGCTACAGCAGCAGCAGATGATGCTACAGCAGCAGCAGACGGTACTACAGCAGCAGGAGCAGCTGACGGTGGTACAGCAGCAGCAGCTGACAGTGCAGCAGCAGCTGACGGTGATACAGCAGCAGCAGCAGCTGTACCACCAATAGTAGCGATGGTTGATTGGGGTTTATTATACAACCTGGCCAGCTCGGAGACACGCACTCCACTTTCATACTTATCAATGATCTTTTTCTTCATCTCCATAGTAATTCTCACCCTTATTGCTGTAGGGTTGGCACTAGAAGCTTTCTTGGGGCCCATGGTCACTTATTTTCCAGAAAAAAATCACCAAAAACACTGTAATAATACAAAATGTTCCGATTGTATGCTTGGATGTTACCGCGGAGGCTGGCTGGTAAACAATGCCACCCGCGGAACATGTGAGCGTGGCTCAAGCGCACATTGGACGCGTCTCGGACGAAGGCCGCTGAGCGGGTTTTTGTCCACTATGCGGGGCAAAATTTTAGCAATCAAAGCGTCCGCTATGCGGATTGTCCGCTATGCAAGGCGTCCGTTATGCGGGGGTCCACTGTATATAACATAAAATATGTTAAATACTCCAGAATAAATAATATTTGGCATAACACCGAGCAGTTCAACAGAGTTATGAAGAGGATGTGGTATACAAATACCATTCTCCTATCCCTGTCTTGGGGCATATATTAGAGAAAACGGAGTATAGCACAGAGCTAACTGTGATATACACTCGTACTTCACCATAAACCTGAAACAAAAAAGCTGTTTTCTTTATATAGATTACCACACATAGCAGCGTATGTGTAGAGAACCTAGGATAACCCAAAAAAGTCAATGTGGCTTATTTCTAGTACCTGGCTTGGGTTAGCCATATATGATTTTTGGTAAATATTCGATTCCCAGTTAGGGTAGAAACAGGCGTGTTTCTTTACACCTGTTGTCTATGTTCACCCATCAGTAAATGGGTACCTGGGTGTTAGCTGACTTGTGTGGGTGTTATCCTGGGACACTGACCTAATTTTCTTGAAATACTCTGCATAACAAGCGGCTTTCTATATAGTAGTATGTCACTGATGTCAGCTAGGCTTGTATACCTTGTACATATACGTGTAGTAAATAAATATATTATTATTATTATTATTATTATTTTCTCAATTGTTTGTTGGGTTATCTTATTGAAACTTGGGCAATGTATAATGGAAAGATACTTCTTAATGTACACCAAAAATGAAAGAAATCAAACCATAAATAGCAGAGTTCACTTCTCAGCCATTAGCGGCCACTTAGCGGTATATTTTTGTATGGTTTTTATGGTTATACTTATTCTCATTTTTTCGCTCTCATTTGATAGAATGAAAGGTATATTACAGAAATAGATATGATTTTGATTGCTTTCATGACAAAAAGTACCTTGAAATTACGCTCACAGTAGCAAAAATGTTCTATTCTTTAGCTAAGCTCAAGAGTAAACAAATGACGCCACCGTCCAATACCTGTCCGCCTGCCAGTCCAAATTCCAATATGGAGTTAAGAATAGGTTGACATTATTTATACAATTATTACAATAATGCAGCAGTCTGTGTAACAGTAAATCTTCTATTTTTTGTGAATAAAAATTCCAAACGGTAAGCAAGAGTAATAGAGGGGACTGTAGCCATAATGAACAGAGAAAATGTTATTTTAGTGCCAGGAATGTCTGCATTGTTTATTCTGGACCCTATTTTGAAATTGGTATCTGTTGAAATTTGTGTGAAATTGGCCAAATTGCCAATTTCTGACCACTTTATTAGGTAGTTGAAATAAGTGAATGGGCAGTTTCTTGTACTCAGTTGACAGACTAGAAGTAAGTAAATAAGTAAGTTTATTCAGGTATAGACAAATACAGTTACATAGATTATCATACATAGCAGCGTATGTATAGAGAACCTAGGATAACCCAAAAAAGTCAGACAAAGTGACTTATTTCCAGGGCTTGCCATATATGATTTTTGGTAAATAGTTTTTTTTCTCGGTTTGTCGGGCTATCTCATTGAAACTTGGGCAATGTATGATGGAAAGATGCTTCTTAACTTACAACAAAAATAAAAAAGACAGACGATAAATAAGGGAATTCACTTCTCAGCCATTAACCGCCTCTTTGCAGTATACACCTACCATCCGACTTATGACCTGCTCGACATACGTCCACTCGACTTACGACCGTGCATCTGGCAGCCGGGCTGGGCTGGCTGATGCACACCACTGTACAATATTTGACAATACTCGCGGCAGCAATGTGTCATGCAGGCAGCATCAGTTTGAGTAACCCTGCCCTATCAGCAGCATCATACTGTATTACCTGTACTAACTGGACAGTAAATTTCACCATGGCCCCTAAGATGAAGTCTGAATCTTGCACTGGAGATTGTGGCAAGAAAGGCTCTTATTCTCGAACTCTCTATCTGTTTTCACTGTTTCACGTAAACCTGTCTGTATCTGCCTGTATATCTGTATCTGTCTGTATCTCTGTGTGTCTGTTTATCTGTCTGTCTGCCAGTGTGTCTGTCTTTCTGTCTACCTGTGTGTCTGTCTTTCTGTCTGTGAGGTAGTCATTTGGTGGGGTGTCTGAGCTAGGGATATTATTGGCAAGGTTTTGACCTATAGTGGAGAAGAAATCATTGAGTCTGTTTGCTGTTTCTGTTGGTGGGAGTTGGGGTTCATCAGATTTTGCTAATTTTATTTCGCTATGTCGTGATATCTTTTTTGTTCCCAGAATTTCTGATAGGGTCTTCCAGGTCTTTTTTATATCACCTCGTAAGTTGGATAATCTGTTCTCATAATACAATTTTTTTGCCCTTCTTATCAGGCTGGTTAGGATTGACGAGTAACGTTTTGTTTGGTCTCTGGTTATGTGACCCATTCTGTACTGTTTTTCATATCGGTGTTTTGTATTTATGGATTTGAGAATGCTGGGTGTTAGCCAGGGACTGTTCAGTCTCTTAGCTGTCATCTGTTTAGTTTTTTAGGGCAGTGCTTGTTATAAAAGTATTGGCTCTTTTTTAGAAAATTATTAAAACATTCGTCAATATCTGTGTAGATTTCTAGCTCAGTGTGCCAGTCGATGTTTGTTACTGCTGTTGTGAAGTTATTAATGGCTGCCTCATTGTGAAGTCTGAAGGTGACTTTAGTAGTGTCTTGGGGTATTTTACCAAGAGTTGTTATGAGGAAAGTAGGGTAGTGGTCTGTGGTATTATCTGTAATTATGCCTGATTTTAAAGGGGATATGGTGTTGGTCCAGATGTGGTCAAGTAGGGAAACACTAGTCTCTGTAACTCTTGTAGGTTTTGTTACTGTTGGTAGCAACATGCAGTTACTCATTGTGTTTGTGAATTCAGTAACGTGTGGGTCCTGGTCTTGCAGGAGATTTATATTGAAGTCACCTGAGAGTAGTAAGTGATCTTTGTTCATGCGTGCATCAGTTATCATACTTCCTAGGTTTTGACTAAATTGGCTAATGTTTGATTGTGGAATTCTGTAGATGTTTATCACTGTGAGAGGTTTTTGTAGGTATTTGGATTTGAATTTAGCTATTATATATTCCCCATGTTCATCCCTTGTGCAAGTATTAGTGATACATTCTAGTTGGTCTGAGTAGTATATAGCTGTGCCACCCCCTTGTTGGTCTGGCCTACAGTTGTGTATGGCTGTGTAACCAGGAATGGCATAGACATCTGTAGTATCAGGCTTTAGCCAGGTTTCAGTTAGTGTAATGATGGACATATTGGCATGCAAGGAATTTAGTAATGCTAGGAGGTCATCATAATGCTTGCTTAAAGATCTGATATTATAGTTAAAGATAGTTATGTTGTTGTTGGCACTGAGAAGTGCCTTTGATTGTTCTGCTGTGTAGTAATTACAGTAACTGTTTGAATCATTTAAGTCATTAAATAAGAGGTTGGTATCAGGATCAATGCTTGTAATCATAAGATTTGTAGTGAATCTATAGTTAGAATTAAGTAAAAAATAAAGTAAATATTCTAAAGCTAAAAAAAAAAAATAGCACCTGAATTATTTAACAAATGTAAAAAATAATGAGCTAAGGTAGGTTTTTAAAGCTAAAATAAAGGAGACAATATAAAAGTGACTAAAATAATTTGTGGTGAACAAATAAAGTGATGATCAAATAATGGAGCTTGGGAATATGATAGTAGGTAGTACTTTAAAGGTAATTCTTTAAAGTTAGAATTATAATATAAAATTATAATATAAAAGGGACTAATATAAGTTGTGGTGAACAATAAAGTGGTAATCAAATAAATGAGCTTTGGAGTATAATGGCAAAATAGTGAACTTATTAACTTTAGCACCTGAGAATAGCACCTTGATTAGTTTAACAATTGCGAATATATGATCTAAGGTAGTTATATAAAGCTACAATAAAGGACAAAAAATATATAAGGGACTACAATTAAGTAATGGTAAACAAGTTAAATGGACAGATAGTCACTATGAGTTCACTCCATCACTGTCTTGCCAGAAGGGTGCTTTACACTACAGTTTTTAAACTGCAACATTAACACCCCTCCTGCATTCTAGGATAAAAAGGACACAAGTGCAACTAATGCGAGATTTCACTGTGGCAACGTTTCACTCTCCAGGAGCTTTGTGAAGCTAATACAACCAATACAATGACACAGAGGATGTATATAGGTATATAATGAGGTGCAAAGCAAAATATACTCATTGTAGATAGTAGTAGTAGTACTTGTGGTGGAAGTAGTAGTAGTAGAATTGGTAATTATAGTATTTCCTGTAGTAATAGTAGTAGTAGTGGCAGCTATGTGATGGCATGGTTTGTTGTTTTGAGGAGAATTCTTGCTAAAACTTCAGAGATGATGAAGCTGCCTTTATTCTGTTTGTGTTAGAAATATAGATTAATGATGATTTAAGCTGGTATGTCTACGGAATGTGGATTCTTTAATCACTAGGTGGGCGTTATTGAATTTTATAAAGTGGTTGGCAGAATTCTGGTGTTATATGCAGTTGTTCATTGCGACGTGTTTCAAGGTTTCTTGCTGTTTCACCTAGGTATATTTTGTCACAGCTTTCACAGGGAATTGTATAAACACCTACATTGATTGGTTCAATGTTCTTCAATTTTATCTTAATCAGATCTTTCATGGAAGTACTGGTTGCGATGGCGACTAGTGTTAGACTGTGAGTACTTGAGAGATGTTCATTTCAATCAGATCAGTGAAAACTCTACCTCCTGGAGACTTCAATGACCTGAGTGAACATTGCATTAATTTCAATGTCTTATTTTTCAATAACAGGCTCTACAAACAAACCTATGGTATGGGAATGGGGTCCCCCAATCAGTACCATCTTGGCCAACTTGTATATGGAACACCTGGAAGCTGAACATTTCGCCAACATCATCCCCACCAGCATTACTTGGTTACATTATGTGGACGACGTCCTCATAATAACTACCAAACTTTTTAATGTGCGGAATCTTCAGGGAAGACTCAGTGCAGTTGAACTGACTAAACAGTTTACACTTGAAGAGTATAATGACAAACTACCTTCTCTAGATGTCGTCATTCACAAGGTAGATTACACTCTAAGGTTTCAAGATTACAGGAAGCCTAAAAACAAAAATGATCTTATTTCTATTCCAGTCAAGATACTAAGACCAAAAGAGGCATTATTATCAGACTTTTCCTAAGAGCATACCGAATTTGCAGTCCTGAGTTTCTTGACGAGGAGTGAACATACACCAGACCTTCACTGAGCTACATTTTTCTTCCTTTTTCACCAAAGACTGCAAACAAAGAGCCCTTCAGATCATGCACTAACACCACTCCTATTAAAGTTATAATCCTACCCTATAGCCAGGTGGCATTGAATAGCTCTAAACTACTTGTGCAAACTAACATTAAGTCGTCATTGCAACCAGTACTCCATAAAAGATCTGACTATAACAAAACTGAAGAACCTTGAATATATGTAGGTGAAACTAATGCGTGTAGGAATGATAACTTGAACTACACCTGTGTACAACATCAGAATTCAGTGATGCCCACCTAGTGATTAAAGACCTCAATTTCCATGGATTAAATACCTTGAATCATCATTAATCGCTATTTGTAACACAAGTAAGTATTAACAAGAATGCTCCTCAAAACAATAAACCCAACTATCACATAGTTGCTACTACTACCACCACAAGTACTATTACTACTACTACCTACAATGATTACATTGTGCTCTTCACCTCACTGTATACATATATATACCCTCTGTGTCTATGTATTGTTTATAATGGGTTGACAATGTTCCTGGAGAGCGAAACATTGCCACAATAAAATGTCACATTAGTAGCACTTGTGTCCTTTTACCTAAAACAGTGTTCAGTGTCAAAAATTCTTTGAATATAAATATTCCTTAAAATTTCATCTGAAAATTCAAACTGGAAAAAAAAAATTTCAGGTTTTAGAGTGTCTAAAACACTTTGCTTATATAATAGGTTAACAGACCACATGAAAATTCAAATGGGAGAAAATCATATCAGTGTTCTGAGTTTCTAAAAGACTTCCATTGTAAATGTTCCTTAAATTTTGCATGAGAATTTATACTGGAGAAAAACCATATCAGTGTTCAGAGTGTCTGACTTTGAATATAAATATCCTTTCAAGGGAGGTACCTTGACACTTGTGAGGCACTCTTGATCTAGGGAATTGGATATGTGCTCCAGTTCTCTGAATCGAGACTGAATACCTTCCATCATCTCCACTCACATGCACTGTGTAATCCTACGGGTTTAGCACTCCCCCATGATTATAATAATGAATATAAATATTCCTTAAAATTTTGCATGAAAATTCATTTTGCAGAAAAACCAGTTTGATGTTCAGAGCATGTAAAACACTTTACCTGAATAGTAGGTTAAGAGACCACATGGAAATTCAAACTTTGGAAACACCATATCAGTGTTCAGAGTGTCTAAAAGACTGAAAATATATAATTCTTAAGATTTCACATGAAAATTCATACTGGAGAAAAACCATATCAGTGTTCAGAGTGTCTGACTTAAAATATAAATATTCTTTAAAATTATGCATAAAAATTCATACCGGAGAAAAAACATTTCAGTGTTTAGAGAGACCACATGGAAATTCAAATGGGCAAAAACCATATCAGTGTTCAGTGGCTAAAAGACTGAAAATATATAATCCTAAAATTTCACATGAAAATTCAGACTAGAGAGAAACCATACGAGTGCTCAGAATGTACAAAAGACTTTTCCATAAAATGTAATTTTATACAACACACGAGACTTCGTACTGGAGAGAAACCATATCAGTGTTCAGAGTGTCACCAAGACTTCTCTCTAAAGTCTGGTTTAGTACAACAGATGAGAATACAAACTAGAAAGAGGCCATATCAGTGTTCAGTGTATCTAAAGGACTTTTCTCTAAAATCTAGTTCAGTACAATGCATGATAATATTTACTAGAGATAAACCATATCAGTGTTCAGAATGTTTGACCTCTTCAAGGGGGGCTCCTTGGCATGGTGAAGAGGCTCTTGGTCTGAGGAGTTAGACCTGTCGGTCTCCTTCCTCAGACCGAACCTAATTACCCTCCAATCCCCCCTTCCCTATCCCATCCTCCCTTTTTCTTTTCCTCCTCCTCCCCACCCCTCCATTTTGCCCTTCCTCTTTTTGGCCTTTGGGATTTTTCCCAAAGGCATGCTAGTTCCTAGGTAGGGAAACAGGTACCGGGGTCCATCCCATTCCATTGAGGTTCTTGGCGGTGGTGTAGTTTGCCGTGGAATCTGGATCGCCTTGGGATATCCCAATCCCTCTCCGGTCTCCCAGGGGGTGGCTTTGGGTGTCTTTCAGGTGATGGGGTGTATCTCTGGAGGCTGCCTTTTGGATTCCGGGGGAAGTAGCCAAAGGAGGTATGCTTTGTGGTGGATATCTGGCCGCCCTCTCTTTTGTCCACCGAGGTAGCTCAGCAGATGTGAGGTTGCTATCCCGGATTGCTGGTTTACTGGCATGAAGGGTAGGGTATGGCACGGGTTCCATGCTGCATCTGCGCTACTTGCAGTGCTGAGGTCCTCTTGGGCGTTGAGAGAGATTTCTGGCCATTTCATTCCTCCTAGGAACTATCCCTCCCCAGTCCCCCCCTTTTTTTTTATTCTTTTTTTATTTTTATTTTCTTTTTTTTTTTCTTAAAAACAAAAAGAAAGAAGTAACCTAATCATAGAAGATCCAATCCACGACCCCGCTACCCCTGGGCTCCTTCTTGTTACCGCCTCGTCCTTTGACCACTTTTCGGACACTCCTAATACCCCTGTACCTCTTGCTGGTGCTGTTTTATCACCCGCTTCAGGTGCCGGGGTTTTGACTGACTCCTTCAATTTGTCTGAATTCACTCTCCTTTGACTATGCTTCCGACCTCTCCCTCTATGGTGCGGCAATTTTCGAATTGCCAGCCTGTTCCAAGTCAGACCAACTCTGGTCCCACTCCTAAATGCCAACGACAATACCACCTGGTGGTTCACACTTACACTCACTCACTCATTTGACCATAAACAGAAATATTAATCTCAATCTTAAAATAATGAATCCTGTGATACTCCAATACTGAAACTATGTACTGTGCCAAAACAAAAGCATTCACATTGCTAAACTCACAAACTAGTATTTAGTCACTTAGCCATAATACCAACTTTCCTCATAATTTGTAATATTTTACAATTAAGAATAAAACTAAGTATGCCCGAAATGCCTAGCCATGCTAAGCATTCTAGTGGTACACTCTGTAATCACAATTTTACTACATGTAAACCACACAATAACCAAATTTCTGTAAACTCAGCATTGTAATCCTTATAGAGAATAAACTTTGAATTGAATTGAATTGATGATATTTCTTTGCCACCTTTTCGTTCTACTCAGAAAAGACCGACAGGTCGTGCTCTCCCTTTCCACGCTCAGTTTCAGAATGTACAATGGACTAAATTCTTTATGACCGACTTCCTTTATTGCCTATATTTCTGACCATAGTATTGGCAAGGAGCTCCTATGCCATGTTGGTAGAGATATTTCCTTTCACGCTCTCAAGAGCGGTAACCGCATCTTCACTGTCCAGAATGCCACCCAAGCTCGTGATCATTCTCTTTTACATATCCATACTATTCCTGTCACTATCAAAAAACATCATTCCCTCAATTCTTGTAGTGGTACTGTTATTCTGCCCCATACCATAATCCAACAGAATTTCCAGACATGTCGCAATGACATTCTCGAACAGCTGGAACTCCAAGATCTTCCAATCCTCAAAGTAGACACAGTAGACGAAGTAGTCCTTCCTGCCCGTGGGCGGAGACATTACCCTTGCAATGTGGCTTGATTAACTTTCGACAGCCGTGACCTCCCATCCTCTATTTATGTAGCAGGACATCATTTACACTTGTAGAAACTGCTGGCGATTTGGTCACTCTGTGAAATATTGCAGATCTATAGCCAAATGCCCAGTCTGTGGTTCTGATGACCATTCTAATACATCTTATAGTCGATCTCCCTCTTGCCTTCCTCTTCAAGGGGGGCTCCTTGGCATGGTGAAGAGGCTCTTGGTCTGAGGAATTAGACCTGTCGGTCTTCTTCCTCAGACCGAACCTAATTACCCCCCAATCTCCCCTCCCCTATCCCATCCTCCCCATCCTCCCCTTTTTCCTTTCCTCCTCCTCCTCCCCACCCCTCCCTTTTGCCCTTCCTCTTTTTGGCCTTTGGGATTTCTCCCACAGGCGCGCTAGTTCCTAGGTAGGGGAAAGGATACCGGGGTCTATCCCATTCCGTTGAGGTTCTTGGCGGTGGCGTAGTTTGCCGTGGAATCTGGATCGCCTGGGGATGTCCCGATCCCTCTCCGGTATCCCGGAGTAGCTTTGGGTGTCTTTCGGGCGACGGGTGTATCTCTGGAAGCCACCTTTCGGATTCCGGGGGTGGTGGCCGAAGGAGGTATGCTTTGTGGTGGATATCCAGCCACCCTCTCTTTTGTCCACCGAGGTAGCTTGGCAGATGTGAGGTTGCTATCCCGGATTGTTAGTTTACTAGCATGATGGGTAGGGTATGGCACGGGTTCCATGCTGCATCTGCGCTACTTGCGGTGCTGAGGTCCTCTTGGGTGCGGAGGGAGATTTCTGGCCCTTTCATTCCTCCTAGGAACTATCCCTCCCCGGTCCCCCCTTTTTTTATTCTTTTTTTATCTTTATTTTCTTTTCTTTCTTTTTTTTCTTAAAACAAAAAGAAAGAAGTAACCTAACCATGGCAGCCCTAGTCCATGAACCTACTACCCCTGGGCCCCTTCTTGATACCGCACCCTGTTCTGACCCCGCCTCGTCTTTGGACCACTCTTCAGACACTCCTCATGCCTCTGTACCTATTGCCGGTGCTGTTTGCTCACCCGCTTCAGGTACTGAGGCCTCGACTGACTCCTTCGATTTATCGGACCTTCGCTCTCCTCTGACTATGCTTCCGGCCTCTCCCTCTACGGTGCAGCAATTTTCAAATCGCCGACTTGTTCCACGTCAGACCAACTCTGGTCCCACGCCTAAACGCCAACGACAATTACCTGCTGATGATACTTCTCCACCTTCTCGTTCTTCTCAGAAACGATCGACATGTCCTTCACTACCTTTCCACGCTCAGTTTCAGACTGAACAATGGACTAAATTCTTCACTTTACGACCGACTTCCTCTACTGCCTATCTTTCTGACCACAGTATTGGCAAGGCACTCCTACGCCATGTTGGTAAAGATATTTCTTTTCATGCTCTTAAGAGCAGTACGCGCATCATTACCATACAGAATGCTACCCAGGCTCATGAGCTCTCTCGTCTTTCCCATATCGATACTGTTCCTGTCACTCTTGAGAAACATCATTCCCTCAATTCTTGTAGTGGTACCGTCATTCTGCCCCATACCATAGTTCAACAAAATTTCCAGACATGTGGCACTGACATTCTTGAACAGCTGGAACTCCAAGATCTCCCAATCCTCAAGGTAGACACTTACGTTCTTCCTGCCCACGGGCGGAGACGATACCCTAGCAATGTGGCTCGTTTAACTTTTGACAGCCGAGAACTCCCATCCTCAGTTTATATAGCAGGACATCGGTTACAAGTTCGAAAGGTGATCCCTACACCACAACAGTGTAGAAATTGCTGGCGATTTGGCCATCCAGCGAAATATTGCAGATCTATCGCCGAATGCCCAGTCTGTGGTGCCGATGACCATTCTAATACGTCTTGCAATCGATCTCCCTCTTGCCTTAACTGTCATGAGGCTCACCCTTCGTACTCTCGCCGTTGTCAAGTCTATTTAAACGAGCGGGAAATCCGTTACCTCAAAGAGACAGAAGGTCTCCCTTATGCCATGGCAGTTTCTCATCTCCGCCTCCAAGGGAGACTCCCACGTGTTTCTTATTCCCGTGTTTCAAAACGTCCCCCCACTTCTGGTATCCCATCTTCTACACCCACCTCTGTGGTTACCTCTCCCATAGTCACTCCTGTATCTAATCCTTTTGCTGTCCTCGGCTCAGACGTCCCTACTTCAACGCTTCAGTCTGATCTCGCTTCTTCGAGTTCTCTCTCACAAGCCTCAGTATCGACGAGACCTCGTACGACACCTCCTCCCAATCGTCCCTCTACTTCTCAAAAGTCAAAAAAAGGTCAGTTAACACCTCCTACCCATCTTCCACCTCCTCATTTTACCCTCCCTGTCTCTGTCCCTGGTTCTCCCCCTCTCACTGGCTCAGTTACAAGTGTAGAGGTTCACCCTCCTCCTCGTACTGTACCTTCCTCCCCTGTTCCCTCCCAAGTTTCTTCCTCTTCTGCCACCTCCCAGGTTCCTGCCTCTTCTGTCCCCTGCCACGCTTCTCCAGTTCCCTCCACCCTTTCGCCCCCCCCCTACCTTGGTACAGTCCAATACAGTTCCAATCTTTACTCATCCTCCCCCTACCATTTCCAATATTGTCTCCCATACGACATCTCTGAATTCAGAAACACTTGAAGCAATCTCTGAATATATTGCAGAGACCAAACCATCAATGGACACTGATCCACCTTCCGCTCTTTCTCTCTCCTCTGCTCCATCTGCGCAACTCCTTTCTTCACAGCGCACCATTCCTTCGCTGCTTGAACGTTTTCCACTGCCTCCGCATGTGGACTTTTCTAACCCCTCTAGTCCGTAGGAACCCTTACCTGCGGATTTCAAGTATCTTTATCATTGCCAATCATGGCCTATTTACAGTGGAATATACACGGCCTCAGGGGTAATCGGGGTGAGCTTCAGATGTTACTCTCCCAGTTTGCCCCTGTTGGTGTTTGCTTACAGGAACCAAAATTACACTCTGCTGTTATTTCTCCCATCTCAGGCTATAATTTATTGTATTCTTCAGATCCTTTTCCTGATGGGACCTTTAATGAAAGTGCCCTTCTTCTACGCACTGATATTCCGTACCATCAGCTATTTGTTCATACTTCGCTGCATTACACAGCAGCCCGTATCCACTTACATAGGTGGTATACGCTCTGTTCTTTATATCTCTCTCCTTCTCGGGCATTATCTATTCCGGATATTGCCTTCCTTGTTTCGTCATTACCGCCACCGATTCTGTTACTTGGTGATTTTAATGCCCACCATTTCCTCTGGGGGGGGGTCTCACTGTGATTCCCGTGGAATTCAGTTAGAGGCTTTTCTTGCCACCCACCCCCTCCATGTTTTAAATACAGGTACTCACACCCATTTTGATCCTCGGACTCATACTCTCTCTTGCATCGATCTCTCAGTCTGCTCTTCCTCCGCCGCATTAGACTTCACTTGGTCTGTTCTCCCGGACTTACATGACAGTGATCATTTCCCAATCATTCTTACTTCCCCTTCATATTCGCCACCTCTTCGCACCCCACGCTGGCAATTTAATCGGGCAAATTGGAACCTTTACTCACACCTAACTGTTTTTAAAGAGGTTCCTTCTTCGTCCTCCATCGATGAGCTTTTACACCTCTTCTCGTCCTCCGTTTTCACCGCAGCTTCTCATTCTATACCCCAAACTTCGGGCAGGCATTCTCAGAAATGCGTGCCTTGGTGGTCTCCTGCTTGTGCTCGTGCAGTACGTGTGAAACGCGCTGCATGGGGCAGATACCGGTACAATAGAACCACAGAGAGACTCCTTGATTTTAAACAGAAGCGTGCGATCGCTTGCCGTGTCATCCGTGACGCTAAACGCACTTGCTGGCAAGATTATGTCTCCACCATCACCTCTGCTTCCTCTATGAGTGCAATCTGGAAAAAAGTACGAAAACTGAGTGGTAAATATTCTCCTGACCCGGCTCCTGTTCTGCGGGTTGCCGGTGTTGATATAGCAAACCCACTAGATGTTGCCAATGAAATTGGCAATCATCTGGTCCGTATTTCTCAGGGACTCCATCTATGCCCCTCATTTCTTTCCTCAAAGTCTGCCAGAGAGTTAGCACCCTTGGACTTTTCTTCTCTCAGAGAAGAACAGTATAATGTGCCTTTTACACTTCAGGAACTGGAGGCAACACTCTCAGCTTGTCGGACATCGGCAGCTGGGCCCAACGACATTCATATTCGTATGCTACAACATTTGCATCAGTCAGCCCTTGCAGTCCTATTACGCCTTTACAATCTTATTTGGTCACAAGGAGTTCTTCCACAGCTGTGGAAATCCGCCATTGTTCTCCCTTTCCGCAAACCAGGCACTACGGGACATGAAACCTCCCACTATCGTCCCATTGCTCTTACCAGTGCAGTTTGCAAAGTAATGGAATGCCTAGTAAATAGACGTTTAGTGTGGTATTTAGAGACACACAACAGTCTCTCCACTCGTCAATATGGCTTTTGTAAGGGACGTTCTACCATAGACCCCTTACTACGCTTGGATACGTATGTTCGTAATGCCTTTGCAAATAACCACTCAGTTATTGCCATATTTTTTGACCTTGAGAAGGCATATGACACAACTTAGAGGTATAATATTTTAGCCCAAGCCCACTCCTTAGGCCTTCGAGGCAATCTACCATCCTTCCTTAAGAACTTTTTAACTGACAGGCATTTCCGTGTTCTGGTTAATAATGTGCTCTCCCCGGACTTTATCCAAGCTGAAGGTGTCCCCCAGGGATGTGTTCTGAGCACAACACTTTTTCTCCTTGCTATTAATGATTTGGCCTCTAGTCTTCCATCAAATATTTGGTCATCACTCTATGTTGATGACTTCGCTATTGCCTGTGCAGGCGCTGACTGTCACCTCATTACAGTTTCTCTCCAACATGCAGTCGACCGTGTTTCCAATTGGGCCACCACACGTGGGTTTAAATTTTCCAGCACTAAAACCCACCAAATTACTTTCACTAGACGCTCTGTCATCTCCGATCATCCATTGTACCTCTATGGCTCCTGTATCCCTGAATGTGATACAGTCAAGTTTCTGGGCCTCCTCTTTGATCGTAGGTTATCCTGGAAACCTCACATTACCTCTCTGAAGGCAACTTGTCACAGCCGGCTGAACCTTCTTAAAACCCTTGCTCATCTTTCATGGGGAGCTGATCGTCGAACCCTCCTTCACCTACATTCCACCCTTATTTTATCGAAACTTGATTATGGTGACCAGATCTATTCAGCGGCATCTCCTGCTACTCTCTCTAGCCTTAACCCCATTCATCACCAAGGATTACGTTTATGCCTTGGTGCTTTTCGCTCTTCCCCTGTCGAGAGCCTCTATGCAGAAGCGAACGTTCCATCCTTATCCGATCGCCGTGATGCCCATTGCCTGCGCTACTATGTACGCTCTCATGATCTCCGCAGTCCTTCCATTTATAGAATGGACACTGATATTAGTAGACATTCTTTATTTGTTCGCCGCCCCTGTTTACTCCGTCCCTTCTCTCTTCGCCTTCATTCGCTCTTGTCTTCTCTTCAACTACCACCTTTCTATGTACATGTAGCATCTCACTTTTCCCTACCCCCCTGGGAAGTTCCAGCTGTTCGAGTCTGTTCTTTCTCCCTCCCTTGCTCGAAAGCCCAACTGTCTACGGTCGCTTCCCGCTCTCTTTTTCTTGACCACTTTCACTCTCATTCTCATGCCATTGCTGTGTACACAGATGGCTCTAAGTCTTTTGACGGCGTAGGATTCGCAGCAGTGTTTCCGGACAGCGTCGTACAAGGGCATTTACTATCTTCGGCTAGTATTTTTACTGCTGAGTTATATGCCATCCTTACAGCACTTATCCGTATTGCATCTATGCCTGTGTCATCATTTGTGGTTGTCTCAGACTCCCTTAGTGCTTTACAGGCTATACAAAAATTTGAAACACCTCACCCCTTAGTCCTCCGTATCCAACTTTGGCTATGCCGCATCTTTACCAAGCATAAAGATATTGTTTTTGTTTGGTCCCTGGTCATGTTGACGTACAGGGCAATGAACAGGCAGACACTGCTGCGCGGTCAGCAGTACATGACCTACCAGTTTGTTATAGAGGTATTCCATTTACGGACTATTTTGCTGCAATATATTCCCACCTTCACACCCGTTGGCAACAACGTTGGTCTACTATGCTCGGCAACAAACTTCAATCTATTAAACCGAGTATAGGTTACTGGCCGTCTTCTTATCACCAGTGTCGAGGTTGGGAGACTACTCTCTCCCGTCTTCGCATTGGCCATACTTGTCTTACTCATGGATATCTCATGGAGAGGCGTCTTGCTCCTCTCTGTGAGAATTGCCAAGCTCCATTATCAGTCAGCCACATTCTTTTGGACTGCCCACTTTATCAACGAGCACGCAGAATTTACCTCTGTCGTCGTCTTCGCTCCACTGCTCTCTCTTTACCTTCCCTTCTCACTGATGGACCCACCTTTCATCCGGACTCTCTCATTGACTTTTTGACAACAACGGACTTACTTCACAAATTCTGATACCTTCAGCCCTTTCTACTTCAATCTCTTGCTACCCTCTACCCCCATACTATCCCCTGCCCCGCTGTTTTCTGTAACCTGCTGATCATCCCTCCTCCCTTCTGCCATCCAATACCCTCGCTTCCTTCCCTACCCTGCAGCGCTGTATAGCCCTTGTGGCTTAGCGCTTCTTTTTGATTATAATAATAATCCCTCTTGCCTTAATTGTCATGAGGCTCACTCTTCTTACTCTCACCGTTGCCAGGTCTACTTAAATGAGCGAGAAATCCATTGCCTCAAAGAAGCTGAAGGTCTCCCTTATTCTATGGCAGTTTCTCAACTGCACCTCCAAGGGAGACTGCCCCGTATTTCTTTTTCTCGTGTTTCTAAGCATCCCGCCACTTCTGCGGTCCCAGCTTCTGCAACTTCCTCTGTGGTTACCCCTCCCATAGTCACTCCTGTCTCTAATTCTTTTGCTGTCCTGGGCTCAGAAATCCCTACTTCACCTGAGTCTGTTCTCACTTCTCAGAAGTCCACAAAATCTCCATTGCTCAAATCTCCTTTAACCCCTCCTTTCCTTCTTCCACCTCCTCATTCTACCTTCCCGGTCTCTGTACCTGGTTCTTCCCCTCTCACTGGCTCTGTTACAAGTGTGGAGGTTCACCCTCCTCCTCGTACTGTGCCATCCTAATCTGTCCCCTCCCAAGTTTCTTCCTCTTCTGCCACCTCCCAGGTTTCTGCCACTTCAGTCCTCTCCCACACTTCTTCTCCAGTTCCCTCCACAATTTTGTGTCCCCCTACTTTGGTACAGTCCATTACAGTTCCAATCTTTACTCACCCTCCTCCTTCCATCTCCAATATTGTCTCCCATAGGATGTCTTTGAATTCTGAAACACTTGAAGCTATCTCTGAATATATTGCAGAGACCCAACCATCAATGGACACTGATCCACCCCCTGTTCCTTCTCTTTCCTCTCCTCCATCTGCACAACTCCTTTCTTCGCAGCGCACCGTTCCTTCGCTGCTTGAACGTTTTCCACTACCGCCGCATGTGGACTTTTCTAACCCCTCTAGTCTGTAGGTACCCTTACCTGCGGATTTCTGGTATCTTTATCGTTGCCAATCATGGCCTATTTACAGTGGAATATATGCAGCCTCGGGTAATTGGGGTGAACTTCAGATGTTGCTCTCCCAGTTTTCCCCTGTTGGTGTTTGCTTACAAAAGTCAAAATTACACTCTGCTGTTATCTATCCCATCTCAGGCTATAATTTATTGTATTCTTTGGATCCTTTTCCTGATGGGACCTTTAATGAAAGTGCCCTTCTTCTACGCACTGATATTTCATATCATCAGCTATTTGTTCGTACTTTGCTGCATTACACAGCAGCCCGTATCCACTTGTATGGGTGGTATACACACTGTTCTTTGTGTCTCTCTCCTTCTCGGGCATTATCTATCCCGGATGTTGCCTTTCTTGTTTTGTTCTTACCACCACCACTTCTGTTACTTGGCGATTTTAATGCCCATCATTTCCTCTGAGGGGTCTCACTGTGATTCCCGTGGCATTCAGTTGGAGGCTTTTCTTGCTTCCCACTCCCTCCATGTTTTAAATACAGGTACTCCCACCCATTTTGATCCTCATACTCATACTATCTCTTGCATTGATCTCTCAGTCTGCTGCTCCTCTACCACACTAGACTTCACCTGGTCTGTTCTCCTGGATTTACATGACAGCGATCATTTACCAATCATTCTTACTTCTTCATATTCACCACCTCTTTGTAGCCCACTCTGGCAATTTGATCAAGCAAATTGGGACCTTTACTCGCAACTAACTGCTTTTAGTGGAGTTCCTTCTTCATCCTCCATTGATGAGCTTTTACACCTCTTCTTGTCATCAGTTTTAACCGCAGCTTCTCATTCTATACCCCAAACCTCGGACAGGCATACTTAGAAGTGCGTGCCTTGGTGGTCTCCTGCTCGTGCTCATGCAGTACATTTGAAACACACTGCGTGGGGCAGGTACCGGTACAATAGAACCACTGAGAGACATTGATTTTAAGCAGAAGCGTGCGGTCACTCGCCGTGTCATCAGTGATGCTTGATAGCAAGATTGTTTCCACTATCACCTCCTCTGCTTCTTCTATGAGTGCAGTTTGGAAAAAAGTGCGGAAATTGAGTGTTAAATACTCACCTGACCCGGCTCCTGTTCTGTGGGTCTCAGGTGTTATGGCAAATCCTCTTGACATTGCCATTGAAATTGGCAATCATCTGGTCCATATTTCTCAGGGACTCCATGTATGCCCCTCGTTTCTTTCCTCAAAGTCTGCCAGAGAATTAGCACCCTTGGACTTTTCTTCTCTCAAAGAAGAACCGTATAATGTGCCTTTTACACTTCAGGAACTGGAGGCAATACTCTCAGCTTGCCGATCATCGGCAGCTGAGCCTGACGACATTCATATTCAGATGTTATAACATTTACATCAGTCAGCCCTTGCAGTCCTCTTACACCTCTTCAATCTTATTTGGTCATAAGGAGTTCTTCCCCAGCTGTGGAAATCTGCCATTGTTCTCCCTTTCCACAAACCGGGTACTACGGGACATGATACCTCCCACTATCGTCCCATTGCTCTTACCAGTGCAGTTTGAAAAGTGATGGAACGTCTGGTAAATCGACGTTTAATGTGGTATTTAGAGACACACAACAGTCTCTCCACTAGTCAATATGGCTTTCGTAAGGGCCATTCTACCATAGACCCCTTACTATGCTTGGATACATATGTTTGTAATGTCTTTGGGAATAACCACTCAGTTATTGCTATATTTTTTGACTTTAAGAAGGCATATGACACAACTTGGAGGCATAATATTTTGGCTCAAGCCCACTCCTTAGGCCTCCGAGGCAATCTACCATCCTTCCTTAAGAACTTTTTAACTGACAGACATTTCCGTGTTCGGGTTAACAATGTGCTCTCCCTGGACTTTGTCCAAGCTGAAGGTGTCCCCCAGGGATGTGTTCTGAGCACAACACTTTTTCTCCTTGCTATAAATGATTTGGCCTCTAGTCTACCATCCAATATTTGGTCATCACTCTATGTTGATGACTTCGCTATTGCTTGTGCAGGCACTGACGCTATTGCTTGTGCAGGCACTGACTGTTACCTCATTACAGTTTCTCTCCAGCATGCGGTCGACCATGTTTCCAGTTGGGCCACCATGCATTGGTTTAAATTTTCCAATACCAAAACTCACCAAAGTACTTTCACTAGACGCTCTGTCATCTACGATCATCCGTTGTACCTCTTTTGCTCACATATCCCTGAACATGATACGGTCAGGTTTCTAGGCCTTCTCTTTGACTGTAGGTTATCCTGGAAACCTCACATTACCTCTCTGAAGGCAATTTGCCACAGCCAGCTGAACCTTCTTAAAACCCTTGCTCATCTTTCATGGGAAGCTGATCGTCGAACTCTCCTTCACCTACATTCAGCCCTCATTTTATTGAAACTCGTTTATGGTGACCAGATCTATTCAGAGGCCCCTCCTGCTACTCTAGCCTTAATCTCATCCATCACCAAGGATTACGTTTATACCTTGGTGCTTTTCGCTCTTCCCCTGTTGAGAGCCTCTATGCAGAAGCGATTGTTCCATCCTTGTCTGATCGCCGTGATGCCCATTGCCTTCGCTGCTATGTCCGCTCTCACGATCTCCACAATCCTTCCATTTATAGAATGGTCACCGATATTAGTAGACATTCTTTATTTGTTCGCTGCCCCTGTTTGCTCCATCCCTTTTCTCTTCGTCTACATTCGCTCTTGTCTTCCCTTCAGTTACCACCTTTATATGTTCATGTAGCATCTCACTTTTCCCTAACCCCCTGGGAAGTTCCAGCTGTTCGGGTCTGTTCTTTCTCACTCCCTTGCTCGAAAGCCCAACTGCCTATGGTGGCTTCCCGCTCTCTTTTTCTTGATCACTTCCACTCTCATTCTCATGCCATCGCTGTGTACATAGATGGCTCTAAGTCTTCAGACGGTGTCAGATTCGCAGCAGTGTTTCCGGACAGCGTCATGCGAGGGCATTTACTATCTTCGGCTAACATTTTTACTGCTGAATTGTATGCCATTCTTGCAGCACTTATTCGTATCGCATCTATGCCTGTGTCATCATTTGTGGTAGTCTCAGACTCCCTTAGTGCTCTACAGGCTGTACGAAAATTTGATACATCTCACCCCCTAGTTCTCCATATCTAACTTTGGCTATGTCGTATCTCTACCAAGCATAAAGATATTGTTTTTTGTTGTGTCCCTGGTCATGTCGACGTACAGGGCAATGAACAGGCAGACACTGCTGTGCGGTCAGCAGTACATAACCTACCAATTTCCTATAGAGGTGTTCCATTTCTGGACTATTTTGCTGCAATAGCTACCCACCTTCACACCCGTTGGCAACAACGTTGGTCAACTCTGCTCGGTAACAAACTTCATTCTATTAAACTTAGCATAGGTTACTGGCCGTCTTCTTGTCATCAGTGCCGAGGTTGGGAGACCACTCTCTCCCGCCTTCGCATTGGCCACACTCGTCTTACTCATTGGTGTCTCATGGAGAGGCACCCTGTTGCTCTCTGTGAGCAGTGTCAAGTTCCAGTATCGATTAGCCACATTCTGTTAGACTGCCCTCTCTATCAACGAGCACGCAGAATTTACCTCCAATGTCGTCTTTGTTCTACTACTCTCTCTTTACCTTCCCTTCTTGCTGATGGACCCTCCTTTAATCCTGACTCTTTCATTGACTTCTTGACAATGACTGATTTACTCCACAAACTCTGATGATGATACCTTTCGCACTCCCCTCAGCCCTTTCTAGTTCAGTCTCTTGCTGCCCTTTACCCTTTCACCATCCACTGCCCCGCTGTTATCTGTAACCCATTACTCATCCATCTCCCTTTTTGCCACCTGATGCCCTCGCTTCCTTTCTGCCCTGCAGCGCTGTATAGCCCTTGTGGCTTAGCGCTTCTTTTTTATTATAATAATACTCGCAACTAACTGCTTTTAGTGACTTAAGAAATCGTAATGACACGATTGCAAATAAACCATACCCCCGGCCGGGATTGAACCCGCGGTCATAGAGTTGGATGAATCTTATTGTGGCTAGCTGGTCTAGTGGCTAGCGCGACGGGCTGGAGTTTTGAGACTCTATGACCGCGGGTTCAATCCCGGCCGGGGGTATGGTTTATTTGCAATCGTGTCATTACGATTTCTTAAGTCATGTTGACGGCAGTGAAGGGACTTGAGCTAGAGTTCGTCACGGCCACGCTAGCTGGAGATTCGTCTGTAAAAACTTGCATTTGTGGTCACAGAGGTGCCTGTGCTAACTTTCCTATGGTGTAGAAATATACCTAGTTGGATGAATCTTATTGTGGCTAGCTGGTCTAGTGGCTAGCGCGACGGGCTGGAGTTTTGAGACTCTATGACCGCGGGTTCAATCCCGGCCGGGGGTATGGTTTATTTGCAATCGTGTCATTACGATTTCTTAAGTCATGTTGACGGCAGTGAAGGGACTTGAGCTAGAGTTCGTCACGGCCACGCTAGCTGGAGATTCGTCTGTAAAAACTTGCATTTGTGGTCACAGAGGTGCCTGTGCTAACTTTCCTATGGTGTAGAAATATACCTAGTTGGATGAATCTTATTGTGGCTAGCTGGTCTAGTGGCTAGCGCGACGGGCTGGAGTTTTGAGACTCTATGACCGCGGGTTCAATCCCGGCCGGGGGTATGGTTTATTTGCAATCGTGTCATTACGATTTCTTAAGTCATGTTGACGGCAGTGAAGGGACTTGAGCTAGAGTTCGTCACGGCCACGCTAGCTGGAGATTCGTCTGTAAAAACTTGCATTTGTGGTCACAGAGGTGCCTGTGCTAACTTTCCTATGGTGTAGAAATATACCTAGTTGGATGAATCTTATTGTGGCTAGCTGGTCTAGTGGCTAGCGCGACGGGCTGGAGTTTTGAGACTCTATGACCGCGGGTTCAATCCCGGCCGGGGGTATGGTTGGTTTGCTTTTAGTGGAGTTCCTTCTTCATCCTCCATTGATGAGCTTTTACACCTCTTCCTGTCGTCAGTTTTAACCGCAGCTTCTCATTCTATACCCCAAGCCTCGGACAGGCATTCTCAGAGGTGCGTGCCTTGGTGGTCTCCTGCTTGTGCTCATGCAGTACGTTTGAAACGCACTGCGTGGGGCAGGTACCGGTACAGTAGAACCACTGAGAGACTTACTGATTTTAAGCAGAAGCGTGCGGTCGCTCGCCGTGTCATCAGTGACGCTAAACACACTTGCTAGCAAGATTGTTTCCACTATCACCTCTGCTTCTTCTATGAGTGCAGTCTGGAAAAAAGTGCGGAAATTGAGTGTTAAATACTCTCCTGTCCTGGCTCCTGTTCTGTGGGTCTCAGGTGTTATGGCAAATCCTCTTGACGTTGCCATTGAAATTGGCAATCATCTGGTCCGTATTTCTCAGGGACTCCATGTATACCCCTCGTGATATACCGTCCCCCAAGCTTAGATAGGGACCAAGGGAGACTACTATGGGAGGAAATTGTTAAGGCCACAGGGCACGATAATGTAGTAATTCTAGGAGACTTTAACTTTAGTCATATTGATTGGAATTTCTTGACTGGGAATTTGGAATCATACGACTTCTTAGAAGTAGTTCAGGATTGTTTTTTGAAGCAGTTTGTGACAGAACCTACAAGGGGAAATAACCTGCTTGACTTAGTTATGGCAAACAATGAATCCCTTGTTAATAATTTAGAAATTTCAGAGGAACTGGGTGCTAGTGACCACAAATCAATTACATTTAGCGTTGAATGGAAGTACGATAGTAGCGATAACTCAGTAACAGTCCCAGATTTTCGCTTAGCAGATTACGATGGGCTTAGAGAACACTTATCATCTGTTGACTGGGGTAACGAAGTGAGCTATCAATATGACAGTTTTCTGAACACTATACATGCTGCTCAAAGAACGTTTATCCCATATAAAGAAATTAGATCAAATAGAAATGACCCAAAATGGATGAATAATAGGCTCAAATATCTACTAGGGCATAAGAAAGGAATTTATAGGCGTATCAAAAGAGGTGAGGGTCATCTTATGAATCAGTATATTGACATTAAGAGGGACATTAAAAAGGGGATAAGAAAAGCTAAAAGGGACTATGAAATTAAAGTTGCTAGGGATTCTAAAACTAACCCAAAAAGTTTTTTCCAGGTCTATAGAACAAAAGTCAGAGATAAGATAGGACCCCTTAAAAATAACTATGGGCACCTTACTGACAAAGAGAATGAAATGTGCTCGATTTTTAATAATTATTTTCTCTCAGTTTTTACACAGGAAGACACTAACAATATTCCAGTAATTAATTTTTATAGTGGGCTAGAAGAAGATAAATTATGTAACATCACAGTCACTAGTGAAATAGTTGTGAAGCAGATAGACAGACTGAAGCAAAATAAGTCGCCGGGTCCTGATGAGTTTTTTTCAAGGGTTCTTAAGGAATGCAAAATGGAACTCTGTGAACCATTAACTAATATTTTATTTTTTATTATCACACTGGCCGATTCCCACCAAGGCAGGGTGGCCCGAAAAAGAAAAACTTTCACCATCATTCACTCCATCACTGTCTTGCCAGAAGGGTGCTTTACACTACAGTTTTTAAACTGCAACATTAACACCCCTCCTTCAGAGTGCAGGCACTGTACTTCCCATCTCCAGGACTCAAGTCCGGCCTGCCGGTTTCCCTGAACCCCTTCATAAATGTTACTTTGCTCACACTCCAACAGCACGTCAAGTATTAAAAACCATTTGTCTCCATTCACTCCTATCAAACACGCTCACGCATGCCTGCTGGAAGTCCAAGCCCCTCGCACACAAAACCTCCTTTACCCCTCTCTCCAACCTTTCCTAGGCCGACCCCTACCCCGCCTTCCTTCCACTACAGACTGATACACTCTTGACGTCATTCTGTTTCGCTCCATTCTCTCTACATGTCCGAACTACCTCAACAACCCTTCCTCAGCCCTCTGGACAACAGTTTTGGTAATCCCACACCTCCTCCTAACTTCCAAACTACGAATTCTCTGCATTATATTCACACCACACATTGCCCTCAGACATGACATCTCCACTGCCTCCAGCCTTCTCCTCGCTGCAACATTCATCACCCATGCCTCACACCCATATAAGAGCATTGGTAAAACTATACTCTCATACATTCCCCTCTTTGCCTCCAAGGACAAAGTTCTTTGTCTCCACAGACTCCTAAGTGCACCACTAACTCTTTTCCCCTCATCAATTCTATGATTCACCTCATCTTTCATAGACCCATCCGCTGACACGTCCACTCCCAAATCTCTGAATACATTCACCTCCTCCATACTCTCTCCCTCCAATCTGATATTCAATCTTTCATCACCTAATCTTTTTGTTATCCTCATAACCTTACTCTTTCCTGTATTCACCTTTAATTTTCTTCTTTTGCACACCCTACCAAATTCATCCACCAATCTCTGCAACTTCTCTTCAGAATCTCCCAAGAGCACAGTGTCATCAGCAAAGAGCAGCTGTGACAACTCCCACTTTGTGTGTGATTCTTTATCTTTTAACTCCACGCCTCTTGCCAAGACCATCGCATTTACTTCTCTTACAACCCCATCTATAAATATATTAAACAACCACGGTGATATCACACATCCTTATCTAAGGCCTACTTTTACTGGGAAAAAATTTCCCTCTTTCCTACATACTCTAACTTGAGCCTCACTATCCTCGTAAAAACTCTTCACTGCTTTCAGTAACCTACCTCCTACACCATACACTTGCAACATCTGCCACATTGCCCCCCTATCCACCCTGTCATACGCCTTTTCCAAATCCATAAATGCCACAAAGACCTCTTTAGCCTTATCTAAAATACTGTTCACTTATATGTTTCACTGTAAACACCTGGTCCACACACCCCCTACCTTTCCTAAAGCCTCCTTGTTCATCTGCTATCCTATTCTCCGTCTTACTCTTAATTCTTTCAATAATAACTCTACCATACACTTTACCAGGTATACTCAGCAGACTTATCCCCCTATAATTTTTGCACTCTCTTTTATCCCCTTTGCCTTTATACAAAGGAACTATGCATGCTCTCTGCCAATCCCTAGGTACCTTACCCTCTTCCATACATTTATTAAATAATTGCACCAACCACTCCAAAACTATATCCCCACCTGTTTTTAACATTTCTATCTTTATCCCATCAATCCCGGTTGCCTTGCCCCCTTTCATTTTACCTACTGCCTCACGAACTTCCCCCACACTCACAACTGGCTCTTCCTCACTCCTACAAGATGTTATTCCTCCTTGTCCTATACACGAAATCACAGCTTCCCTATCTTCATCAACATTTAACAATTCCTCAAAATATTCCCTCCATCTTCCCAATACCTCTAACTCTCCATTTAATAACTCTCCTCTCCTATTTTTAACTGACAAATCCACTTGTTCTCTAGGCTTTCTTAACTTGTTAATCTCACTCCAAAACTTTTTCTTATTTTCAACAAAATTTGTTGATAACATCTCACCCACTCTCTCATTTGCTCTCTTTTTACATTGCTTCACCACTCTCTTAACCTCTCTCTTTTTCTCCATATACTCTTCCCTCCTTGCTTCACTTCTACTTTGTAAAAACTTCTCATATGCTAACTTTTTCTCCCTTACTACTCTCTTTACATCATCATTCCACCAATCGCTCCTCTTCCCTCCCACACCCACTTTCCTGTAACCACAAACTTTTGCTGAACACTCTAACACTACATTTTTAAACCTACCCCATACCTCTTCGACCCCATTGCCTATGCTCTCATTAGCCCATCTATCCTCCAATAGCTGTTTATATCTTACCCTAACTGCCTCCTCTTTTAGTTTATAAACCTTCACCTCTCTCTTCCCCGATACTTCTATTCTCCTTGTATCCCATCTACCTTTTACTCTCAGTGTAGCTGCAACTAGAAAGTGATCTGATATATCTGTGGCCCCTCTATAAACATGTACATCCTGAAGTCTACTCAACAGTCTTTTATCTACCAATACATAATCCAACAAACTACTGTCATTTCGTCCTACATCATATCTTGTATACTTATCCTCTTTTTCTTAAAATATGTATTACCTATAACTAAACCCCTTTCTATACAAAGTTCAAAGGGCTCCCATTATCATTTACACTTGGCACCCCAAACTTACCTACCACACACTCTCTAAAAGTTTCTCCTACTTTAGCATTCAGGTCCCCTACCACAATTACTCTCTCACTTGGTTCAAAGGCTCCTATAAATTCACTTAACATCTCCCAAAATCTCTCTCTCTCCTCTGCATTCCTCTCTTCTCCAGGTGCATACACGCTTATTATGACCCACTTCTCGCATCCAACCTTTACTTTAATCCACATAATTCTTGAATTTACACATTCATATTCTCTTTTCTCCTTCCATAACTGATCATTCAACATTACTGCTACCCCTTCCTTTGCTCTAACTCTCTCAGATACTCCAGATTTAATCCCATTTATTTCCCCCCACTGAAACTCCCCTACCCCCTTCAGCTTTGTTTTGCTTAGGGCCAGGACATCCAACTTCTTTTCATTCATAACATCAGCAATCATCTGTTTCTTGTCATCTGCACTACATCCACGGACATTTAAGCATCCCAGATGTATGTACATATATATGCATGTGCGTGTCTGTGAAGTGTGACTAAAGTGTAAGTAGGAGTTGCAAGATATCCCTGTTATCTAGCGTGTTTATGAGACAGAAAAAGAAAACAGCAATCCTAATATTTTTAATTTATCTCTTCAAACAGGTGTGGTGTTTGATATGTGGAAGATGGCTAATGTAATTCCTATTTTTAAAACAGGGGACAAGTCGTTACTGTCAAATTACCGCCCAATAAGCCTGACCTCAATTGTAGGTAAATTACTAGAGTCAATTATAGCTGAGATTATAAGAAGCCTTCTCGATAAGCATAGCTTGATTAATGATACTCAGCATGGATTCACAAGAGGCCGGTCTTGTCTAACTAATTTATTAACTTTCTTCAGTAAAGCTTTTGAGGCTGTTGACCACGATAAAGAATTTGATATTATTTACTTAGATTTTAGTAAGGCTTTTGATAGAGTTCCGCACCATAGACTGTTAAAGAAACATACACAAATAAAGAAAGTGACAGCTCATGGCATTGGGGGAAAAGTGCTCTCGTGGATCGAGTCATGGCTCATTGACAGGAAGCAGAGAGTGTCCATAAATGGGGTTAAATCCGAGTGGGGATCTGTAACAAGTGGCGTTCCACAGGGATCAGTCTTGGGCCCGTTGTTGTTTATAATATATATCAATGATCTTGATGAGGGAATTACTAGTGATATGAGCAAATTCGCCGATGACACAAAGACAGGTAGGATAATTGATTCAAACGTAGATGTTATGGAACTTCAGGAGGATTTAAACAAACTCCATTCTTGGTCAGAAAAGTGGCAGATGCAGTTCAATGTAGATAAATGCAAGGTTTTGAAGCTTGGGAGTGCCCATAACCCTAGTACTTATAAGTTAAATGATGTAGAACTTAGACATACAGATTGCGAAAAGGACTTGGGGGTTATGGTGAGCAGCAACCATAAACCAAGACAGCAATGCCTAAGCGTATGTAATAAGGCAAATAGGTTACTGGGATTTATATCAAGAAGTGTAAGCAACAGAAGTCCAGAGGTCATACTGCAGCTTTATACATCGTTAGTAAGGCCTCACCTAGATTATGCAGCTCAGTTCTGGTCTCCATATTACATAATGGACATAAATTCGTTAGAAAACATCCAGCGTAGGATGACTAAATTAATACATAGCATTAGAAATCTTCCTTATGAAGAAAGATTGAAGACTCTTAAGTTACATTCACTTGTTAGACGAAGAATGAGGGGAGACCTGATCGAAGTGTATAAGTGGAAGATAGGTATTAATAAAGGGGATATTAATAAGGTCTTCAGGATGTCTCTCCAAGAGAGAACTTGCAGTAATGGATTTAAATTAGATAAGTTTAGATTTAGAAAGGACATAGGAAAGTATTGGTTTGGAAATAGGGTAGTAGATAAGTGGAACAGTCTACCTAGTTGGGTTATTGAGGCTGGGACTTTGGGTAGTTTCAAATTTAGGTTGGATAAGTACATGAGTGGGAGGGGTTGGATTTCAATTCAAATTCAAATTCAAAGTTTATTCTCTATAAGGATTACAATGCTGAGTTTACAGAAATTTGGTTATTGTTTGGTTTACATGTAGTAAAATTGTGATTACAGAGTGTACCACTAGAACGCTTAGCATGGCTAGGCATTTCGGGCATACTTAGTTTTATTCTTAATTGTAAAATATTACAAATTATGAGGTAAGTTGGTATTATGGCTAAGTGACTAAATACTAGTTTGTGAGTTTAGCAATGTGAATGCTTTTGTTTTGGCACAGTACATAGTTTCAGTATTGGAGTATCACAGGATTCATTATTTTAAGACTGAGATTAATATTTCCATTTATGGTCAAATGAGTGAGTGAGTGTAAGTGTGAACCACCAGGTGGTATTCGTGTAGTTAGTTGACGGGGTGTATCAGGGAGATAAGATGTTTTCTAATGGTAGTTTTGAAGGTGATGAATGTGTCTGCAGTTCTAGAGTTCTCAGGTAGGGTATTCCAGATTTTAGGGCCTTTGACATATATTGAATTTTTGTAAAGGTTTAGTCGGACACGGGGAATGTCGTAGAGATGTTTGTGTCTGGTGTTATGCCTGTGGGTTCTGTCACAACTATCAAGAAAGCGTTTTAGGTCAAGGTTGATATTAGAGTTTAAGGCCCTGTAGATATAGATTGCACAGTAGTAAGTGTGGATGTACTGAACTGGGAGCAAGTTTAGATCTATGAAGAGTGGGGGGGTGTGTTGCCAGGGATGGGATTTAGTGATTATTCTTACTGCAGCTTTTTGTTGGGTTATTATTGGCTTTAGGTGTGTTGCTGCAGTTGATCCCCAAGCACAAATAGCATAGGTGAGGTATGGATAAATAAGTGAGTGGTATAGTGTGAGAAGGGCATTTTGCGGCACGTAGTAACGTATCTTGGAGAGGATCCCAACCGTTTTGGATACTTTTTTGGCTATATGCTGGATATGGGTGCTGAAATTCAGGTTGTTGTCAAGGTATAAGCCTAGGAATTTTCCCCCATTATTTCTGGTAATTAGAGTGTTGTCAATCTTAATGTTAATTTGTGCATCTCCTGCTCTGCTACCAAACATAATATAGTAGGTTTTGTCAGTGTTAAGCGTAAGTTTATTGGCTGTCATCCAAGTCGATATTTTAATCAGCTCCTCATTCACAATGGTGTTGAGGGTGGCAAGATTAGGATGAGAGATGACATAAGTCGTGTCATCAGCAAAGAGAATGGGTTTCAGGTGTTGGGATACGTTTGGAAGGTAATTGATGTATATGAGGAAGAGCAGGGGACCAAGGACACTTCCCTGCGGAACTCCAGTATCAAGTGGCCGTGTTGCTGATGCTGTGTCTTTAATGGTGACGTACTGATACCTATTAGTAATGTAAGATTTGAAATAAGCAAGTGCATGGCCTCTTATACCGTAGTGATCAAGTTTGTGGAGTAGGATGTCGTGGTCTACTGTGTCAAAAGCTTTTCTTAGGTCAATAAAAATTCCTAGTGGATATTCCTTATTTTCCAATGCTGTGTAAAGCAGATCTAGCATTTTTATGATTGCATCATTAGTGCTTTTATTTTTCCTAAATCCAAACTGGCAGGGGTTGAGTATGTTTTGAGCCGTTATAAATGAATACAGTCTCCTGTGCACGAGTTTCTCAAAGATTTTGGATAGCAATGGTAAGTTAGATATTGGCCTATAGTTGTTTAAGTCTGTAGGGTCACCACCTTTATGTATTGGTGTAACCCTTGCCATCTTGAGTAGTTTCGGGAAGGTGCTAGTCTCTATTGACTTGTTAAAAAGTAATGAAATAACATGCGAAAGGACATGGGCCGCTCGCTTGTACAGTAATGGTGGGACATGAGACAGATTCCCCGAGTTATTTTTAAGTGACTTTATGATCTCAATGACTTCCGTGGGCTCAGTTGGTGCAAGATAGAAGGAATTAGGGAAATTTCCATATAGGTAGTCCCCGGCATGGGCATTGGTATGTGGGATTTTACTTTCGAGATTAGATCCTATGTTTGAGAAGAAGTCGTTTATCTTGTTAGCTGTGTCAGTGGGATGTAGTGGTGTTTCATTAGGTTTAGTTAGGACAATATTCTTGGTTTTTCTCAGTTTGTGGGTCCCTAGAATCTGAGAGAGTGTTTTCCAGGTCTTTTTTATATCTCCTCTAGTGTCTGTGAATCTACTGGAGTAGTATAGTTGTTTGGCTTTTTTTATTACTTTGGTGAGAGCTGATGAATAGTGTTTAAGAGTATCTTTGTGTATTAAGCCCTGTCTATATTGCTTTTCATATTGGTGTTTCTTGTCAATGGATTTCAGAATGGTGCTAGTTAGCCATGGGCAACCAAGCCGTTTGTTTGTGATCTGTTTTGTTTTTATAGGACAATGTTTGTTGTATAGTCTAAGTAATTTGTTAAGAAAGATGTCTGTCCAGTCATCAATACCATTGACCTTGGAGAATTCTGTAGGCCAATCAACAGTCTCTAGGTCAGCTGTGAACTTCCTTACTGAGGCCTCGTCATGGAGTCTAAATGAGACTTTGTTGTATTCAAGTGGTGGTTTACTAATGTTTGTCAGGAGGAAGGTAGGGTAGTGGTCTGTAGTGCTATCTGTGATTATCCCTGATTTAAGGGGGGCTAGTATATTGGTCCATATGTGGTCTATTATGGTTGCACTTGTCTCAGTGAGCCTGGTTGGTTTAGTTATTGTTGGTATGAGAAGTGTGTTGTATATATTGTTGATGAAATCAGTTACAGGCTGATCATCTAGTAAGCCAAGGTTGATGTTGAAGTCTCCAGCTAAGAGAAGGTGGTGCTTATTCATTTGTCTGTTTGTTATTAGTGACTTTAATTTCTCACTGAAATTTGGGATGTTTGTGTGAGGTATCCGGTAAATGGCACCGATTGTTATAGGCGTCTTAAGGTTTTTTACAGTAAAATTAGCAAAAATGTATTCCCCATATTCATCACTAAAGCAAGTGGTGCTAAGACAAGATAATTGGTTAGAGTAATAGATTGCAATACCACCCCCAACTTGGTTTGTTCTGCAGTTGTGAATTGCTGTGTATCCTGGTAGAGGGTAGATATCTATTGTGTCCTGCTTAAGCCAGGTCTCAGTAAGAATAATGCAGGAGAAGGGTGTCTTTAGTGATTCAAGGAGTGCTAGGAGGTCATCATAGTGTTTGCTTAAGGACCTGATGTTGTAGTTAAGTACTGATAGACTTTTAGCATTGTTTAGGATAGTGGTGGCTTGTGATGCTGTGTAATAAAGGCAGTTACTTTCCAATAGGTTTTGATTGGGTGTCAGATTATGGAGGTTTAGATCAGGGTCAACGTGATCAATCATCTTCTAGGTTTAAAATTATGGTTATTTATATCCTGAGTTGTGTGTTGAGTTCTACTACTGATATCTGTAGTGGTTGGAAGTTTGGACAAGTATATAGCTAGAGTATTTTGGTCATGTAGGGTATAGTCACTACTACACATAATGAAGTTGATGTTGTCTGTGTGTTGTGCTGGAATGAACTAAAGTACAACTAGGTATAAACTAGTAATATAAAAATACAAATTAAAAATAGAACAAGACTCTCACTTGTAATTGCACTAAGGTCTAATAATGACTTTTGTGGAGTCTATGTTTTGAGCTAGAGTGAGCTAAAGTACAATAGGTTTAATCTAATAATATAAAAGTACAAATTAAAAATAGCACTAGTCTCTCACTAGTAATTGCACTATGGTCTAATATAGTGAATTTGGTATTGACTATGTCTTGAGGTAGAATGAGCTATGGTACAACTGAATTTAATCTAATAATATAAAAATACAAATTAAAAGTAGCACCAGTCTCTCACTAGTAATTGCACTATGGTCTAATATAGTGAATTTGGTATTGACTATGTATTGAGCTAGAAAGAGCTATAGTACAACAACTTTAGTCTAATAATATAAAAATACAAATTACAAATAGCACCAGTCTCTCACTAGTAATTGCACTATGGTCTAGTATAGTGAATTTGGTATTGACTATGTATTGAGCTAGAATGAGCTAGAGTAAAACTGTGATTAATCTAATAATATAATAAAGGAATAAGACTCTCAATTGTAATTGCACTAAGGTCTTATATAAGTTGTTTACAAGAATTAGAGTATAATTAGATTTAAATTGACAGGATAAAATACACAAATTAAGGTAGCAAAATAATAAAAAAAAAGAATTGATAAAAATAAAAATGGCAATGACTTGGTTATAATATGCTAGTAAGATGGTAGACAGGATGATATAAAAGTTGTAGTTGAAAATACTAGGTTAAAAAAGTATGGAATAAAAATGGTCAGTAAAAGAAGTTTACAATAAGTTTGATCAATATAGTTTAAAGTAAAATTGGGCAATAATAGGGATTTAGAATAAAATTGGGCAATTGAGTATTTTTTAAAGTGAGGTAGAATTATGGTTAGTTATGGTTAGTTTATAAAAAAAATAAGATGGAACAGTGATGTGGTAAGTTGTAAAAAAGGAGATAGATTCTGTAGATATTTAATACAATTAAGACTATGAGGTAGAATGGTCGTTGAGTACAACAATGACAATTAAAAGTAGTTGGAGTATTAGAATTTTAGGGGGGCACAAATTTATGACAATATAACACTAACGGTGGACTATGGGTATTATCTGCACTTTACTCTGATTCTGTTAGTCCAGCCTCACTTAGGAATGTTTTAAGGTCATGTTCTGTGGAGATGAAGTATCTCTTTCCAGTGGGCTGTTTCCTAACTGCTATTTTTCCATCCCTCACAAAGCACTGGTGGATTTTTTGGGCATAGCGCAGTTTTCTTAGTCGATAAAGAAGATTTTGTCTCGTTTTGGTAAGGCACTCATTGACGTAAACATCAGTTTTCATAGAAATAGATGTTTTTAGTAGGTTGTTTCTTTGTAAGCTAGTTTGGAATTTTAACAGCACTGTTTTTTTTACCTGCATGATAGCCCATCAGTTTGCAATCCTTTAAGTCATCACTACTTATGTTAAGGCGAAGGTGGTCCTTGATAAGCTGTAGGGTGGTCTCCATGCAGGTCTCTTGGGTGACTGTGGGTGGGAGATGTTTGCTGTTAACTACAACAGCGTCAGATAGCTGCTGTTGGTCATTATGGTCTTGGAAGTTGGTTATGACATTGGCAAGTTGTTGGTCCACTCTTGATCTTTCCTCTGTAATGTTGGTAGTAAGTAGGGTGACTCGGTCTTTTAAAGTGTTGATGGTGTCTAGGGACCGGGTGTGGGTGTTGCTTTGTTGTTCTAGAGTGTCTAGTTTATGTTCTAGAGCAGTGATCTTGTTGAGGTAATCTGCATTGCTAGCCTTTAGTTCCTGCATTTCTAGAGTTAGTTTGGTGATCGTTTGGTTCTGAATCATAAGGAGTTTAGCTATTTCTGGGTCGGTGATCTTCTTGACATCAAATACTGGGAAGGAGTTATCTTGGACTGTAGTGGCGGCCATGTTTGTTGTCGTCTGTCGTGTGTTGTGGTGGTGCCGGTGGGTGATGAGGGTTGTGTCCTGGCTGGCAGTACTACAAGTTTTCCTCGTGTTATTACTGCTCTCACCTTTGATGTTAGGAGTCCTTGGCTGGTTACTGGATCTTCTTTTATTGTTCTGACCCTTGTCCATTGGCTGTGGCTTCGGGTGAATAGTAGGAGATGGGTGTTGGGTGAATGTTGTGGAGTATCACTTCAGTGGCAGCGGGGTAGGAGTTGCTAGAACGAGTCCTATTAGTTGGTAATTTGTGAACTTTTGGGTGATTTCTGCAGTTGCTTTATATCATTCTGGGTATCCACACTTGTTAGTGTTATGCGGGTCTTGAGTGGGACATTCACATCAGAGCTTATTTCTTGGGTGGCATTGAAAATTGGGTTGGGCAAATGTTTTGTTAGTGGGATGAATTGTAAAGGACCTGCCTAGTATGGGCCAACAGGCCTCCTGCAGTGTTCCTTCTTTCTTATGTTCTTATGTTAAGTCTGCCAGAGAATTAACACCCTTGGACTTTTCTTCTCTCAAAGAAGAACCGAATAATGTGCCTTTTACACTTCAGGAAGTGGAGGCAACACTCTCAGCTTGCCGATCATCGGCAGCTGAGCCTGACTGCATTCATATTCAGATGTTACAACATGTATATCAGTCAGCCCTTGCAGTCCTCTTACACCTCTTCAATCTTATTTGGTCATAAGGAGTTCTTCCCCAGCTGTGGAAATCTGCCATTGTTCTCCCTTTCCACAAACCGTGTACTACCGGACATGATGCCTCCCACTATCGTCCCATTCCTCTTACCAGTGCAGTTTGCAAAGTGATGGAACGTCTGATAAATCGACGTTTAATGTCGTATTTAGAGACACACAACAGTCTCTCCAGTAGTCAATATGGCTTTCGTAAGGGCCATTCTACCATAGCCCCCTTACTGTGCTTGGATACGTATGTTCGTAATGTCTTTGCAAATAACCACTCAGTTATTGCCATATTCTTTGACTTTGAGAAGGCATATGACACAACTTGGAGGCATAATATTTTGGCTCAAGCCCACTCCTTAGGCCTCCGAGGCAATCTACCATCCTTCCTTAAGAACTTTTTAACTGACAGACATTTCCGTGTTTGGGTTAACAATGTGCTCTCCCTGGACTTTGTCCAAGCTGAAGGTGTCCCCCAGGGATGTGTTCTGAGCACAACACTTTTTCTCCTTGCTGTAAATGATTTGGCCTCTAGTCTACCATCCAATATTTGGTCATCACTCTATGTTGATGACTTCGCTATTGCTTGTGCAGGCACTGACTGTCACCTCATTACAGTTTCTCTCCAGCATGCGGTCGACCATGTTTCCAGTTGGGCCACCACTCATTGGTTTAAATTTTCCAATACCAAAACTCACCAAATTACTTTCACTAGACGCTCTGTCATCTATGGTCATCCTTTGTACCTCTTTCGCTCACATATCCCTGAACGTGATACGGTCAGGTTTCTAGGCCTTCTCTTTGACCGTAGGTTATCCTGGAAACCTCACTTTACCTCTCTGAAGGCAATTTGCCACAGCCAGCTGAACCTTCTTAAAACCCTGCTCATCTTTCATGGGAAGCTGATAGTCGAACTCTCCTTCACCTACATTCAGCCCTCATTTATTGAAACTCGTTTATGGTGACCAGATCTATTCAGCGGCCCCTCCTGCTACTCTCTCTAGCCTTAATCTCATCCATCACCAAGGATTACGTTTATACCTTGGTGCTTTTCGCTCTTCCCCTGTTGAGAGCCTCTATGCAGAAGCGAATGTTCCATCCTTGTCTAATCGCCGTGATGCCCATTGCCTTCGCTACTATGTTCACTCTCATGATCTCCGCAATCCTTCCATTTATAGAATAGTCACCGATATTAGTAGACATTTGTTCGCCGTCCCTGTTTGCTCCGTCCCTTTTCTCTTCACGTACATTTGCTCTTGTCTTTCCTTCAGTTACCATCTTTCTATGTTTATGTAGCCAACATGACTCATGAAATCGTAATGACACGATTGTAAACAAACCATACCATGGGCGGGATTGAACCCGCGGTCAGAGAGTCTCAAAACTCCAGACCTTCGCGTTAGCCACTGGACCAGCTAGCCACAATAAGATTCGTCCAACTAGGTATATTTCTACATCATAGGAAGGTTTGCATAGGCACCACTGTGACCACAAATGCAAGTTTATACAGACAAATCTCCAGCTAGCATGGCCATGATGAACTCTAGCTCAGGTCCCCTCAATGCTGTCAACATGACTCACGAAATCGTAATGACATGATTGCAAACAAACCATACCACAGGACGAATCTTATTGTGGCTAGCTGGTCCAGTGGCTAATGCTACAGTCTGGAGTTTTGAGACTCTGACCGCAAGTTCAATCCCGCCTGTGGTATGGTTTGTTTGCAATTGTGTCATTACGATTTCGTGAGTCATGTTGACGGCATTGAGGAGACTTGAGCTAGATTTCGTCACAGCCACGCTAGCTGGAGATTCGTCTGTGAAAACTTGCATTTGCGGTCACAGTGGTGCCTATGCTAACCTTCCTATGGTGTAGAAATATACCTAGTTGGATGAATCTTATTGTGGCTAGCTGGTTCAGTGGCTAATGCGATGGTCTGGAGTTTTGAGACTCTCTGACCACGGGTTCAATCCCGCCCATGGTATGGTTTGTTTGCAATCGTGTCATTACGATTTTGTCAGTCATGTTGACAGCATTGAGGGGACTTGAGCTAGAGTTCGTCACGGCCGCACTAGCTGGAGATTCGTCTGTAAAAACTTGCATTTCTGGTCACAGTGGTGCCTATGCTAACCTTCCTATGGTGTAGAAATATACCTAGTTGGACGAATCTTATTGTGGCTAGCTGGTCCAGTGGCTAACGCGACAGTCTGGAGTTTTGAGACTCTCTGATCGCGTGTTCAATCCCGCCCGTGGTATGGTATGTTTATGTAGCATCTCACTTTTCCCTGCCTCCCTGGGAAGTTCCAGCTGTTCAAGTCTGTTCTTTCTCACTCCCTTGCGCGAAAGCCCAACTGCTTATGGTAGTTTCCCGCTCTCTTTTTCTTGACCACTTCTGCTCTCATTCTCATGCCATCACAGTGTACACATATGGCTCAAAGTCTTCTGATGGCATCAGATTCGCAGCAGTGTTTCCGGAGAGTGGCATACGAGGACATTTACTATCCTCGTCTAGCATTTTTACAGTTGAATTGTATGCCATTCTTGCAGCACTTACCCATATTGCATCTATGCCTTTGTCATTTGTGGTTGTCTCAGACTCCCTTAGTGCTTTACAGGCTTTACAAAAATTTGATACACCTCACCCCCTAGTTCTCCATATGCAACTTTGGCTATGCCGTATCTCTACCAAGCATAAAGGTATTGTTCTTTGTTGGGTCCCTGGTCATGTTGATGTACAGGGCAATGAACAGGCAGACATTGCTGCACGGTCAGCAGTACATGGCCTACCAGTTTCATATAGAGGTGTTCCATTTACGGACTATTTTGCTGTAATAGCTACCCACCTTCACACCCGTTGGCAACAACGTTGGTCTAATCTACTCGGCAACAAACTTCATTCTATTAAACCAAGTATAGGTTACTGGCTGTCTTCTTGTCATCAGTGTCGAGGTTGGGAGACTACTCTCTCCCATCTTTGCATTGGCCACACTCGTCTTACTCATGGGTATCTCATGGAGAGGCACCCTGTTCCTCTCTGTGAGAAGTATCAGGTTCCAGTATCGGTTAGCCACATTCTGTTTGACTGCCCTCTCTATCAACGAGCAGGCAGAATTTACCTCCAACGTCGTCTCCGCTCTACTAAACTCTCTTTACCTTCCCTTCTTGCTGATGGACCCTCTTTTAATCCTGACTCTCTCATTGACCTCTTGTCAACAACTGATTTACTCCACAAACTCTGAGGATGATAACTTTTGCACTCCCCTCAACCCTTTCTACCTCAATCTCTTGCTACCAGTTCTAGAGGTGGTACCTCCATATATATATATATATATATATATATATATATATATATATATATATATATATATATATATATGTGGTGTGTGTGTGTGTGTGTGTGTGTGTGTGTGTGTGTGTGTGTGTGTGTGTGTGTGTGTGTGTGTGTGTGTGTGTACTCACCTATTTGTGGTTGCTGGGGTCGATTCATAGCTCCTGGCCCTGCCTCTTCACTGCTGCAGGGTCTTCTTTCTCCTTTCTCCATGAGCTTTATCAAACCTCGTCTTAAAACTATGTATGGTTCCCACCTCCACTACGTCACTTTCTAGGCTATTCCACTGCCTGACAACTCTATGAAGAAATACTTTCTAACATCCCTTTGACTCATCTGAGTCTTCAATTTCCAATTGTGACCTCTTGTTTCTGTGTCCCATCTCTGGAACATCCTGTCTTTGTCCACCTTGTCTATTCCACACAGTATTTTATATGTCGTTATCATGTCTCCCCTGACCTTCGTGTCCTCCAGTGTCATCAGGCCGATTTCCCTTAACCTTTCTTCATAGGACAATTCCCTTAACTCTGGGACCAGTCTTGTTGCAAACCTTTGCACTCTCTCTAATTTCTTGATGTGCTTGACCAGGTGTTGATTCCAAACTGTTGCTGCATACTCCAGTATTGGCCTGACGTAAATGGTGTACAAAGACTTGAACGATTCCTTACTGAGGTATCAGAATGCTATCCTTAGATTTGCCACACGCACGTACACTGCAGCAGTTATCTGATTGATGTGCACCTCAGGAGATGCGCTCGGTGTTATACTCACCTCAAGATCTTTTTTCTTGAGTGAGGTTTGCAGTCTTTGGCCACCTAGCCAATACTTTGTCTGAAGTCTTCTTTGCCCTTTCCCGATCTTCATTACTTTTCATTTGGAGGGGTTAAATTCGAGGAGCCAGTTGCTGGACCAGGCTTGCAGTCTGTCCAGGTCTCCTTGTAGTCCTGCCTGATCCTTATCTGATTTAATTCTCCTCATAAACTTCACATCATCTGCAAACACTTCTGAGTCTATCCCTTTCGTCATGTCATTCACATATACCAAAAATAGCACTGGTTATAGGACTAACTCCCTGTGGAACCCAGCTTGTCACAGACGCCCTTTCTGACACCTCATCATGTACCATGGCTCGTTGTTGCCTCCCTGTCAGGTGTTCTCTGATCCAATGCAGTGCCTCTCCTGTTATGCGTGCCTGATCCTCTAGCTTTTGCATTAACTTCTTGTGAGGAACTATGTCAAAGGCCTTCTTGCAGTCCAAGAAAATGCATTCTACACACCTGTCTCTCTCGTGTCTTACTTTTGTTACCTTGTCATAAAGCCCCAGTAGGTTTGTGACACAGGATTTCCTTCCCTAAAATCGTGTTGGTTGTCGTTTATAAGCTTGTTCCTTGCTAGGTGCTTCACCACTCTCCTCCTGATAATCTTCTCCATGACTTTGCGTACTATACACGTCAGTGACTCTGGTTTGTATTTTAATGCCTCGTGTCTGTCTCCTTTCTTGAAAATTGGGACTATATTTGCCATATTCCATATCCCAGTTTCAATGGATGTGTTGAAGATTGTTGGTAGCGGCACACACACTGTCTCTGCTCCCTTCTAAGGACTCACCGAGAGATGTCCGATCCCATCGCATTTGAGGTATCAAGTTCACTTAGCAGTTTTTTTACCTCCTTGGTTATGTGTATTTCATCCTGCACTTGTTGGTATATCGTTTGTTGGTGTACCCCTTCCCTATTCTATTCTGACTTCCTGGAGTCCTTTCTCCACTGTAAATACTTCTTTAGATCTCATGTTGAGCTCCTCACATACTTCTTGGTTGTTTCTTGTGAGCTCCCCATCTTCCTCAGCCTGATTACCTGGTCATTGACTGTTTTCCTATTGATGTGGCTATACAACAGCTTTGGGTCTATGATTTTCGATGCTATGTCGTTTTCGTACTGTTACTGGACCTCCCTCCTTATCTGTGTATACTCATTTCTGGCTCTTCAAGTAATCTCTGCATTTTCCTGGGTCTTATGGCTTCTGTACTTTTTCCATTCTCTAGCGCACTTAGTTTTTGCCTCCCCTACACCTTCGGGTGAACCAAGGGCTCATTTTGGTCTTCCCATTATTTCTGTTGTCCTTGCCTCCTTGCATTTTGTTGTCACGTAGTCCATCATTTTGTTTTCTGATTTTCCTACCAATTCTCTTTCCCACTGAACCCTTTGCAGGAAGTTCCTCATGCCTGTGTATTTCCCCCCTATTGCAGTTTGGCTTTTCCCATCCTACTCCTGTTACCCTCTCCACTTGTAACTCTATTGTGTATTCAAAGCTCAGAACCACATGATAACTAGCACCGAGGGGCCTTTCATATGTGATATCCTCGTTGTTCAAGCTACTCAAGGTGAATATGAGGTTCAGTCTTGCTGGCTTATCCTCACCTCTCTCTGGTAGTATCCCTAACTTGTTGATGCATGAGGTTTTCCAGTACCACATCCATGTTTTGGAACACCTATGTTGCTCCAGGTTTTCCCAATCTCCTTTTGATTGAAATCACCCATGTTAGCTCTTCTGGCTACCTTAGCTAGTGTGACCAGCATTGCTCTGTTGTTCTCTTCATATTCTTCTCTTGACCTGCAGTTCTGTGGTGGGTTGTACATCACTGCAATTACCATCTTAGGTTCCCCAGACTGAACTGTTCCTACTGTGTAGTCCCTTTCGCTCATTTCGTTGATTCCTTCCATTTCCTCAAATCCCCATTGGTTTTTAATGAGCAATGCAACTCCTCCTCCTCTCCTCCCTATATCTTTCCTCAGGATCTGATATCCAGGTGGAAACACTGCATCTGTTATCTTTGTGAGTTTGTTTCTGTGAGTGCTATGATGTCTGTGGACGTCTCCTTGATTCTATAATGCCTCTACTCACATTTCTTTTCTAAAACTGTGGTCTGGGGGGTGTGAGACCTGACAGGAAACTATGGGGGTTGCTGTGAAGGTGGTGTATGTGATGAAAGGGGTGGGGGCATTGGGTACAGTGTTTTGGGTTAGATTGGTTGCATTGGGGTTGTAGTGGTTGAGGGCCTTCTGTAGGTGGTTCTGAGGGAGGTTGTATTTGCTCTTCCTCCTGAGTCTGGGTTCTCCTGCTCATCTCCGTCTTTGCTTCTCTTTCCTCCTTGCGTCATTTCCTTCAGTCCCTTCGTTTGTTCTTAGTGTGCTCCTCGTCTTTTTCCGGACTCCACAGTGGTCTGATAGGGCGTCCGCGTACAGTATAACTCCTTTGTTCCTTAGAGTCCCCACGTTTGTGACTGATGTAGCAGTTCCCATGTGTGTGTGTGTGTGTGTGTGTGTGTGTGTGTGTGTGTGTGTGTGTGTACTCACCTAGTTGTACTCACCTAGTTGAGGTTGCGGGGGTCGAGTCCGAGCTCCTGGCCCCGCCTCTTCACTGATCGCTACTAGGTCACTCTCCCTGAGCCGTGAGCTTTATCGTACCTCTGCTTAAAGCTATGTATGGATCCTGCCTCCACTACATCGCTTCCCAAACTATTCCACTTACTGACTACTCTGTGGCTGAAGAAATACTTCCTAACATCCCTGTGATTCATCTGTGTCTTTAGCTTCCAACTGTGTCCCCTTGTTACTGTGTCCAATCTCTGGAACATCCTGTTTTTGTCCACCTTGTCAATTCCTCTCAGTATTTTGTATGTCGTTATCATGTCCCCCCTATCTCTCCTGTCCTCCAGTGTCGTCAGGTTGATTTCCCTTAACCTCTCCTCGTAGGACATACCTCTTAGCTCTGGGACTAGTCTTGTTGCAAACCTTTGCACTTTCTCTAGTTTCTTTACGTGCTTGGCTAGGTGTGGGTTCCAAACTGGTGCCGCATACTCCAATATGGGCCTAACGTATACGGTGTACAGGGTCCTGAACGATTCCTTATTAAGATGTCGGAATGCTGTTCTGAGGTTTGCTAGGCGCCCATATGCTGCAGCAGTTATTTGGTTGATGTGCGCTTCAGGAGATGTGCCTGGTGTTATACTCACCCCAAGATCTTTTTCCTTGAGTGAGGTTTGTAGTCTCTGACCCCCTAGACTGTACTCCGTCTGCGGCCTTCTTTGCCCTTCCCCAATCTTCATGACTTTGCACTTGGTGGGATTGAACTCCAGGAGCCAATTGCTGGACCAGTTCTGCAGCCTGTCCAGATCCCTTTGTAGTTCTGCCTGGTCTTCGATCGAGTGTATTCTTCTCATCAACTTCACGTCATCTGCAAACAGGGACACCTCAGAGTCTATTCCTTCCGTCATGTCGTTCACAAATACCAGAAACAGCACTGGTCCTAGGACTGACCCCTGCGGGACCCCGCTGGTCACAGGTGCCCACTCTGACACCTCGCCACGTACCATGACTCGCTGCTGTCTTCCTGACAAGTATTCCCTGATCCATTGTAGTGCCTTCCCTGTTATCCCTGCTTGGTCCTCCAGTTTTTGCACCAATCTCTTGTGTGGAACTGTGTCAAACGCCTTCTTGCAGTCCAAGAAAATGCAATCCACCCACCCCTCTCTCTCTTGTCTTACTGCTGTCACCATGTCATAGAACTCCAGTAGGTTTGTGACACAGGATTTCCCGTCCCTGAAACCATGCTGGCTGCTGTTGATGAGATCATTCCTTTCTAGGTGTTCCACCACTCTTCTCCTGATAATCTTCTCCATGATTTTGCATACTATACATGTCAGTGACACTGGTCTGTAGTTTAATGCTTCATGTCTGTCTCCTTTTTTAAAGATTGGGACTACATTTGCTGTCTTCCATGCCTCAGGCAATCTCCCTGTTTCGATAGATGTATTGAATATTGTTGTTAGGGGTACACATAGCGCCTCTGCTCCCTCTCTCAATACCCATGGGGAGATGTTATCTGGCCCCATTGCCTTTGAGGTATCTAGCTCACTCAGAAGCCTCTTCACTTCTTCCTCGGTTGTGTGCACTGTGTCCAGCACTTGGTGGTGTGCCCCACCTCTCCGTCTTTCTGGAGTCCCTTCTGTCTCCTCTGTGAACACTTCTTTGAATCTCTTGTTGAGTTCTTCACATACTTCCCGGTCATTTCCTGTTGTCTCTCCTCCTTCCTTCCTTAGCCTGATTACCTGGTCCTTGACTGTTGTTTTCCTCCTGATGTGGCTGTACAACAGTTTCGGGTCAGATTTGGCTTTCGCTGCTATGTCATTTTCATATTGTCTTTGGGCCTCCCTTCTTATCTGTGCATATTCATTTCTGGCTCTACGACTGTTCTCCTTATTCTCCTGGGTCCTTTGCCTTCTATATTTCTTCCATTCCCTAGCACACTTGGTTTTTGCCTCCCTGCACCTTTGGGTAAACCATGGGCTCATCCTGGCTTTTTCATTACTCCTGTTACCCTTGGGTACAAACCTCTCCTCAGCCTCCTTGCATTTTATTGCTACATATTCCATCATCTCATTAACTGGTTTCCCTGCCAGTTCTCTGTCCCACTGAACCCCGTTCAGGTAGTTCCTCATTCCTGTGTAGTCCCCTTTCTTGTAGTTTGGCTTCATTCGTCCTGGCCTTCCTGCTTCTCCCTCCACTTGTAGCTCTACTGTGTATTCGAAGCTTACAACCACATGGTCACTGGCCCCAAGGGGTCTTTCATATGTGATGTCCTCGATATCTGCACTACTGAAGGTGAATACTAAGTCCAGCCTTGCTGGTTCATCCTCTCCTCTCTCTCTTGTAGTGTCCCTTACGTGTTGGTACATGAAGTTCTCCAGTACCACCTCCATCATCTTAGCCCTCCAAGTATCTTGGCCCCCATGTGGGTCCAAGTTCTCCCAATCTATCTCCTTGTGGTTAAAGTCACCCATGATCAGGAGCTTTGCCCTGCATGCATGAGCTCTTCTGGCCACTCTAGCCAGTGTGTCAACCATCGCTCTATTGCTCTCGTCGTACTCTTGCCTTGGCCTCCTGCTGTTCTGTGGTGGGTTATACATCACTGCTATTACCACCTTGGGACCTCCAGAGTGAAGTGTTCCCACTATGTAATCACTTTCTTCTCCGCTATCTTCTCTCTCCAGCTCATCAAAATTCCAGCGATTTTTGATCAGCAACGCCACTCCTCCACCCCCCCTGTTCCCTCTGTCTTTCCTCAGGATTTGGTATCCCGTTGGAAAGATGGCATCTGTTATCATACCTGTAAGCTTGGTTTCTGTGAGAGCTATGATGTCCGGTGATGCTTCTTTGACTCTTTCTTGCCACTCCTCCCACTTATTTGTTATTCCATCAGCGTTTGTGTACCATACCTTCAGTTTCCTTTCCAACACTGTGGTTTGGGGGGCCTGTGAGGGTGGGAGACCTGGTGGCATACTGTGGGGTTCTATAGCTTGGTGTTGGGTGGAGGCTGTGGGTATGGATTGTAGGGTGTGTTGGGATGGTGTGATAGGTTGTGTGGTTCTGAGAGTAGTTGTGTGTGTGCTTGCCCTTGCTGTTCTGTCCTGCTCTGACTGACCTCTGCTGGTTCCCTCCTTGTCTCTTTTCCTAGCTCCTTTCGCTTTTTTGTCCTCTCCCTCAGCTGCTGTCGTTCTGATTTTGTTCTGTCTCTGTCTAGGAACACCCTCTTGTACTCTTCCGAGTATTTCAATCGTGGTTTCTCTTGGAGGATCCTGTTCCGCACTGTTTCCGTCCTGAGAATCAGCTTGATTGGTCGGTTTCTCACCTTCGAGTACCCCCCTATTCTCTGAAAATTTACAATCTCGTCCCTCTCTTCACCTATTTCTGTTATGATTTTCTCAATCTCCTTCCTTTCTTCCTGCTTCCTTTCAGTGTGTGTCCTTTCCTCTCTCTCCTGAAGCCCATGGATAAACACTGATTTTGCCCTTTCTTCCTCGCATTGCCTCACCCTCTGTGGCTCTGGATCCTGCCTGTGTGTGGTCAGTTTCTCCCTTGATTTTTCCAGTGGCTCTTGATAGCCTTGTTGTGCCTTGTTGTGTGTGTGTGTGTGTACAAAAATAGAGGAAAAGGAAAACCAAGACTAGTTAAGATTTTTATTGTAACTTTTTGGATCACTGACTTCTCTATTATCAGCTTGATAAAGGATCAGACCTAATGTTTCCCATCAAAACTGTTTAAATATAGTACCATATTTGTACCTGTTAAGTAATGAAACAAAGCAATAAAAACACTTAAATTCATAGCATAACACAGATATTTGGTGACTGTTACAACGTTAAAAATATATTTTCATTTTAATTAACATGAGTAAAAACCAAATACTCTCCTAAGATTAACAGATTTATGAATGCAAAATATGTTAAAAAATTGAAGAATCAAACGTATGTTCATATATATATATATATATATATATATATATATATATATATATATATATATATATATATATATATATATATATATACACACACACACACACACACACACACACACACACACACACACACACACACACACACACACACACACACACACACACACACATTATTATTATTATTATTATTATTATTACATTAATTGGAGGAGTGCTAATCCTGACTGCGTGTGCAGCAGAATTGTTACTCTTTCCTTTTTTGCCAGAGATTTTGTCCTCGTGTACGACAAAAGCTTCTTCGATATCCTCAACTGAACCATGGTTTTTAAAAGCTACAAAACAAGAATCAACTTCCTCTCGTTAAACAAGAATTACCACGAGTACATACATTTCTAAAACATTCACTTACATGTTGCTTCTCATAGCCAGGATCATGAGGCAAGATAACTGATGCCTAAGCTACTACAAGTACGCATGTGTAATGTTACGAAAACCATAAATAATTCACTAACAAAGTTAGCAGAACCAGTGTTAATGCATATCTTATCTGTCTCTAATTTCATTTGACAACATATGTGAGCATAACTAGCAAAAAGGCTTCACCCCAAAGCCTCTTTGCTTGGAATGCTCCGGAGAGAAGATTCAGCTAAAGATTCGTTCTACCATAAAAATGAACATGAAGAAAGGGCTGTAGTGAAAAAAACAAAAAACTGTCCTGCAGAAAAGATAAAGCAGAAGAAAGTTGTCTAAAAAAAATCTGGATAAAGACAAATATACAAAAAAGTAATGGAAATGTTTATTCGAGAGCGAAGAATAAGCGTGACAGTACACAACTGTTTTGAGAACTAGCAAGTGAAAATAGTGTGCCGAGGGGGGCAGAGAACGATGATGATGAGAATGATAAACATAGAATATATTGGACATAGTGCCCATATAGCCTGTGATAGGAATGGCCGATTATACAAGGGAAATATAAGAACTTTCTAGTATGAAGACTCCCATATCTGAAGTAAAACATAATGGTGAGTTGTTCACCAAATTCCTTAGATGATCTTGAGAGTTGTAGAGTGAGATCATATGTATGGCGGACACACCTTCATGAGTGCTAAGCTACTGGAAACAGAATTAAGTTACTATTAAATGTCAAACACTAGGATGAAAAGTAGTCATATATATATATATATATATATATATATATATATATATATATATATATATATATATATATATATATATATATATATATATATATAATTATTTATTTATTAACACACTGGGCTCTGGTGGCCTGGTGGTTAACGCTCTCGCTTCACACGGTGAGGGCCTGGGTTCAATTCCCAGCCAGAGTAGAAACATTGGACGTGTTTCTTTCCACCTGTTGTCTATGTTCCCCATCAGTAAAATGGGTACCTGGGTGTTAGTCGACTGGTGTGGGTCGCATCCTGGGACACTGACCTAAGGAGGCCTGGTCACAGACCGGGCCGCGGGGGCGTTGACCCCCGGAACTCTCTCCAGATAAACTCTCCAGATACACCGGCAGATTCCCACCAAGGCAGGGTGGCCCGAAAAAAGAAAAACTTTTACCATCATTCACTCCATCACTGTCTTGCCAGAAGGGTGCTTTACACTGCAGTTTTTAAACTGCAACATTAACACCCCTCCTTCAGAGTGCAGGCACTGTACTTCCCATCTCCAGGACTCAAGTCCGGCCTGCCGGTTTCCCTGAATCCCTTCATAAATGTTACTTTGCTCACACTCCAACAGCACGTCAAGTATTAAAAACCATTTGTCTCCATTCACTCCTATCAAACACGCTCACGCATGCCTGCTGGAAGTCCAAGCCCCCTCGCACACAAAACCTCCTTTACCCCCTCCCTCCAACCTTTCCTAGGCCGACCCCTACCCCGCCTTCCTTCCACTACAGACTCATACACTCTTGAAGTCATTCTACTTCGCTCCATTCTCTCTACATGTCCGAACCACCTCAACAACCCTTCCTCAGCCCTCTGGACAACAGTTTTGGTAATCCCGCACCTCCTCCTAACTTCCAAACTACGAATTCTCTGCATTATATTCACACCACACATTGCCCTCAGACATGACATCTCCACTGCCTCCTGCCTTCTCCTCGCTGCAACATTCATCACCCATGCTTCACATCCATATAAGAGTGTTGGTAAAACTATACTCTCATACATTCCCCTCTTTGCCTCCAAGGACAAAGTTTTTTGTCTCCACAGACTCCTAAGTGCACTGCTCACCCTTTTCCCCTCATCAATTCTATGATTCACCTCATCTTTCATAGACCCATCCGCTGACACGTCCATTCCCAAATATCTGAATACATTCACCTCCTCCATACTCTCTCCTTCCAATCTGATATCCAGTCTTTCATCACCTAATCTTTTTGTTATCCTCATAACCTTACTCTTTCCTCTATTCACTTTTAATTTTCTTCTTTTACATACCGTACCAAATTCATCCACCAACCTCTGCAACTTCTCTTCAGAATCTCCCAAGAGCACAGTGTCATCAGCATTCTTTATCTTTTAACTCCACACCTCTTTCCAAGACGCTCGCATTTACTTCTCTTACAACCCCATCTATAAATATATATATATATATATATATATATATATATATATATATATATATATATATATATATATATATGATAGTGAGGCTCAAGTTAGAGTATGTAGGAAAGAGTGAGATTATTTCCCAGTAAAAGTAGGCCTTAGACAAGGATGTGTGATGTCACCGTGGTTGTTTAATATATTTATAGATGGTGTTGTAAGAGAAGTAAATGCGAGGGTCTTGGAAAGAGGTGTGGAGTTAAAAGATAAAGAATCACACATAAAGTGGGAGTTGTCACAGTTGCTCTTTGCTGATGACCCTGTGCTCTTGGGAGATATATATATATATATATATATATATATATATATATATATATATATATATATATATATATATATATATATATATATATATATATATATATATATGTAGGTAGTAGGTTGGTAGGCAGCAACCACCCAGGGAAGTACTACCGTCCTGCCAGATGACTGTGAAACAGAAACCTGTAACTGTTTTGCATGATGGTAGGATTGCTGGTTTCTTTTTCTGTCTCATAAACACGCTAGATAACAGGGATATCTTGCTACTCCTACTTACACTTTGGTCACACTTCACAGACACGCACATGCATATATATATATATATATATATATATATATATATATATATATATATATATATATATATATATATATATATATATATATATTTATATATATATATATATACATACATCTAGGTTTTTCTCCTTTTTCTGAATAGCTCTTGTTCTTCTTTATTTCTTCTATTGTCCATGGGGAAGTGGAAAAGAATCTTTCCTCCGTAAGCCAGGCGTGTCGTATGAGGCGACTAAAATGCGGGAGCAATGGGCTAGTAACCCCTTCTCCTGTAGACATTTACTAAAAAAGAGAAGAAGAAAAACTTTATAAAACTGGGATGCTTAAATGTGCGTGGATGTAGTGCGGATGACAAGAAACAGATGATTGCTGATGTTATGAATGAAAAGAAGTTGGATGTCCTGGCCCTAAGCGAAACAAAGCTGAAGGGGGTATGGGAATTTCGGTGGGGGGAAGTAAATGGGATTAAGTCTGGAGTATCTGAGAGAGTTAGAGCAAAGGAAGGGGTAGCAGTAATGTTGAAGGATCAGTTATGGAAGGAGAAAAGAGAATATGAATGTGTAAATTCAAGAATTATGTGGATTAAAGTAAAGGTTGGATGCGAGAAGTTGGTCATAATAAGCGTGTATGCACCTGGAGAAGAGAGGAATGCAGAGGAAAGAGAGAGATTTTGGGAGATGTTAAGTGAATGTATAGGAGCCTTTGAACCAAGTGAGAGAGTAATTGTGGTAGGGGACCTGAATGCTAAAGTAGGAGAAACTTTTAGAGAGGGTGTGGTAGATAAGTTTGGGGTGCCAGGTGTAAATGATAATGGGAGCCCCTTGATTGAACTTTGTATAGAAAGGGGTTTAGTTATAGGTAATACATATTTTAAGAAAAAGAGGATAAGTATACAAGATATGATGTAGGGCGAAATGACAGTAGTTTGTTGGATTATGTATTGGTAGATAAAAGACTGTTGAGTAGACTTCAGGATGTACATGTTTATAGAGGGGCCACAGATATATCAGATCACTTTCTAGTTGTAGCTACACTGAGAGTAAAAGGTAGATGGGATACAAGGAGAATAGAAGCATCAGGGAAGAGAGAGGTGAAGGTTTATAAACTAAAAGAGGAGGCAGTTAGGGTAAGATATAAACAGCTATTGGAGGATAGATGGGCTAATGAGAGCATAGGCAATGGGGTCGAAGAGGTATGGGGTAGGTTTAAAAATGTAGTGTTAGAGTACACAAATAACCCGCACATAAAAGACAGAAGCTTACGACGACGTTTCGGTCCGACTTGGACCATTGACAAAGTCGTAAGCTTCTGTCTTTTATGTTTACCTGGAGTTTACCTGGAGAGAGTTCCGGGGGTCAACGCCCCCGCGGCCCGGTCTGAGACCAGGCCTCCTGGTGGATCACAGCCTGATCAACCAGGCTGTTGCTGCTGGCTGCACGCAAACCAACATACGAGCTACGGCCCGGCTGATCCGGAACTGACTTTAGGTGCTTGTCCAGTGCCAGCTTGAAGACTGCCAGGGGTCTGTTGGTAATCCCCCTTATTGTATGGTCTCTTAACGTGCTAGTGACACCCCTGCTTTTCATTGGGGGGATGGTGCATCGTCTGCCAAGTCTTTTGCTTTCGTAATGAGTGATTTTCGTGTGCAAGTTCGGTACTAGTCCCTCTAGGATTTTCCAGGTGTATATAATCATGTATCTCTCCCTCCTGCGTTCCAGGGAATACAGGTTTAGGAACCTCAAGCGCTCCCAATAATTGAGGTGTTTTATCTCCGTTATGCGTGCCGTGAAAGTTCTCTGTACATTTTCTAGGTCGGCAATTTCACCTGCCTTGAAAGGTGCTGTTAGTGTGCAGCAATATTCCAGCCTAGATAGAACAAGTGACCTGAAGAGTGTCATCATGGGCTTGGCCTCCCTAGTTTTGAAGGTTCTCATTATCCATCCTGTCATTTTTCTAGCAGATGCGATTGATACAATGTTATGGTCCTTGAAGGTGAGATCCTCCGACATGATCACTCCCAGGTCTTTGACGTTGGTGTTTCGCTCTATTTTGTGGCCAGAATTTGTTTTGTACTCTGATGACGATTTAATTTCCTCATGTTTACCATATCTGAGTAATTGAAATTTCTCATCGTTGAACTTCATATTGTTTTCTGCAGCCCACTGAAAGATTTGGTTGATGTCTGCCTGGAGCTTTGCAGTGTCTGCAATGGAAGACACTGTCATGCAGATTCGGGTGTCATCTGCAAAGGAAGACACGGTGCTGTGGCTGACATCCTTGTCTATGTCGGATATAAGGATGAGGAACAAGATGGGAGCGAGTACTGTGCCTTGTGGAACAGAGCTTTTCACCGTAGCTGCCTCGGACTTTACTCTGTTGACGACTACTCTCTGTGTTCTGTTAGTGAGGAAATTATAGATCCATCGACCGACTTTTCCTGTTATTCCTTTAGCACGCATTTTGTGCGCTATTACGCCATGGTCACACTTGTCGAAGGCTTTTGCAAAGTCTGTATATATTACATCTGCATTCTTTTTGTCTTCTAGTGCATTTAGGACCTTGTCGTAGTGGTCCAATAGTTGAGACAGACAGGAGCGACCTGTTCTAAACCCATGTTGCCCTGGGTTGTGTAACTGATGGGTTTCTAGATGCGTGGTGATCTTGCTTCTTAGGACCCTTTCAAAGATTTTTATGATATGGGATGTTAGTGCTATTGGTCTGTAGTTCTTTGCTGTTGCTTTACTGCCCCCTTTGTGGAGTGGGGCTATGTCTGTTGTTTTTAGTAACTGTGGGACGACCCCCGTGTCCATGCTCCCTCTCCATAGGATGGAAAAGGCTCGTGATAGGGGCTTCTTGCAGTTCTTGATGAACACAGAGTTCCATGAGTCTGGCCCTGGGGCAGAGTGCATGGGCATGTCATTTATCGCCTGTTCGAAGTCATTTGGCGTCAGGATAACATCGGATAGGCTTGTGTTAATCAAATTTTGTGGCTCTCTCATAAAAAATTCATTTTGATCTTCGACTCTCAGTCTGGTTAGCGGCTTGCTAAAAACTGAGTCATATTGGGACTTGAGTAGCTCACTCATTTCCTTGCTGTCATCTGTGTAGGACCCATCTTGTTTAAGTAGGGGCCCAATACTGGACGTTGTTCTCGATTTTGATTTGGCATAGGAGAAGAAATACTTTGGGTTTCTTTCGATTTCATTTATGGCTTTTAGTTCTTCCCGCGATTCCTGACTCCTAAAGGATTCTTTTAGCTTAAGTTCGATGCTTGCTATTTCTCTGACCAGTGTCTCCCTGCGCATTTCAGATATGTTGACCTCTTTTAGCCGCTCTGTTATTCTTTTCCGTCGCCTGTAAAGGGAGCGCCTGTCTCTTTCTATTTTACATCTACTCCTCCTTTTTCTTAGAGGAATAAGCCTTGTGCATACATCGAGTGCCACCGAGTTAATCTGTTCTAGGCATAAGTTTGGGTCTGTGTTGCTTAGTATATCTTCCCAGCTTATATCGGTTAGGACTTGGTTTACTTGGTCCCACTTTATGTTTTTGTTATTGAAGTTGAATTTGGTGAATGCTCCCTCGTGACTAGTCTCATTTTGTCGGTCTGGGGCTCCACGCATACATGTCTGAACCTCAATTATGTTGTGATCTGAGTATATTGTTTTTGATATGGTGACATTTCTTATCAGATCATCATTGTTAGTGAATATGAGGTCTAGTGTATTCTCCAGTCTAGTAGGCTCTATTATTTGCTGGTTTAAATTGAATTTTGTGCAGAGATTTAAAAGCTCGTGTGAGTGTGAGTTTTCATCAGAGCTGCCTCCTGGTGTTATTTCTGCAACAATATTATTTGCTATATTCCTCCATTTTAGGTGCCTTAAGTTGAAATCCCCCAGGAGCAAGATGTTGGGTGCAGGAGCTGGAAGATTTTCCAGACAGTGGTCAATTTTTAACAGCTGTTCCTGGAATTGCTGGGAAGTTGCATCCGGAGGCTTGTAGACTACCACAATGACTAGGTTTTGGTTCTCGACCTTTACTGCGGGTTATTTGTGTATCGTTCCAGTCACGGTATTGTGCCTTTTTGTTATTTAGTGTTAGAGTGTTCAGCAGAAGTTTGTGGTTACAGGAAAGTAGGTGCGGGAGGGAAGAGGAGCGATTGGTGGAATGATGATGTGAAGAGAGTAGTAAGGGAGAAAAAGTTAGCATATGAGAAGTTTTTACAAAGTAGAAGTGATGCAAGGAGGGAAGAGTATATGGAGAAAAAGAGAGAGGTTAAGAGAGTGATGAAGCAATGTAAAAAGAGAGCAAATGAGAGAGTGGGTGAGATGTCAATAAATTTTGTTGAAAATAAGAAAAAGTTTTGGAGTGAGATTAACAAGTTAAGAAAGCCTAGAGAACAAATGCATTTGTCAGTTAAAAATAGGAGAGGAGAGTTATTAAATGGAGAGTTAGAGGTATTGGGAAGACGGAGGGAATATTTTGAGGAATTGTTAAATGTTGATGAAGATAGGGAAGCTGTGATTTCGTGTATAGGGCAAGGAGGAACAACATCTTGTAGGAGTGAGGAAGAGCCAGTTGTGAGTGTGGGGGAAGTTCGTGAGGCAGTAGGCAAAATGAAAGGGGGTATGGCAGCCGGGATTGATGGGATAAAGATAGAAATGTTAAAAGCAGGTGGGGATATAGTTTTGGAGTGGTTGGTGCAATTATTTAATAAATGTATGGAAGAGGGTAAGGTACCTAGGGATTGGCAGAGAGCATGCATAGTTCCTTTGTATAAAGGCAAAGGGGATAAAAGAGAGTGCAAAAATTATAGGGGGATAAGTCTGTTGAGTATACCTGCCAAAGTGTATGGTAGAGTTATTATTGAAAGAATTAAGAGTAAGACGGAGAATAGGATAGCAGATGAACAAGGAGGCTTTAGGAAAGGTAGGGGGTGTGTGGACCAGGTGTTTACAGTGAAACATATAAGTGAACAGTATTTAGATAAGGCTAAAGAGGTCGTTGTGGCATTTATGGATTTGGAAAAGGCGTATGACAGGGTGGATAGGGGGGCAATGTGGCAGATGTTGCAGGTGTATGGTGTAGGAGGTAGGTTACTGAAAGCAGTGAAGAGTTTTTACGAGGATAGTGAGGCTCAAGTTAGAGTATGTAGGAAAGAGGGAAATTATTTCCCAGTAAAAGTAGGCCTTAGACAAGGATGTGTGATGTCACCGTGGTTGTTTAATATATTTATAGATGGGGTTGTAAGAGAAGAAAATGCGAGGGTCTTGGCAAGAGGCGTGGAGTTAAAAGATAAAGAATCACACATAAAGTGGGAGTTGTCACAGTTGCTCTTTGCTGATGACACTGTGCTCTTGGGAGATTCTGAAGACAAGTTGCAGAGATTGGTGGATGAATTTGGTAGGGTGTGCAAAAGAAGAAAATTGAAAGTGAATACAGGAAAGAGTAAGGTTATGAGGATAACAAAAATATTAGGTGATGAAATATTGGATATCAGATTGGAGGGAGAGAGTATGGAGGAGGTGAATGTATTCAGATATTTGGGAGTGGACGTGTCAGCGGATGGGTCTATGAAAGATGAGGTGAATCATAGAATTGATGAGGGGAAAAGGGTGAGTGGTGCACTTAGGAGTCTGTGGAGACAAAGAACTTTGTCCTTGGAGGCAAAGAGGGGAATGTATGAGAGTATAGTTTTACCAACGCTCTTATATGGGTGTGAAGCATGGGTGATGAATGTTGCAGCAAGGAGAAGGCTGGAGGCAGTGGAGATGTCATGTCTGAGAGCAATGTGTGGTGTGAATATAATGCAGAGAATTCGTAGTTTGGAAGTTAGGAGGAGGTGCGGGATTACCCAAACTGTTGTCCAGAGGGCTGAGGAAGAGTTGTTGAGGTGGTTCGGACATGTGGAGAGAATGGAGCGAAACAGAATAACTTCAAGAGTGTATCAGTCTGTAGTGGAAGGAAGGCGGGGTAGGGGTCGGCCTAGGAAAGGTTGGAAGGAGGGGGTAAAGGAGGTTTTGTGTGCGAGGGGCTTGGACTTCCAGCAGGCATGCGTGAGCGTGTTTGATAGGAGTGAATGGAGACAAATGGTTTTTAATACTTGATGTGCTGTTGGAGTGTGAGCAAAGTAACATTTATGAAGGGGTTCAGGGAAACCGGCAGGCCAGACTTGAGTCCTGGAGATGGGAAGTACAGTGCCTGCACTCTGAAGGAGGGGTGTTAATGTTGCAGTTTAAAAACTGTAGTGTAAAGCACCCTTCTGGCAAGACAGTGATGGAGTGAATGATGGTGAAAGTTTTTCTTTTTCGGGCCACCCTGCCTTGGTGGGAATCGGCCAGTGTGATAATATATATATATATATATATATATATATATATATATATATATATATATATATATATATATATATATATATATATATGTATAAAACGTATAACAAATGTTGTAGGTATGTACCCTACAATTTGTTACTAGTCATTAAGATCAGTGACCTTCAAAGACAGGTAGCCTCCTAACAAAAATTTTTGTGTTATATTTATTGACAAATTTCCAGAACAAATGCTCCTTTCGAAAGTGTAACTGGTAGTTAAGAAAGTTTACTCGTCAACAGTGCCAGTGTTGTGGGAGGACTCATAGCCTTGATCAACACTGGTCCTGAGGTCGTTAATGTTAAAGTTCACATATGGCTCTATGTCATCATTTCTAAACACTACTGGGCAGTGCTCTACTTTCTCTCCTCTTTGTCTAGCTACCGTAGGACGGGAACACTTGCCTTTCATTTCTAGTTTTTTCAATTTGTCTTCAACTTTTTGAAAGAGACTTGGAGACCTGAATGCGTGGCTAGAGTTCACATCGTGTACTGGATTCTTGGGTAATCTAATTCTTTCAGAACATTCCAGTATTACTGTACTTGCTGTTATCTTGGGTGACTTGCGCAGGGGTGTAGCACTTCCACTGTCAGCTGGAGACGGCTGTGTAATGCTGGTCCTGGACCCATGTAGACTCATTAACTGGCTGGCGCTGGCTCCGCTGTTGCTGCAACAGAATGGCTGGTTGCTCGTGCACATGGAGACGATAGAAGAATTGCGGCGGGCTGGACTGGGATATAAGAGTGTGGTCTGGACGGTGGATATACTGCGACTACGCCTGACCTCAGCTCTCTGCACTCCTCGTGGAGCCCGACGCTCCCTCAGGCGCTGCCATGAGCGTTTCAACAGAGCTTTCACCTGTAGCAGGAACAGGAGTGACCATTACTGTAGTTACAATAGACTTTAGTGGTAAAAAGTCCAAGTACAATGATTACCATTTGTTTATAGTACTGGGTGAATTGTGTTTTGGTTGTTTGTATTATATACAATTATGTACACACACACCTAGTCCAGCAACTGGCTTCTCGAATTTAAGCCTGCCAAATGCAAAGTCATGTAGATCAGGGAAGGGCAAAGAAGACTGCAGATGGAGTATAGGTTAGGTGGCCAAAGACTTCAAACCTCACTCAAGGAGAAAGATCTTGGGGTGAGTATAACATCGAGCATGTCTCTGGAAGCACACAACCAGATAACTGCTGCAGCATATGGGTGCCTGGCAAACCTGAGAATAGCATTCCGATACCTTAGGAATCGTTCAAGATGCTGTACACCATGTACGTCAGGCCCATACTGGAGTATGCAGCACCAGTTTGGAACCCCACACTTGATAAAGCACATCAAGAAATTAGAGAAAGTGCAAAGGTTTGCGACAAGGTTAGATCCATAGCTAAGGGGAATGTCCTAAAATAAAAGATTAAGGGAAATCGGCCTGACGACACTGGTGGAATAGACAAGGTGGACAGAGACAGGATGTTCCAGAGAGGGGACACAGAAACAAGGGGTCACAATTTGAAATTGAAGACAGATGAATCACAGGGATGTTAGGCAGTATTTCTTCAGTCACAGAGTAGTCAGGAAGTGGAATAGTTTGGGAAGCGATGTAGTGGAGGCAGGATCCATACATAGCGTTAAGCAGAGGTATTATAAAGCTCATCACTCAGGGAGAGTGACCCAGTAGCAACCAGTGAAGAGGTGGGGCCAGGAGCTATGAATCGACCCCTGCAGCCACAACTAGGTGTGTACACACACACACACAGTCTCACTGAAGGATAAGAAAGAATACATAAAGCAGTTCCTAAGCATTTTCAACAGAGAGAAGCAGTCATGGCTGTAATTTGAGAAAACACTGTGCCTAAAGTATTTGTGATTAAATTTTTTTCAGAGTAGTAGACAAATGGAATAATATGGTAGAGGAAATATAAATTATGCAATCACTGAATTAAGCTTGATGTATTTCGGATCTTGCAAGAAACTATATCGTGAGATCAGTATCCATCACCTTAAATACAAAAGGAATAATCCAGATCATAAATTTCAATGCAGCAACATTTAATATATATATATACTTGCTTGCTCGTGGATGTGTGCGTGAATATATGCAGGTTTGTACGTGAATTTTTGCATGTATGCATATGCGCAGCGCTGTGTAGCCCTTGTGGCTTAGCGCTTCTTTTTGATTATAATAATAATATATGCATATGCATGTTCGCACATGTAGCTATGCATGTATGTTTGGACTGTACTTACCTATCTGTGGTTGCAAGGTTCGATCCACAGCTCCTGGCCCCGTCTTTTTGATGGTCGTTACTAGGTACATTGTTTCCCTGCTCCGTGAGCTTTATCGTACCTCTTCTTAAAGCCATGTATGGATCCTGCTTCCACTACATCACTCTCCAGATGCTCCACTTCCTGACAACTCTATGAAGAAGTGCTTCCTAACATCTCTGTGACTTATCTGAGTCTTCAACTTCCAGTGGTGAGCCCTTGTTGCTGTGTTCCATCTCTGAAATACCCTGTCCCTATCCATATTGTCAGTTCCTCTCAGTTTTTATATGTCGTTATCATGTCCTCCCTGTCCGTCCTGTCCTTCAGAGTCGTCAGGTCGATTTCACTTAACCTCTCCTCGTAAGATTTATGCCTTGACTCTGTATGAATCTATGTATGATTGTTGATATGGAAACAACCCCATTTGTTTATCTGCTTTGTGTGTATGTATGCAAGGAAGCTGAGGAGAGGTTTGTACTCAAGGGTAACAGAAATAACGAGGAGGTCAGGATGAGCCCTTGGTTCACCGAGATGTGTTGAGAGGCCAAAACCAAGTGTGCTAGAGAATGGAAGAAGTAAAGAGAGCAGAGGACCCAGGAGAATAAGGAGAGGAGTCGTAGAGCAGGAATGAATATGCACAGGTAAGAAGTTAGGCCCAACGACAGGACGAAAATGACATAGCAGCAAAAGCCAAATCTGACTCGACAACCAAATCTGACAACCACATCAGGAGGAAAACAGTCATGGACCAGGTAATCAGGCTGAGGATGGAAGGAGGGGAGATCACAAGAAACGACCGAGAAGTATGTGAGAAGCTCAACGTGAGGTTCAAAGAAGTGTTCATAGAGGAGACAGAAGGGACTATGGAAAGACGGAGAGGGGGGTACACCATCCAGTGTTGGATATAATACATACACCCAAGGAAGAAGTGAAGAGGCTGCTAAGCGAGCTAAATACCTCAAAAACGATGGGGCCGGATAACATCTCTCCATGGGTCTTGAGAGAAGGAACAGAGGCGCCATGTGTACCACTAATAATCTTCAACGCATCTATCAAACCAGGGCGACTACCTGAGGTATGGAAGACAGCAAATGTAATCTCAGTTTTTCTAAAAGGAGACAGACACAAAGCACTAAACTTCAGACTAGTGTCACTGATATGCAAAGTTATGAAGAAGATTATCAGAAGAGTGGTGAAGCACCTAGCTTATCAACGACAACCAGCACTGTTTCATGGACGGGAAATCCTGTGTCACAAACCTACTGGAGTTTCATGACGGTGCCTGCAGTAAGGCAAGAGAGGGGAGGGTAGATTCCTTTCTTGGATCGTAAGAAGGCTTTGAACACAGTTCCACACAAGAGTCTAGTGCATAAGGTGGAAGATCAGGCAGGCATAACAGGGAAGGCACTGCAGTGGATTAGGGAATACCTGTCAGTAAGACATTAGCGAGTCATGGTATATAACGAGGTGTCAAAGTGGGCGCCCATAACAAGCAGGGTTCCACACCTGAAGTATACCTGGAGAGAGTTCCGGGGGTCAACGCCCCCGTAGCCCGATCTGTGACCAGGCCTCATAGTGGTTCAGGGCCTGATCAACCAGGCTGTTACTGATGGCCATACGCAATCCAACGTACGAACCATAGCTCGGCTGGTCAGGTACTGACTTTAGGTGCCTGTCCAGTGCCTGCTTGAAGACAGCCAGGGGTCTATTGGTAATTCCCCTGATGCATGCTGGGAGACAGTTGAATAGTCATGGGCCCCTGACACTTATTGTATTGTCTCTTATCGTGCTAGTGGCACTCTTTCTTTTCATTGGGGGGATGTTGCATCGTCTGCCGAGTCTTTTGTTTTCGTAGGGAGTGACTTTCGTGAACAAGTTTGGCACTAATCCCTCTAGGGTTCGCCAAGTGTATGTAATCATGTATCTCTCCTGCCTGCATTTTAGGGAGTATAGGTTGACGAACTTTAGTCGTTTCCAGTAAGTGAGGTCTTTTATCGCAGTTATGCGTGCTGTGAATGTTCTCTGTACATTTTCTAGGTCAGCAATTTCACCTGCCTTGAAAGGTACTGTTAGCGTGCAGCAATATTACAGCCTAGATAGAACAAGCGACCTAAAGAGTGTCATCATGGGTTTGGCATCCCTGGTTTTGAAGGTTTTCATTATCCATCCTGTCATTTTTCTAGCAGATGTGATTGATACAGTGCTATGGCCCTTGAAGGTGAGATCCTTTGACTTGGTCACTCCCAGGTCTTTGACATTAGTTTTTCGCTCTATTGTGTGGTTGGAATTTGTTCTATACTCCGTTGAAGTTTTAATTTCCTCACGTTATCCATCATTGAACTTGATATTGTTTTCTGCAGCCCATTTAAAGATTTTGTTGATGTCCACCTGGAGTCTTGCAGTGTCTTCTATGGAGGACACTGTTATGCAAATTCAGGTGTCATCTGCAAAGGAAGACACAGCACTGTGGCTTATATCCCTGGCTATGTCCGATATGAGGATGAGGAACAAGATGCGAGTTTTGTCCTTCAGTATATGCTGATATGACCGCAATAGTGTCTCCAGACAGGTTAATTAGCAGGCACTGTGATGGAAGAGGTGAAGGAGGTATATGTAGAGAAGAGTGGAAAGACATTAACAGCTGGTAAGCAGGGAAGAGATGGAGTAAAGGTAGTGATCTCCTGGGATGAAGAAATCAGATTAAAGACGGGGAGGGGAAGTTTAATGGCAGAATAGGAGGGTGGATGGATTTCCATAACTGTCTCAGTTGCAGGAGTCAATGGGCAAAGCACACTGGGTGGCAGAGTAGAATGTGAATGAGAAATAGGTTGGTAAGGTATCCCATAGCTCAATCGCTAGCACACTCAGCTCTAACATTGAGGTCGGGGATGGATCTTAGGTACGGGTGGAAGTATTAGGGAAGTGTTTCCTTAAGACTTCTGCTGTCCATGTTCACCCATCAGTAAATAGGTTCCTTGGTATTAGTTGACTGGTGTGAGTCGCATCCTGGGGACAAAATTGACCTAATTTGCACAAAATGTTCTGCATTTCGGGCTTGTACTTTTAGAAATAAAGATTAGTATTATTATTATTATTTTTATTATTATTATTATTAAAGGAGTGTTGGTGACTGGTGAAATTTTGAGTCTTTGAAGTTTTGGACGAAGAGTTCAAGTTTCAGCCGGGGAAAGGTATGTGGGTGAGGAAACACCTGAAATGGTAGAGAATGTAGTAGTAAGAATGGGAGAAGGCAAGGAGGTAGGAACATCAGAGGTGAGGACTTGATAATGATTGGATACAGGGATGACTGTGGGAGAAGGTATAACCGGGTCCTGTGGGCAACTGGTGGCTCAGTTGTGGGAGTGTAATGGAAGTCTTCCTTTGGAGACAGAGTTGAGTCACTGCCATTGTGTATAAAAGGCCTACCTATGAGACACCGGATTTCGCTCTCTTATAAGAAAACTAGGCAATGGCGTAAATGTATAGTGTGAACTTCTCCATAGTTAAGGCAAGAAAGCGGGGTTAGCTACAGGATTGAATATTATGATCGGCTGCACTAAAGGCTCCTCTTCAAGGGGGGCTCCTTGGCGTGGTGAAGAGGCTCTTGGTCTGAGGAATTAGCCCTGTCGGTCTTCTTCCTCAGACTGAACCTAATTACCCCCCAATCTCCCCTCCCCTATCCCATCCTCCTTATCCTCCCCTTTTTCTATTCCTCCTCCTCCTCCCCACCCCTCCCTTTTGCCCTTCCTCTTTTTGGCGTTTGGGATTTCTCCCACAGGCGCGCTAGTTCCTAGGTAGGGGAAAGGACACCGGGGTCCATCCCATTCCATTGAGGTTCTTGGCGGTGGCGTAGTTTGCCGTGGAATCGGGATTGCCTGGGGATGTCCCGATCCCTCTCCGGTATCCCGGAGTAGCTTTGGGTGTCTTTCGGGCGACGGGTGTATCTGGAAACCACCTTTCGGATTCCGAAGGTGGTGGCCGAAGGAGGTATGCTTTGTGGCGGATATTTGGCCGCCCTCTCTTTTGTCCACCGAGGTAGCTCGGCAGATGTGAGGTTGCTATCCCGGATTGCTGGTTTACTGGCATGAAGGGTAGGGTATGGCACGGATTCCATGCTGCATCTGCGCTACTAGCGGTGTTGAGGTCCTCTTGGGTGAGGAGGGAGATTTCCGGCCCTTTCATTCCTCCTGGGAACTATTCCTCCCCGCTCCCCCCTTTTTTTATTCTTTTTTTTATTTTTATTTTCTTTCTTTTTTTTCTTAAAAACAAAAAGCAAAGGAGTAACCTAACCATGGAGAACCCAATCCATGAACCCACTACCCCCGGGCCCCTTCTTGATACCGCACCCCATTCTGACCCTGCCTTGTGTTTAGACCACTCTTCGGACACTCCTGATGCCCCTGTACCTCTTGCTGGTGCTGTTTCCTCACCCGCTTCAGGTACCGGGGCTTCGACTGACTCCTTTGATTTGTCTGACCTCCGCTCTCCTTTGACTATGCTTCCGGCTTCTCCCTCTACGGTACGGCAATTTTTGAATCGCCCGCCCATTTCACGCCGGACCAACTCCAGTCCTACTCCTAAATGCCAACGTCAATCTCCTGATGATGCTCCTTCGTTACCTTCCCATTCTACTCGGAAAAGACCGACACGTCAAGCACTCCCTCTCCACGCTCAGTTTCGGACCACACAATGGACTAAATTCTTTACTTTAAGACTGACTTCTTCTTCTGCCTACCTTTCTGACCATAGTATTGGCAAAGCGCTCCTGCGTCATGTTAGTAGAGATATTTCATTTCATGCTCTCGTCACTGTCCAGAATGCTACCCAAGCTCATGATCTTTCTCTCCTTTCAAATATCGATACTACTCCTATCACTATTGAAAAACATCTTTCTCTCAATTCTTGCAGTGGTACTGTCATTCTGCCTCATACCATAGTCCAACAGAATTTCCAGTCATGTGGCAATGACATTTTTGAACAGCTGGAACTCCAGGATCTCCCAATCCTCAAAGTAGACACTTATGTCCTTCCTGCCCGGGGGCGGAGACGTTACCCTTGCAATGTTGCTCATTTAACTTTTGACAGCCAAGAACTCCCGTCCTCTGTATATGTCGCGGGACATCGGTTACAAGTTTGAAAGGTGATACCTACACTGCAACAATGTAGAAATTGCTGGCGTTTTGGTCACCCAGCGAAATATTGCAGATCTATGGCCGAATGCCCAGTCTGTGGTGCCGACGACCATTCTAATACATCTTGCAGTCAACCTCCATCTTGCCTTAATTGTAATGAAGCTCACCCTTCGTACTCCCGCCGTTGCCAGGTCTACTTAAATGAACGTGAAATCCGTTGCCTCAAAGAGGCAGAAGGTCTCCCTTATGCTATGGCAGTTACTCATCTCCGCCTCCAAGGAAGACTACCCCGTGTTTCTTATTCTCATGTTTCCAAACATTCCCCCACTTCTGGGGTCCCATCTTCTGCAGCCTCCTCTGTTGTTACCCCTCCCATAGCCACTCCGGCATCTAATCCTTTTGCTGTCCTTGGCTCTGACGTCCCGACTGCAACTCAGTCTGTTCTCACATCTTCGCGTCCTTCCTCACAAGCCCCAGTATCGACAAGACCTCGTATGACACCTAATACCAATCGCCCCTCTACTTCTCAGAAGTCCAAAAAATCCACATTGCTTAAATCTTCTTTACCCCTTCCTTCCCTTCTTCCACCTCCACACTTTACCTTTCCAGTCTCTGTACCTAGTTCTTCCCCTCTCTCTGGCTCTATTACAAGTGTGGAGATTCACCCTCCTCCTCATACTATGCCTTCCACCCCCATCCCCTCCCAAGTTTCTCCCTCTTCTGCCACCTCCCAGGTTTCTGCCTCTTCTGTCCCCCCCCCACACTTCATCTCCAGTCCCTTACACTCTTCCCTCCCCCTCTACTTTGCTACAGTCCATTACTGTCCCAATCTTTACTCACCCTCCTCCTTCTATCTCCAATATGGTCTCCCATACATCTTTGAATTCAGAAACACTTGAAGCCATTTCGGAATATATTGCACAGACTAAACCTTCAATGGACACTGATTCACTTCCTGTTCCTTCTCTTCCCTCTCCTCCATCTTCACAACCCCATTCTTCGCAACGCTCCATTCCTTCGCTACTTGAACGTCTTCCAATGCCACCACACGTTGACTTTTCTAACCCCTCTAGTCCGTAGGTGCCTTTACCTACAGATTCCTGGTATTTTCTTCATCGCCAATCATGGCCTATTTACAGTAGAATATCCGCGGCCTCAGGGGTAATCGGGGTGAGCTTCAGATGTTGCTTTCCAGGTTTTTCCCTGTTGGTGCTTGCTTACAAGAACCAAAATTACACTCGGCTGTCTTCCAACCTATCTCAGGCTATAATTTATTGTATTCTTCGGATCCTTTCTCAGATGGGATCTTTAATGAAAGTGCCTTTCTTCTACGCAATGATATTCCGTACTGTCAACTATTTGTCCATACCTTGCTGCATTACACTGCAGCCCGTATCCACTTGAATAAGTGGTTTACAATATGTTCTTTATATCTCTCTCCTTCTCGAGCATTTTCTATCCCAGACTTTGCCTTTCTTGTTTCATCCTTACCACCACCACTTCTGTTACTTGGTGATTTTAATGCCCACCATTTCCTCTGGGGGGGGGGTCTCATTGTGACTCACGTGGCATCCAGTTGGAGGCTTTTCTCGCCACTCACCCCTCCATGTTTTAAATACGGGTACTCCCACCCATTTTAATCCTCGTACTCATACTCTCTCTTGCATCGATCTATCAGTCTGCTCTTCCTCCACTGCACTAGACTTCACCTGGTCTGTTCTACCGGACTTACATGACAGCAATCATTTTCCGATCATTCTTACTTCTCCTTCCTATTCACCACCTTTCCGTAGCCCTCGCTGGCAATTTGATCGGGCAAATTGGGATCTATACTCACACCTCACTGCTTTTAGTGAGGTTCCTTCTTTATCCTCCATTGATGAGCTCCTACACATCTTCTCGACGTCAGTTTATACCACAGCTTCTCATTCTATACCCCAAACCTCAGGCAGGCATTCTCAGAAGTGCATGCCTTGGTGGTCTCCTGCTTGTGCTCATGCAGTACGTTTGAAACGTGCTGCATGGGGCAGGTACCGGTACAATAGAACCGCTGAGAGACTTCTTGATTTTAAGCAGAAGCGTGCGATCGCTTGCCGTGTCATCCGTGAAGCTAAATGCACTTGTTGGCGAGACTATGTTTCCACCATCACCTCTGCTTCTTCTATGAGTGCAGTCTGGAAAAAAGTGAGGAAATTGAGTGGTAAATACTCTCCTGACCCGGCTCCTGTTCTAAGGGTCACTGGTGTTGATGTAGCAAACCCTCTCGACGTTGCCATTGAACTTGGCACACATCTGGTCCGTATTTCCCGAGGGCTCCATCTATGCCCCTCGTTTCTTTCCTCAAAGTCTGCCAGAGAGTTAGTACCCTTGGACTTTTCTTCTCTCAGAGAAGAACAGTATAATGTGCCTTTTACACTTCAAGAACTGGAGGCAATGCTCTCAGCTTGCCGATCATCGGCAGCTGGGCCTGACGACATTCATATTCGTATGTTACAACATTTACATCGGTCAGCCCTTGTAGTCCTCTTACACCTCTTCAATCTTATTTGGACACAAGGAGTTCTTCCCCAGCTGTGGAAATCTGCCATTGTTCTCCCTTTCCGCAAACCGGGTACTACCGGACATGATGCCTCCCACTATCGTCCCATCGCTCTTACTAGTGCAATTTGCAAAGTGATGGAATGTCTCGTAAATCGACGTTTAATGTGGTATTTAGAGACACACAACAGTCTCTCCGCTAGTCAATATGGCTTTCGTAAGGGTCATTCTACCATAGACCCCATACTACGCTTGGATACGTATGTTCGTAATGCCTTTGCGAATAATCACTCAGTTATTGCCATATTTTTTGACCTTGAGAAGGCAAATGACACAACTTGGAGGTATAATATTTTGGCCCAGGCCCATTCCTTAGGCCTCCGAGGCAATCTACCATCCTTCCTTAAGAACTTTTTAACTGACAGACATTTCCGTGTTCGAGTCAATAATGTTCTTTCCCCGGACTTTGTCCAAGCTGAAGGTGTCCCTCAGGGATGTGTTCTAAGCACAACACTTTTTCTCCTTGCTATAAATGATTTGGCCTCTGTTCTTCCACCCAATATTTGGTCATCACTCTATGTTGATGACTTCGCTATTGCTTTTGCAGGCGCTGACTGTCATCTTATTGCAGTTTCTCTCCAGCATGCGGTCGACCATGTTTCCACTTGGGCCACCACGCATGGGTTTAAATTTTCAAGTACCAAAACTCACCAAATTACTTTCACTAGACGCTCTGTTATCTTCGATCATCCTTTGTATCTCTATGGCTCCCGTATCCCCAAACGTGATACAGTCAGGTTTCTAGGCCTTCTCTTTGACCGTAGGTTATCCTGGAAACCTCACATTACCTCTCTGAAGGCAACTTGTCACAGCCGGCTGAACCTTCTTAAAACCCTTGCTCATCTTTCCTGGGGAGCTGATCGTCGAACTCTGCTTCGCCTACATTCAGCCCTCGTTTTATCAAAACTCGATTATGGTGACCAGATTTATTCTGCGGCCTCTCCTGCTACTCTCTCTAGCCTTAACTCTATCCATCACCAAGGATTACGTTTGTGCCTTGGTGCTTTTTGCTCTTCCCCTGTTGAGAGCCTCTATACAGAAGTGAATGTTCCATCCTTGTCTGATCGCCGTGATGCCCATTGCCTTTGCTACTATGTACGCTCTCACGATCTACACAATCCTTCCATTTATAGAATGGTCACCGATATTAGTAGACATTCTTTATTCGTTCGCCGCCCCTGTTTGCTCCATCCCTTTTCTCTTCGCCTACATTCACTCTTGTCTTCCCTTCAGTTACCACCTTTTTATGTTCATGTAGCATCTCACTTTTCCCTAACCCCCTGGGAAGTTCCAGCTGTTCGGGTCTGTTCTTTCTCACTCCCTTGCTCGAAAGCTCAACTGCCTACAGTGGCTTCCCGCTCTCTTTTTCTTGATCACTTCCACTCCCATTCTCATGCCACCGCTGTGTGCACAGATGGCTCTAAGTCTTCAGACGGCGTCGGATTCGCAGCAGTGTTTCCGGACAGCGTCGTGTGGGGGCATTTACTATCTTCAGCTAGTATTTTTACTGCTGAACTGTATGCCATTCTTGCAGCACTTATTCGTATCGCATCTATGCCTGTGTCATCATTTGTAGTAGTCTCAGACTCCCTTAGTGCTCTACAGGCTATACGAAAATTTGATACATCTCATCCCCTAGTTCTCCGTATCCAACTTTGGCTACACCGTATCTCTACCAAACAAAGATATTGTTTTTTTTTTGGGTCCCTGGTCATGTCGACGTACAGGGCAATGAACAGGCAGACACTGCTGCGCGGTCAGCAGTACATGACCTACCAATTTCCTATCGAGGTGTTCCATTTCTGGACTATTTAGCTGCAATAACTATCCACCTTTGCACCCGTTGGCAACAACGTTGGTCAACTCTGCTCGGTAACAAACTTCATTCTATTAAACCGAGCATAGGTTACTGGCCGTCTTCTTGTCATCAGTGCAGAGGTTGGGAGTCCACTCTCTCCCGCCTTCACATTGGCCACACTCGTCTTACTCATGGGTATCTCATGGAGAGGTACCCTGTTCCTCTCTGTGAGCAGTGTCAAGTTCCAGTATCGATTAGCCACATTCTGTTAGACTGCCCTCTCTATCAACGAGCACACAGAATTTACCTCCAACGTCGTCTTCGTTCTACTACTCTCTCTTTACCTTCCCTTCTTGCTGATGGACCCTCCTTTAATCCTGACTCTCTCATTGACTTCTTGACAACGACTGATTTACTCCACAAACTCTGATGATACTTTTTGCACTCCCCTCAGCCCTTTCTAGTTCAGTCTCTTGCTGCCCTTTACCCTTTCACCATCCACTACCCCGCTGTTATCCGTAACCTATTACTCATCCATCTCCCTTTTGCCACCTGATGCTCTTGCTTCCTTCCTGCTCTGCAGCGCTGTATAGTCCTTGTGGCTTAGCACTTCCTTTTGATTATAATAATAATAATAATGCACTAAAGGCTGGTCCTTCTGCAGTTGATCTGCAATATTTGGCTGGATGGCCAAAGTGCCAGCAATGTTTGCATTGTTGACGTGTGTTGGGCATAGTTCCCGAACCTATAAGCATTGACCTATACGAACTTATGATGGGATGGTCTGGTAATCGAAGGTGAGTTTGATATTACTAATGAATAACATCTGTTACCTCATGCTGGTTGAACACAAGCTTCCACTTTGATAATAGGCAGATTCTAGAACTGAAGTTGCTCTTTGGGTATTGTGACAGGGGTGTTTTTTTATACAGATTGTTCAGTATCCTTAAAGGGCATGAGAACTTTGTTAATGCCATTATCATTAAGGCAGTCAGTAGTTGTTTTTTGGAGGTAAAATTTCATCCAAGATTGTTTTGTAATACTTCTGAGAGGCCAACAGGTTTCCAGGTATCTTGTGTCATACGATGTGCGCGAGAAGGTGCGATAGTTCAAGAAACAGTATCGTTTAGTATGTCAAGATAATTTACAATCAACACTGCTTAGGATGGTTAAAGATTAGTGAAAGAGGTATCAAAGGGGTCAGAGGAGATATTAGTACCAGGATCAAGCACCAGAATGCCCGAAACCGACAACAGGTTCCGAGGAGAGTCAAGGTACACTCAAGGGTCGTCAACAGTTTGTATTAGAATATGATTATCCTTCCAACTTAAGACTCCGGTCTAATGCTCAAATTTCATATCGTTCCAGACCATGGAGCTAAACTCTTCTCTAGGCAGGACTAACCACCTCAAATGCTATTTCTTCAAGGTTGAATGGACTGATTACATCATCATTTCACTATTCCACCTGCTGCCTCTGTCTCAGACTGAAGAAGTCTACTGTGTAGGCGAAATGTTTCAACAATAAAAATACCCAACTGTTGCACAAGTATTTTACTCATCAATTTGTCGATATTTTATATAATTCTGAGCATTAAGTAATTACTTTCAGGTCCCTAGTTCCCCGCCCACCTAAGTACTGCCCACTCATACTCTTTTGGTCCTAGTTAAATACATCGACCAACCAGGCACAGGAAAGCGATGATAGACCAGCTGAATAATTCAGTGGGACCAGCACTGTCTACAGAAACATGTCATTTGCAATGCTGACAACATATTTTACAAGCAGATTATGATCTACTGACCGTGTAGACCACTGACTACCAGTCTGCTCAACCTGCAGGCAAGAGAAGACAGAATTTACGGGTCGGCATGCAGGGCAGGGTTTAATTTAGTCCATGCAATAGCCATCTTGAGGGAGCAGATTCACCCAGTACGGCCATGACAGCAAAGACCCAAATCCTCCCCACCAAATTTTTTTAAAGGACCTTCCATCATGGAAATTATTGAGAAAGACAGCGTGGTGTGAGTGTGGGGAGATAGGTAACAACGAAATAGGAAGAGCAAAGAAACAGTGATGAGAGTACCTCGCCATTAGTGTAGCAGAAGATGGTGGCCACGACTGCTCCAGTAGTGCCCTCTATCATGTTGTTGAAGATCTGGTAGAGATCTTGCCAGTCGCATCCCAGCACCTGGTGGCGGTAGATGGTAATGATGTACTGCAACCCAAACAATGGAACTACCATCATGGTGGCCCGCACTGCCTTCCTGGTGGAGGGAGACACGGTAATGATATGCTGTCTTCTTTATATTACTGATGGGTGTGGCTCGAAAGGCTAAATCTTAATATTACATTATTATTGAAGGCTAAATAAAGAATGCAGCAATAATAAATGTTAAGGAAAGTTAATTAAAATATTTACTTATAATTTATTGCTGGAGATGATCATTGGAAAATCTCCAGATAATTCATTATATTACAGCTTTTCTTCTGTAAAACTAACAGTGTATAGGAGGCAAATTAAACTAACTTCCTTCAATTCTCAGTCTACAACAATAAAGCTCACTCTGAAAATTCTGACTATCAGTCAAGGATAGCACAAAGCTCTTTGATGATATCGGTTAGTAATTTTTGTTGTTTAAACAGTCTGCATCAGTATGATTCGAGTCTTAACACTTTAGACGATGGACTATAGTTTCAGCTGTGTATGTGTAGATATCAGAAAGAGTTATGGAGTAAGTTGTATTTTTACTCAAGAACTACTCAGTTGGTATTTGTTTAATGTAGTTTTCTGGACCCTCTTTTATCAAGCATAACATAAAGCATCTTTCAAACCTGAGTTCTGGTATTATAACCTAAACATTATTTCTTTCAGTATATAGTCCAAAGCCTAAAAGGATAGATATTTTTAGACTAATAAAATTTAAGTTCTTAAAACAGCATAAATGAATTAACATATCATAATTGTTGGTTAGTTCATCAATGTCTTGATTATTTGGTATTTATCTTGACTAGGCACTTTAATTTGAGTTTATTGATATATGTAATATATCTTTCATATGTAAGGGATCTGTACTCAGGATGTTTTAGCTTTATATGATCATTGTAGTTAAAAGGTTGACTAAGAACTGTTGTAAAACTTGAGATGATGAAGCTTACCTGTATTGACTAGGTTCGTTAGCTGTGGTGGCTCTCACCTTGCTCACCAGGATGCGAATAATGTTCACCAAGAAGATTACGTTTATCTGTGCCAGTATATAACTTTTTAAAAGCGTCATTGTCAGAAATGCAAAGGAATAAATAATTCAATTAGTAAAGTTGGAAATGAAGATATGACAAAACTGATATTTCCTGTGTAAACATGAAGTCTTGTGTAAATATTTCCTGTGTAAACATGGACTCCTGTGTAAATATTTCCTGTGTAAACATGGACTCCTGTGTAAATATTTCCTGTGTAAACATGGACTCCTGTGTAAATATTTCCTGTGTAAACATGGACTCCTGTGTAAATATTTCCTGTGTAAACATGGACTCCTGTGTAAATATTTCCTGTGTAAACATGAAGTTTTGTGTAAATATTTCCTGTGTAAACGTGAACTTTGGTGCTAAAACAATCGATGATGCTTATAGATTCATGAATCTCTTGTATTACTTAACAAGTATAGTGATGAATATTATATTGTTGAGACGTACTTTATATGTTAAAGGTACAGTTATGAATGTACCACTACACTTATATAATCTAGTAAGTCCCACATTGCGCAGGAATGAAGAACTTCCTGAACGGGTTCAGTGGAACAGAGAACTGGCAGGGAAGACAGGAAACGAGATGACGGAATATGTGACAACAATATGCAAGGAAGCTGAGGAGAGGTTTGAACCTAAGGGTAACAGGAATAATGAAAAAGCCAGGATGAGCCCATGGTTCACCCAAAGGTGCAGGGAGGCCAAAACTGAGTTTGCTAGGGAATGGAAAAAGTATAGTAGGCAAAGGACCCAGGAAAATAAGGAGAGCAGTCATAGAGCCAGGAATGACTATGCGCAGGTAAGAAGGGAGGCCCAATGACAAAATGAAAATGACATAGCAGCGAAAGCCAAATCTGACCCAAAGCTGTTGTACAGCTTCATCAGGAGGAAAACAACTGTCAAGGACCAGGTAATCAGGCTAAGGAAGGAAGGAGGAGAGATCACAAGAAAAGACCGCGAAGTATGTGAGGAACTCAACATGAGATTCAAAGAAGTGTTCACAGAGGAGACAGAAGGGACTCCAGAAAGACAGAGGTGGGGTACACCACCAAGTGTTGGACACAATACATACAACAGAGGAAGAAGTGAAGAGGCTTCTGAGCGAGCTAGACGCCTCAAAGGCGATGGGGCCGGATAACATCTCTTCATGGGCCCTGAGAGAGAGTGCAGAGGCACTACATGAACCTCTAACAACAATATTCAACACATCTATCGAAACAGGGAGATTACCTGAGGTATGGAAGACAGCAAATGTAGCCCCAATTTTTTAAAAAAGAGACAGACAAGAAGCACTAAACTATAGACCAGCGTCACTGACATGTATGGTATACAAAGTCATGGAGAAGATTATCAGGAGAAGAGTGGTGAAACACTTAGAAAGAAATGAGCTTAATAGCCAACGTGGTTTCAGGGACGGGAAATCCTATGTCACGAACCTACTGGAGCTCTATAACAAGGTGACATCAGTAAGACAAGAGAGAGAGAGAGAGAGAGAGAGAGAGAGGGGTGGGTAGATTGCATTTTCTTGAACTGTAAGAAGGCGTTTGACACAGTTCCACACAAGAGATTAGTGCAGAAACTGGAGGACCAAGCAGGGATAACAGGGAAGGCACTACAATGGTTCAGGGAATACATGACAGGAAGACAGCAGCAAGTCATGGTACGTGCCGAGGTGTCAGAGTGGGCACCTGTGACGAGTGGGGTTCCATAGAGGTCAGTCCTAGGACTGGTGCTGTTTCTGGTATTTGTGAATGACATGAAGGAAGGAATAGACTTGGAAGTGTCCCTGTTTGCAGATGATGTGAAGTTAATGAGAATTCAGTCAGACGAGGACCTGATAGAACTACAAAGGGATCTGGACAGGCTGCAGGCCTGGTCCAGATCCCTTTGGCTCCTGGAGTTCAACCCCACCAAGTGCAAAGTAATGAAGATTGGGGAAGGGCAAAGAAGACTGCAGATGGAGCACAGTCTAGGTGGCCAAAGATTACAAACCTCACTCAAGGAAAAAGATCTTGATGTGAGTATAACAGCAGGCACATCTCCTGAGGCACACATCAACCAGATAACGGGGTCCATCTCACTCCGTTGAGGTTCTTGGCAGTGGCGTAGTTTGCCGTGGAATCTGGATCGCCTGGGGATGTCCCAATCCCTCTCCGGTATCCCGGAGGGTGGCTTTGGGTGTCTTTCGGGCGACGGGTGTATCTCTGGAAGCCACCTTTCGAATTCCGGGAGTGGTGACCGAAGGAGGTATGCTTTGTGGCGGATATCCGGTCACCCTCTCTTTTGTCCACCGATGTAGCTCGGCAGATGTGAAGTTGCTATCCCGGATTGCTGGTTTACTGGCATGAAGGGTAGGTTATGGCACGGGCTCCATGCTGCATCTGCACTACTTGCGGTGCTGAGGTCCTCTTGGGTGTGGAGGGAGATTTCTGGCCCTTTCATTCCTCCTAGGAACTATCCCTCCCTGGTCCCCCCTTTTTTTATTCTTTTTTTTTTGTTTTTGTTTTGTTTTTTTTTCTTAAAAACAAAAAGAAGTAACCTAACCATGGAGTCCCAAATCCATGACCCCGCTACCTCCAGACCCCTTATTGTTACCGCACCCTGTTCTGACCTTGCCTCATCTTTTGGCCACTCTTTGGACACTCCTAAGGCTCCTGTACATCTTGCTGTTGCTGTTATGTCACCCACTTCAGGTGCTGGGGTTTTGACTGACTCCTTCGATTTGTCTGACCTCCGCTCTCCTTTGACTATGCTTCCGGCCTCTCCCTCTACGGTGTGGCAATTTTCGAATCGCCAGCCCATCCCACATCGGACCAACTCTGGTCCCACTTCTAAATGCCAACGACAATCTCCTGATGTTACTTTGTTACCTTCCCATTCTACTCGGAAAAGACTGACATGTCATGCACTCCCTCTCCACACTCGGTTTCGGACCACACAATGGACTAAATTCTTTGCTTTAAGACCGACTTCTTCTACTGCCTATCTTTCTGACCATAGTATTGGCAAAGCGCTCCTATGCCATGTAGGTAGAGATATTTCCTTTCATGCTCTTAAGAGTGGTTTGTGCATCATCACAGTCCAGCATTCTACCCAAGCTCATGATCTTTCTCTTCCACATATCGATACTATTCATATCACTATCGAAAAACATCATTCCCTCAATTCTTTTAATGGTACTGTTATTCTGCCCCATACCATAGTCCAACAGAATTTCCAGACATGTGGCAATGACATTCTTGAACAGCTGGAACTCCAAGATCTCCCAGTTCTCAAGGTAGACACTTATGTTCTTCCTGCCCGCAGGTGAAAACGATACCCTTGCAATGTGGCTCGTTTAACTTTTGACAGCCGTGAACTCCCATCCTGTTTATGTAGCAGGACATCGGTTACAAGTTCGGAAAGTGATCCCTACACCACAACAGTGTAGAAATTGCTGGCAATTTGGCTACCCAGCAAAATATTGCAGATCTATAGCCGAATGCCCAGTCTGTGGTGCCGATGACCATTCTAATATGTCTTGCAGTCGACCTCCCTCTTGCCTTAATTGTCATGAGGCTCACCCTTCGTACTCTCGCCGTTGCCAGGTCTACTTAAATGAGCGGGAAATTCGTTGCCTCAAAGAGGCAGAAGGTCTCCCTTATGCTATGGCAGTTTCTCATCTCCGCCTCCAAGGGAGACTACCCCGTGTTTCAAAACGTCCTCCCACTTCTGGGGTCCCATCTTCTTCAGCCTCCTCTGTGGTTGCCAGTCCCATAGTCACTCTTGCATCTAATTCTTTTGCTGTCCTGGACTCAGACATCCCTACTTCAACACCTCAGTCTGTTCTTACTTCGTGTTCTCCCTCACAAACCCCAGTATCGATAAGACCTCGTACAACACCTCCTTCCAGTCGTCCCTCTACTCAGAAATCCAAAAAATCTCCTTTAGCCCCTCCTTCCCTTCATCCACCTCCACATTTTACCTTCCCAGTCTCTGTACCTGGTTCTTTCCCTCTCACTGGCTCTGTTACAAGTGTGGAGGTTCACCCTCCTCCTCGTACTGTGCCTTCCTTCCCTGTCTCCCAAGTTTCTTCCTCTTCTGCCACCTCCCAGGTTTCTGCCTCTTCTGTCCCCTCCCACACTTCTCCAGTTCCCTCCACTCTTTCGCCCCCCCTACCTTGGTACAGTCCATTACAGTTCCGATCTTTACTCAAACTCCTCCTCCTTCCATCTCCAATATTGTCTCCCATAAGACATCTCTGAACTCCGAAACACTTGAAGCAATCTCTGAATATATTGCAGAGACCAAACCATCAATGGACACTGATCCACCCTCTGTTCCTTCTCTTTCCTCTTCTCCATCTGTGCAACTCCTTTCTTCACAGCGCACCGTTCCTTCGCTGCTTGAACATTTTCCTTTGCCACCGCATGTGGACTTTTCTAACCCTTCTAGTCCGTAGGTACCCTTACCTGCAGATTTCAGGTATCTTTATCGTTTCCAATCATGGCCTATTTACAGTGGAATATCCACAGCCTTGGGTAATCAGGGTGAGCTTCAGATGTTGCTCTCCCAGTTTTCCCCTGTTGGTGTTTGCTTACAGGAACCAAAATTTCACTCTGCTGTTATCTGTCCCATCTCAGGCTATAATTTATTGTATTCTTCAGATCCTTTTCCTGATGGGACCTTTAATGAAAGTGTCCTTCTTCTACACACTTTTATTCTGTAGCATCAGCTATTTGTTCGTACTTCGCTGCATTACACAGCAGCCCATATCCACTTGCATAGTTGGTATACATTGTTCTTTGTATCTCCTTCTCGGGCATTATCTATCCCAGATATTGCCTATCTTGTTTCGTCATTACCGCCACCACTTCTGTTACTTGGCGATTTTAATGCCCATCATTTCCTCTGGGGGTCTCACTGTGATTCCCGTGGCATTCAGTTAGAGGCTTTTCTTGCTACCGACCTCCTCCATGTTTTAAATACAGGTACTCACACCCATTTTGATCCTCGGACTCATACTCTCTCTTGCATCGATCTCTCAGTCTGCTCTTCCTCCGCCGCATTAGACTTCACCTGGTCTGCTCTCCCGGATTTACATGACAGCGATTATTTCCCAATCATTCTTTCTTCACCTTCATATTCACCACCTCTTCGTAAGCCACGCTGGCAGTTTGATCAGGCAAATTGGAACCTTTACTCACAACTAACTGTTTTTAGTGAGGTTCCTTCTTTGTCCTCCATTGATGAGCTTTTACATCTCTTCTCGTCCTCCGTTTTAACCGCAGCTTCTCATTCTATACCCCAAATTTTGGGCAGGCATTCTAAGAAATGCATGCCTTGGTGGTCTCCTGCTTGTGCTCATGCAGTACGTTTGAAACGCGCTGTGTGGGGCAGGTACCGGTGCAATAGAACCACGGAGAGAATTCTTGATTTTATGCAGAAGCGTGCGATCACTCGCCATGTCATCCATGACGCTAGACCCACTTGGTGGCGAGATTATGTCTCCACCATCACCTCTGCTTCTTCTGTGATTACAGTCTGGAAAAAAGTTCGAAAATTGAGTGGTAAACATTCTCCTGACCCGGCTCCTGTTCTACGGGTTGCTGGTGTTGATATAGCAAACCCACTAGATGTTGCCAATGAAATTGGCAATCATCTGGTCCGTATTTCTCAGGGGCTCCATCTATGCCCCTCGTTTCTTTGCTCAAAGTCTGCCAGAGAGTTAGCACCCTTGGACTTTTCTTCTCTCAAAGAAGAACAGTATAATGTGCCTTTTACACTTCAGGAACTGGAGGCAACACTCTCAGCTTGCCGATCATCGGCAGCTGGGCCCGACGACGTTCATATTCGTATGCTACAACATTTACATCAGTCATCCCTTCCAGTCCTGTTACGCTTTTCCAGTCTTATTTGGTAACAAGGAGTTCTTCAACAGCTGTGGAAATCTGCCATTGTTCTCCCTTTCCGCAAACCGGGTACTACCGGACGTGAAGCCTCCCACTATCATCCCATTGCTCTTACCAGTGCAGTTTGCAAAGTGATGGAATGCCTGGTAAACAGACGTTTAGTGTGGTATTTAGAGACATGCAACAGTCTCTCCACTCGTCAATATGGCTTTCGTAAGGGCCGTTCTACCATAGACCCCTTACTACGCTTGGATACGTATATTCGTAATGCCTTTGCTAATAACCACTCAGTTATTGCCATATTTTTTGACCTTGAGAAGGCATATGACAACTTGGAGGTATAATATTTTGGCCCAAGCTCACTCCTTAGGCCTCCGAGGCAATGTACCATCCTTCCTTAAGAACTTTTTAACTGAGAGACATTTCCGTGTTTGGGTTAATAATGTGCTCTCCCTGGACTTTATCCAAGCTGAAGGTGTCCCCCAGGGATGTGTTCTGAGCACACTTTTTCTCCTTGCTATAAATGATTTGGCCTCTAGTCTTCCATCCAATATTTGGTCATCACTCTTTGTTGATGACTTCGCTATTGCCTCTGCAGGCGCTGACTGTCACCTCATTACAGTTTCTCTCCAGCATGCGGTCGACCGTGTTTCCAATTGGGCCATTACACATGGGTTTAAATTTTCCAGCACCAAAACTCACCAAATTACTTTCACTAGACGCTCTGTCATCTCCGATCATCCTTTGTATCTCTGAACGTGATACAATCAGGTTTCTGGGCCTCCTCTTTGACCGTAGGTTATCCTAGAAACCTCATTACCTTTCTGAAGGCAACTTGTAACAGCCGGCTGAACCTTCTCAAAACCCTTGCTCATCTTTCATGGGGAGCTGATCGTCGAACTTTCCTTCGCCTACATTCCACCCTCATTTTATCAAAACTTGATTATGGTGACTAGATCTATTCAGCGGCCTCTCCTGCTACTCTCTCTAGCCTTAACCCCATTTATCACCAAGGATTACGTTTATGCCATGGTGCTTTTCGCTCTTCCCCTGTTGAGAGCCTCTATGCAGAAGTGAACGTTCCATCCTTATCCGATCGCCTGCCCATTTCCTTTGCTACTGTGTCTGCTCTCATGATCTCTGCAATCCTTCCATTTATAGAATGGCCACCGATATTAGTAGACATTCTTTAATTGTTCGCCGCCCCTGTTTACTCCATTCCTTCTCTCTTTGCCTACATTCGCTCTTGTCTTTTCTTCAATTGCCACCTTTCTATGTTCACATAGCATCTCACTTTTCCCTATCTCCCTGGGAAGCTCCAGCTGTTGGAGTCTGTTCTTTCTTCCTTGCTCGAGAGCCCAACTGTCTACGGTAGCTTCCCGCTCTCTTTTTCTTGACCACTTCCACTCTCATTCTCAAACCTTTACAAAAATTCAATGTATGTCAAAGGCCCTAAAATCTGGAATACCCTACCTGAGAACTCTAGAACTGCAGGCACATTCATCACCTTCAAAACTACCATTAGAAAACATCTTATCTCCCTGATACACCCCATCAACTAACTACACGAATACCACCTGGTGGTTCACACTTACACTCACTCATTTCAACTCAATTCAATTCAAATTCAATTCAAAGTTTATTCTCTAAGGATTACAATGCTGAGTTTACAAAAATTTGGTTATTGTTTGGTTTACATGTAGTAAAATTGTAATTACAGAGTGTACCACTAGAACGCTTAGCATGGCTAGGCATTTCGGGCATACTTAGTTTTATTCTTAATTGTAAAATATTACAAATTATGAGGTAAGTTGGTATTATGGCTAAGTGACTAAATACTAGTTTATGAGTTTAGCATAAACAGAAATATTAATCTCAATCTTAAAATAATGAATCCTGTGATACTCCAATACTGAAACTATGTACTGTGCCAAAACAAAAGCATTCACATTGCTAAACTCACAAACTAGTATTTAGTCACTTAGCCATAATACCAACTTACCTCATAATTTGTAATATTTTACAATTAAGAATAAAACTAAGTTTGCCCGAAATGCCTAGCCATGCTAAGCGTTCTAGTGGTACACTCTGTAATCACTATTTTACAACATGTAAACCACACAATAACCAAATTTCTGTAAAATCAACATTGTAATCCTTATAGAGAATAAACTTTGAATTGAATTGAATTGACATTGCAGTGTACACAGATGGCTCTAAGTCTTCTGACGGCATAGGATTCGCAGCAGTGTTTACGGACAGCATCGTACAAAGGCATTTACTATCTTTGGCTAGTATTTTTACTGCTGAATTGTATGCCATTCTTGAAGCACTTATCCGTATTGCATCTATGCCTGTGTCATCATTTGTAGTTGTCTCAGACTCCCTTAGTGCTTTACAGGCTATACAGAAATTTTATACAACTCACCCCTTAGTCCTCCATATCCAACTTTGGCTATGCCGCATCTCTACCAAGCATAAAGATATTGTTTTTTGTTGGGTACCTGGTCATGTTGACGTACAGGGCAATGAACAGGCAGACACTGCTGCGCGGTCTGCAGTACATGACCTACCAGTTTCATATAGAGGTGTTCCATTTACGGACTATTTTGCTGCAATAGCTACCCACCTTCACACCCGTGTGCAACAACGTTGGTCTACTCTGCTCAGTAACAAACTTCAATCTATTAAACCGAGCATAGGTTACTGGCCGTCTTCTTGCCACCTGTGTCGAGGTTGGGAGACTACTCTTTCTCATCTTTGCATTGGCCATACTTGTCTTGCTCATGGATATCTCATGGAGAGGCACCCTGCTCCTCTGTGAGAATTGTCAGGTTCCATTATCGGTCAGCCACATTCTGTTAGACTGCCCACTTTGTCAACGAGCACACAGAATTTACCTCCAACGTCGTCTTCGCTCCGCTGCTCTCTCTTTACCTTCCCTTCTAGCTGATGGACCCACCTTTCATCCGGACTCTCTCATTGACTTTTTGACAACTGACTGACTTCACAAACTCTGATGATACCTTCAGCCCTTTCTACCTCAATCTCTTGCTGCCCTCTACCCCTGCACTATCCCCTGCCCCGCTGTTTTCTGTAACCTACTGATCATCCCTCCCCCCTTCTGCCGCCCAATACCCTCGCTTCCTTCCCTACCCTGCAGCACTGTATAGCCCTTGTGGCTTAGCGCTTCTTTTTGATTATAATAATAATAGGAATCAAGGGTTAATATCCAAGGGTTAGGAATCTAAGGTTAGGAACCCAGGGTTAGTAACCCATGGCTAATAACCCAGGACTAGGAACCCAGGGCTCAAAACCCATGGCTAGGAACCCAAGGTTAAGAACTCAGGATTAGGAATCCATGACTAGCCTCTGAGGGCTAGGAATTCAAGGTTAGGAACCCAGAGCTAGGAACCTAGGGCTAGGAACCCAGTGCTAGGAACCCAGGGCTAGGATCCCAGGGCTAGACACCGAGGGTTAGGAACCCAGGGCTAAAAAAAGAAGGGCTATGATCCCAGTGCTAGGAAATAATGATTAGGAACTGATGGCTTGGATTCCAGGGCTTGCATCTCCCAGGACAGAAACAGAAGGGATAGATTCCCGAGAACCGGGAACCAAAGGGGTAGAAATCCTTGGACTAAGAAGTAAAGGAACTCACCAGGATAGCTACTAGAGGCGGCAAGTTGATGATCCACTCTAAACTGCCGAGTGGAACGATCCAGCAGTGTGTGTTGTGGTCTCCTTGTCCCCGTATGACACCGTATATGATGAGAGGCACCAGCGGGAACCCTGTGAGGAGGTACATGGATACACGGTCACTTGCAACTTACGGAATTCTACGCTTGCCTAACCTATAGGCATGACCTACTTCCCCCTGTGGACACCACCTACGACTGCTTCACTGCACCTGTCTACAGGATATAAGCCCCTTCTTGGCGCATATGCTGTATTCTTATCAAGATTGATGGACTGATTACATTGACTCCAGGCTAAGGTACTGATTACCTGAAACTCCTTATGACCTTCACCATTCTTTGTAGCATACTGATGAGGGCAATGTGTGGAGAAACGGTTCCACAAAAAAGATATCCAAGTGTTGCACATATGTCTAATTTATCAACTCGTCTGTTCTCTGATCCATTTATCTACATCTCTGGTAGTACTGTTACTGCTAGACTAAAACTAGTCTATAAGTATCTCTGGCAGTACTGTTCTTACTGCTTGACTAAAGCTAGTCTATAAGTATCTCTGGCAGTACTGTTCTTACTGCTTGACTAAAGCTAGGCTATAAGTATCTCCAGCAGTACTGTTCTTACTGCTTGAATAAAGCTAGGCTATAAGTATCTCCAGCAGTACTGTTCTTACTGCTTGACTAAAGCTAGGCTATAAGTATCTCCAGCAGTACTGTTCTTACTGCTTGACTAAAGCTAGGCTATAAGTATCTCCAGCAGTACTGTTCTTACTGCTTGACTAAAGCTAGGCTATAAGTATCTCCAGCAGTACAGAAATGCAGATGACAAAATGTGCATGGACTGTAACAAGGGCCATACAGTAGGACATTATCTTGTAGCATCTAAACATCTAACAGTTTAGAAACACGTCGAGGCCACCAGTATCATATAAAAGCATTGAAAGTTTGAAAGCCGATGGGAAAAGACTTAATCTGGTTAGAAGGGAAGGAAAATTGGCAACTTCTTAAAGGTCGACCCACATGACCCCCACTTCGTGGATGCCTAATAAATGATCTTACCTAATAATCTAACCCAACAAAATACAAGTCTCTCCATAACCTATCATAATCACCCATGAATTACATTTCAGATGCTGTGTATAGTAGAACACGAAATTTAGGAAAACAGAGAAACACTCTTCTAACTCATGGAAAATGAGGAGGGCAAGAATGGTGAAAAAATGGAAGAGAAGATCCAATTGGAGAGGGTGAGGCTTTATCAACAAATTTTGCTGAATAAGAAAAGATTCTAGAGGAAGATTAATAAATTAGAAATTCCTAAAGAACAAGTGGCTTAGCGCTTCTTTTTGATTATAATAATAATAATAGTCCTAAAGAACAAATGCCTAACGAACAAAAGTGGAGAGTTATTAGATGGGTCGGTGGAGATACAAACTATATGTTTCTGCAGTTTACAAAATGTAGTTTACTTGCAATAAAATATTGTTAAGCACAAAGCCACTAGCATGCTGTGCATTTTGGGCGATGGAGGGAATATTTTGGGGCACTATAAATGTCGATTAAGGAATTGAGGTAGTATTTCATGCATTGGACAGGGATGTATAACAAATTGTAGGAGTAAGGGAGACCCAAATGTAAGTTGATAGAAGGAGGGAGAAAAGGAAGTATGTGAGGCTGCTGGAATAGGTGGGTTGGTGTATTAGCACAACAGAAAACAGAATCTTTCACAGCAGAAATATAGCAGAATGATTCGGGTCAGAATAATTCACAATGGAAAGATTCACAGCAGAATCATTTACAGCAGAGAGATTCACAGAATAAAGTCCTATGCAGCAGAAAAAAATCACAGAGAGAATTACGGCAAAACGCACAGCACAAAGATTCATGGCAGAATGCAAAGAGATAATGGCAGAAAGACCTACACAGGAGAATGATTCATAGCAGAAAAAGTCACATACGAAAAATTCACGAAATAATTCACAGCAGAAAGATGTACAACAGAAAGATTAACAGCAGACAGCTAAGAGATTCACGGCAGGAAGATCTACACAACAGAAGGATTCAAAGCAGAAAAAAAACACACAAATGAAAGATTCACAACAGAGTGATTTGCAGCTGATTGGAGGCAAAATAATTAACAGCAGAAACGTTCAAAGCAGAAAGATTCATAGCAAAAAGACCTACACAGCAGAAGGATTCACAGAAGAATGTTTCAAAGCTGAAAAAATCACAGCAGAAAGATCTACAGAAAAGAAAGATTCACAGCAGACAGATAATAAAAAGATTCACAGCAGACAGATAAAAAAAAAGATTCAGGGAATGAAGATTCAAAACAGAAATAGTCACAGCAGAAAGATCTACACAGCAGAAAGATCTACACAGCAGAAAGATCTACACAGCAGAAAGATCTACACAGCAGAAAGATCTACACAACAGAAAGATCTACACAACAGAAAGATCTACACAGCAGAAAGATCTACACAGCAGAAAGATCAACACAGCAGAAAGATCTACACAACAGAAAGATCTACACAACAGAAAGATCTACACAGCAGAAAGATCTACACAGCAGAAAGATCAACACAGCAGAAAGATCTACACAACAGAAAGATCTACACAACAGAAAGATCAACACAGCAGAAAGATCAACACAGCAGAAAGATCTACACAGCAGAAAGATCTACACAACAGAAAGATCTACCCAGCAGAAAGATCAACAGGGCAGAAAGATCTACGCTGCAGAAAGATCAACACAGCAGAAAGATCTACACAACAGAAACATCTACACAGCAGAAAGATCTACACAACAGAAAGATCTACACAGCAGAAAGATCTACACAGCAGAAAGATCTACACAACAGAAAGATCTACACAGCAGAAAGATCTACACAACAGAAAGATCAACACAACAGAAAGATCTACACAACAGAAAGATCTACACAACAGAAAGATCTACACAACAGAAAGATCAACACAGCAGAAAGATCTACACAACAGAAAGATCAACACAACAGAAAGATCTACACAACAGAAAGATCTACACAACAGAAAGATCAACACAACAGAGAGAGAGATAGACTAGGATAGTCTGGGATAGCCTAGGATAGTTTGGAAAAGGCGAGGATAGGCAGGTAGAGCTCATGATAGTGGGATAGGCTAGGGTAGGCTCGGATAGCCTAGCATAGTGTGAGATAAGCTAGGATAGGATGGGATAGCCTAGGAAACTGTGGGATAGGATCGGATATCCTAGGATAGTGTGGAAAAGCTAGGGTAGTCTGGGATAGCCTAGGATGTGTGGAATAGTCTATGACCGGAAGGTAGAGCTTAGGATAGTGGGATAGGCAGGGATAGTCTGGGATACCCTAGGATAGTGTGGGATAGGCTAGGATAGGATGGGATAGAATAGGATAGTTTGTGATAGGCTACGGTTATCTTGAATATCATAGGATAGTGTGAGATAAGCTAGAATAGGATGGGATAGCTTAGAAAAATGTGATAGGCTCGGATATCCTAGGATAGTGTGGGATAGGCTAAGATAGTCTGGGATAGCCTAGGATTGTGTGGGATAGGGTTGGACAGGCGGGTAGAGCATAGGATAGTGTGGGATAGGCTAGGGTAGGCTGGAATAGCCTAGGATAGTATGGGATAGGCTAGGATAAAGTGGAATAGGCTTGGATAGCCTATGATACTGTGGGATAGGCTGGGATAGCGTAGGATATTGCAGGATAGGCTACGATAGCCTATTATGTGGGACAAGCTAGGAAAGTGTAAGATAGGAAAGGATTGGCTGTAATAGCCTAGGATATTGTGGAATAGGCTGGGAAAGGCTTGGATAGCCTAGGATAGTGTGGGATATTCTAGGATAGTCAAGAATAGTGTAGGATAGGCTAGGATAGCCAAGGATAGTGTGATATAGTTTTGGGTAATGAGTGATAAGCTAGCATAGTCTGGGATAATCTAAGATAGTGGAATAGGTTACAACAGCCTAGTATAGTGAGGGATAGACTGGGAGAGCCTTGGATAGGGTGGGATTTGATAGGAAAGGCTGGGATAGCCTAGGATAGTGTGGGATATTGTAGGATAAAGTGAGATAGGCTAGATAGACTTGGATAGCCTATGATTATGTGGGATCAGCTAGTATAGGCTGGGACAGCCAAGGATAGTGCAGGATAGGCTAGGATAAGCTGCAATAGCCTAGGATTGTGTGGAATAAGCTAGGATAGTTGGGATAGGAAAGGAGTGACTGTAACAGCCTAGGATAGTGCGGGATAGGCTGGAATAGCCTAGGAAAGAGTGGGATAGCCTATGATAGCCTAGCAAAGTGTGGTATTGCCTAGGATAGGCTGGCATAGCCTAGGATAGTGAGGGAAAGGCAAGGATAGTGTGGGATACAAAAGGATTGGCTGTGATAGCTTAGAATGTTGTAGGATAGGCTGGAAAACCCTAGAAAAAAGTGGGATAGGCTAGGATAGCCTAGAATAGTGAGGGATAGGCTAGGATAGTGTCCGATAATGTGGCAGAGGCTAGGATAGGCTGGAATAGCCTGGAATAATTTGGGAAAGGATACGATAGCTAGGATGGAATAGATAGGCAAGGATAGTGGGATAGACTACGATAGCCTAGGATGGTGTGGGAGAGGCTAGGATATGCTGCGATAGCCTTGGATAGTGTGGGATAGGCTAGGATAGCCTAGGATAGTGTTGGATATCCTAGGAAAGTGAACCAGCATGGGATTGCATAGGACAGTGTGGGAAAGGCTAGTGTAAGTTGGGCTAACCTAAGATAGTGTGCGATAGGCTAGAATAGCCTAGGATAGTGATGCTAATATAGGATTGCCTAGGCAAGGATGGGTTGGGATAACCTAGGATCGTGTGGGATAGGCTGGGATATCCCAGGATAATGTGGGAAAGGCTGGAATATACTGCGAAAACCTAGGATAATGCGGGTAATGCTGGGATATGCTTGGTTTCCCTAGGATAGTGTGCGACAGGCTAGAATATCCTAGCATACTGTGGTATTGGATATGTTAGGCTGGGATAGCCTAGGATATGTTAGGATAGGCTGACATAGCCAGGATAGCATACGATGGGTTGTGCCCAGAACTTAAACATAGGTAGCCAGCCTGGCCCTACCCATGGGTTATTGTGCCCAGAAATTTAACATAGGTAGCCAGCTTTGCCCTACCCATGGGTTTTGCCCAGAACTTTAACACAGGTAGCCAGCCTGGCCCAACCCATGGGTTATTGTGCCCAGAAATTTAACACAGGTAGCCAGCTTGGCCCTACCCATGGGTTTTGCCCAGAACTTTAACACAGGTAGCCAGCCTGGCCCAACCCATGGGTTATTGTGCCCAGAGATTTAACACAGGTGGCCAGCTTGGCCCTACCCATGGGTTATTTTTTACAGAACTTTAACACAGGTAGCCAGCCTGGCCCAACCCATGGGTTATTTTTTACAGAACTTTAACACAGGTAGCCAGCCTGGCCCAACCCATGGGTTATTTTTTACAGAACTTTAACACAGGTGGCCAGCTTGGCCCTACCCATGGGTTATTTTTTACAGAACTTTAACACAGGTGGCCAGCCTGGCCCTACCCATGGGTTATTTTTTACAGAACTTTAACACAGGTGGCCAGCCTGGCCCTACCCATGGGTTATTTTTTACAGAACTTTAACACAGGTGGCCAGCCTGGCCCTACCCATGGGTTAATGTGTACAGAACTTTAACATATAACTTTTCAAATTTTACAAGCGTGAAAATAACTGAGACCACCGTGATATAACACGGTATATTACCTGGAGTTTACCTGGAGAGAATTCCGGGGGTCAGCGCCCCCGCGGCCCGGTCTGTGACCAGGCCTCATGGTGGATCAGAGCCTGATCAACCAGGCTGTTACTGCTGGCTGTACACAATCCAACGTACGAGCCACAGCCCGGCTGGTCAGGTACCGACTTTAGGTGCTTGTCCAGTGCCAGCTTGAAGACTGCCAGGGGTCTATTGGTAATCCCCCTTATGTATGCTGGGAGGCAGTTGAACAGTCTAGGGCCCCTGACACTTATCGTATTGTCTCTTAACGTGCTAGTGACACCCCTGCTTTTCATTGGGGGAATGTTGCATCGTCTGCCAAGTCTTTTCCTTTCGTTGTGAGTGATTTTCGTGTGCAAGTTCGCTACTAGTCCCTCCCAGGTGTCTATAATCATGTATCTCTCCCGCCTGCGTTCCAGGGAATACAGGTTCAGGAACTTCAAGCGCTCCCAGTAATTGAGGCGTTTTATCTCCATTATGCGCGCCGTGAAGGTTCTCTGTACATTTTCTAGGTCAGCAATTTCACCTGCCTTGAAAGGCGCTGTTAATGTGCAGCAATATTCCAGCCTAGATAGAACAAGCGACCTGAAGAGTGTCATCATGGGCTTGGCATCCCTAGTTTTGAAGGTTCTCATTATCCATCCTGTCATTTTTTTAGCAGCTGCGATTGATACAATGTTATGGTCCTTGAAGGTGAGATCCTCCGACATGATCACTCCCAGGTCTTTGACGTTGGTTTTTCGCTCTATTTTGTGGCCGGAATTTGTTTTGTACTCTGATGAAGTTTTAATTTCCTCGTGTTTACCATATCTGAGTAATTGAAATTTCTCATCGTTGAACTTCATATTGTTTTCTGCAGCCCATTGAAAGATTTGGTTGATGTCCACCTGGAGCCTTGCAGTGTCTGCAATGGAAGACACTGTCATGCACATTCGGGTGTCATCTGCAAAGGAAGACACGGTGCTGTGGCTGACATCCTTGTCTATGTCAGATATGAGGATGAGAAACAAGATGGGAGCGAGTACTGTGCCTTGTGGAACAGAGCTTTTCACCGTAGCCGCCTCGGACTTTACTGTGTTGACTACTACTCTTTGTGCTCTGTTTGTGAGGAAATTATAGATCCATCTACCAACTTTTCTTGTTATTCCTTTAGCACGCATTTTGTGCGCTATTACTCCATGGTCACACTTGTCGAAAGCTTTTGCAAAGTCTGTATATATTTCATTTGCATTCTTTTTGTCTTCTAGTGCATCTAGGACCTTGTCGTAGTGATCCAATGGTTGAGACAGACAGGAGCGACCTGTTCTAAACCCATGTTGCCCTGGGTTGTGTAACTGATGGGTTTCTAGATGGGTGGTGATCTTGCTTCTTAGGACCCTTTCAAAAATTTTTATGATATGGGATGTTAGTGCTATCGGTCTGTAGTTCTTTGCTGTTGCTTTACTGCCCGCTATGTGGAGTGGGGCTATGTCTGTTGTTTTTAGTAACTGTGGGACGACCCCCGTGTCCATGCTCCCTCTCCATAGGATGGTAAAAGCTCGTGATAGAGGCTTCTTGCAGTTCTTGATGAACACGGAGTTCCACGAGTCTGGCCCTGGGACAGAGTGCATGGGCATGTCATTTATCGCCTGTTCGAAGTCATTTGGCGTCAGGATAACATCAGATAAGCTTGTGTTAACCAAATTCTGAGGCTCTCTTAAAAAAATCATTTTGATCTTCGACTCTCAGTCTGGTTAGCGGCTTGCTAAAAACTGAGTCATATTGGGACTTGAGTAGCTCACTCATTTCCTTGCTGTCATCTGTGTAGGACCCATCTTGTTTAAGTAGGGGCCCAATACTGGACGTTGTTCTCGATTTTGATTTGGCATAGGAGAAAAAATACTTTGGGTTTCTTTCGATTTCATTTATGGCTTTTAGTTCTTCCCGCGATTCCTGAAGTGTTTTGGTATGATAAGTTTGCCCAATATTTATTTCACACCAAATCTGTCCTAATATAAGAGATGGAAGCCAGTGAGTAATTGGCTGTTCTTTTGTCTCTCAGTAAGCTGGCACTGGACAGACACCTGTAGTCGATACCTGACCAGCCGGGCTGTGGTTCGTATGTTGGATTGCGTGCGGCCAGCAGTAACAGGTTGGTTGATCAGGCCCTGATTCACCATGAGGCCTGGTCACAGACCGAGCCGCGGGGGTGTTGACCCCCGGAACTCTCTCCAGGTAAACTCCAGAGTGCAACACACACACAGCAAGAGGCATTCTTGAGCTTCCCCAGCGCTCGGGCTTAATGCCCAAAGCTGGGGTGTGCTCCAAAAGGAACCTGTAGTGGTTGCTGCCTTTGCACCTCCTGACTTCGTCTGCTGCTAGGTAGCTGCCACACACTTCGAGCCCAGTGTGGGCGGGGTTTGTGGCAGCCCAAGGTGCCTAGCTTCTCCCTCCGAGCCCCGTAGGGGCGAGGAATGGGGCTAGGCCTGGGGACAGCTGGTTCCAGAGGATGAGGAAGTATTCGTACCTCCTCCCACGGCAGACAAAGGCCTGAGAAACTCCCACGACAGGAGCGATTATGCCGGCGAATCTGCTACCTACCTACATCAGCAAGCAGCATCACACACCCCTCTCCCTCATCCTGCCTTACTCCTATCCTTTTATTTCATATCTTTTCATTATTCCACTGTCTCTTATATTTCTTTGTTCTTCATTGAAAATTTATCTTATCATTCACTCAATAGCACATAACTTTGAAAACGTTTAATGATTTTTTCAGTAAAATTCAGAGTAGCTTGAGTCTACCATCCCATCCTCGCGTCATTCACATTTTTATTTATCTCCTTTATTACATATATTTTATCTCCTTGTTACTGCATTATTATCTGTTACATAATGCCCAAATTTACTTGGAGATCATAAACATAAAATTAATAAATAAGAGCAAAGAAAATACCGGTGAGCAAAACTGATAATTCTAATTGCAATAATGCTGTGAATCCTTCTGCATATAGAACTTTCTGCTGTGAATCTTTCTGCATATAGAACTTTCTGCTGTGAATCTTTCTGCATATAGAACTTTCTGCTGTGAATCTTTCTGCATATAGAACTTTCTGCTGTGAATCTTTCTGCATATAGAACTTTCTGCTGTGAATCTTTCTGCATATAGAACTTTCTGCTGTGAATCTTTCTGCATATAGAACTTTCTGCTGCTTAGACCTTTCTGTTCTGTAGATCCATCTGTTGTGTACATCCATCTGTTCTGTAAATCTTTCTGCTGTGAATCTCTGCTGCGTGGATCCTTTTGCGGTGACTATTACTGCTGTGATCTGTCTGCTGTGTAATCTTTCTGCTGTGTAGATCTTTCTGCTGTGTAGATCTTTCTGCTGTGTAGATCTTTCTGCTGTGCAGATCTTTTTACTGTGTAGATCTTTCTGCAGGGTAGATCTTTCTGCTGGGTAGATCTTTCTGCTGGGTAGATGTTTCTGATGTGCAGATCTTTCTGCTGGGTAGATCTTTCTGCTGTGTAGATCTTTCTGCTGTGTAGATCTTTCTGCTGTGTAGATCTTTCTGCTGTGTAGATCTTTCTGTTGTGTTGATCTTTCTGCTGGGTAGATTGTAATAAAGTTGGTAGAATTACCGACAATATGTAAAGTAAAAGGACACAAGTGCAACTAATGTGACATTTATTGTGGCAACGTTTCGCTCTCCAGGAGCTTTATCAAGCCATTACAAACAATACATGGACACAGAGGGTATATAAAGGCTCAGAGTGAGGTGAATACTAGTGAGGTACCATTTCGATGTTCACTAGTGGTAGTAGTAGTAGTAGTAGTAGTGACAAAAGTAATACAATATGGTAGAGCAATTAATTCGTACATGAGTAAAAGGATATAAAAGCTATTACATGGGTAACATAAAAATAGGTTGGACAAATATAAACTGGAATGAGGCAGCTTGTTTCAGTGTTCACTCTCTGTGCTTTGTGTAGTATAACAGGAGAGACTATGTGATGGCAGGGTTTACTGTTTTCAGGAGGATTCTTGCTAAGACTTCGGAGATGGTGAAGCTGCCGTTGTTTTGTTTAATTGTATTCGAATCAGCGATCAGTGCTGATTCGAGGCACTTGCGTCTGCGGAAATTAGTTTCTTTGATCACTAATTGGGCGTCTCTGAATTTCATGAGATGATTGGTGGAATTTCGGTGTTGTACACAGGCGTTGTTCAGGTTATCGTTCCTACATGCGTAAATGTGTTCATTGAGGCGGGTGTCGAGGTTTCTGGCTGTTTCACTTACGTAAATCTTGTCACAGCCTCCACAGGGTATAGTGTAAACTCCTGCATTGACTGGTTCGTGGTGCTTGGATTTTGTCCTGGTTATATCCTTTATTGAAGTGCTAGAAGCGATGGCGACTCTGGTGTTAGCTTGTGAAAGTGCTTTTGAGACGTTCAATGCAACCTGACTGTTGGGAAGAATTATAACTTTGCTGGGAGTGGTGTTGATGCGTGGAGAATTTATGATCTGAAGAGCTCTTTTCTTGCAGTCTTTGATGAAAAAAGAAGGAAAATGTAACTCTGTGAATGTTTGGTGAATGTAAGTACATTCCTCGTCAAGAAACTCAGGACTACAAATTCGGTATGCTCTTAGGAAAAACCCGATGATGATGCCTCTTTTGGTCTTGGTATCTTGACACAACACTGTCCTTGGTTATCCCAGCCTATCCCACACTAACCTAGGCATTCCCAGCCTATCTTACACTATCGTAGCCTATCCCACACTATCCTAGGCGATACTAGCATATCCTACACTATCCAAGGCTATCCTAGCGTATCCCACACTGTCCTAGGCTATCCCAGCCTTTCCTAGCCTATCCCACACTATCCTAGGCTATCCCGGCTTCTTGCTTATCCAACACTATTCTAGCCTATCCTGCGCTATCCTAGGCTATCCAAAACAATCCTAGTATATCACACAGTATCCTAGGCTATCCGAGCCTATCCCACAGTATCATAGGTTATTCCAGCCTACCCTAGGCTATCCCACGTTAACCTGAGCTAATCTAACCTCTCCTACACTTTCCTATTCAAATCTAGCCTATTCCGTGCCTGTCCCATGCTATCCATGGCTACCCAACCTTTTCTCGCCTATCCCAGAGTATTCTAGGCTATAAAATCCTATCCTTTCCAATACCACACTATCCTAGGTTATCCCAGTCTATCTCACACTATCCTAGGCTATACTAGCCTATCCCACAGTATTCTAAGCTCTCCCAGCCTATGCTAGCCAATCCCAGAGTAGGATAGCCTAGGACAGGCTGAGTTAGCCTTGGATAGTGTTTGATAGGCTAGGATAGAATGCGAAAGTGCAAGATAGGCTAGTACAGCCTATGATAGTGTGGGATAGGCTAGGATAGTGTAAGACAGGTTGGGATAACCAAGGATATTGCGGGATAGGTTAAAATAGGGTGGCATAATGAGCGATAGGCTAGGATAGCCTAGAATAGTGAGGGATAATCTAGGATTGCCTAGGATAGCGTGGAAGAGGCTAGGACAGCCTAGGATGTTGTGGGAGAGGCAATGATAGGCTCGGATAACCTAGGATAATGTTGAGTGGGCTCTACGATAGTTTGGGATAGACTAGGTTATGCTGGGAGAGCCTTGGATAGTTTGAGATAGGTTAGAATAGTTTGACATAGGCTAGGCTAGGCTTGGATGGCCTAGGATAGTGTGGGATAGGCAAGGATAGGCTGGGATAGCCTAGGGTAGGTTAGGATAGGTTTAAATTGCCTAGGATAGTGTGGAATAGTCTAGAAGAGCATGGAATAGTGTGATGTTGGCTATGATATCCCAGGATAGCATAGGATTGTGTGGGATAGGTTAGGATATGCTGGTATAGGCTAGGATTGAGTGGGATAGGCTAGGATTGCCTACGATAGTGTGGGATTGGTTAGAATACCCTGGGACAGTCTAGGATAGCAAGGATAGAATAGGTAAGTGTGGGATAGGTTAGTATAGCTAGGATAGTGTGGGAAAGGCTGGTATTGGGCAGAATAGCCTAATATAACGTGGGATAGGCTAGGATAGGTTGGGATAGCATAGGTAAGTGTGGAATAGACAAGGATAGCCTAGGATAGTCTGGAATAGCCTTTTATAGCATAATGTACTGTGGAATAGGCTAGAATAGGCTGGGATAACCAAGTATAGTGTGGGATAAGAAATGATAGTCCCAAACTATCCTTTCCTATCCCACATTATCCTAGGCTACCCCAGCCTATCCTAGCCTATCCCACTATCCTAGGCTATCCCACCCTATCCTTGCCTCTCCCACACTATTCTAGGCTGTCCCACCCTATACTTGCCTCTCCCACACTATCCTAGATTATCCCACCCTATCCTTGCCTCCCACACTATCCTAGGCTATCCCAGTCTATCCTAGGCAACACCATACTATCGTAAACTATTCAAGCTTATCCTACACTATCCTACGCAATCCAAGTCTGTCCTAGCCTATCCTGCACTATCCTAGGCTATACCAACCTATCCAACACTATCCTAGGCTATCCCTGCCTATTCTAGTTTATCCCACACTAACCTAACTTATCCCACACTATCCTAGGCTATCCCAGCATATCGTAGCCTCTTTCACACTTATCTTCAGCTATCCCAGCTTATCCTAGCCTATCTCACACTATCCTAGGCTATTTTAGCATATCGCACACTGTAATAGGCTATCCCAGCCTATTCTAGGCTGTCTTTCACTATCCTGGGCTATCACAGCCTATACTAGCCTATCCCACTTTCTTAGGCTATCACAGCATATCTTACACTATCCTAACCTATCCCACACTATCCTAGGGTATCCTAGCCTATCCTTGCCTATCCTTGCCTATCCCTCACTATCGTACGCTATCCTAGCCTATTCTACACTATCCTAGGCTGCCCTAGCCTGTCCCACACTATCCTAGGCTATCCTAAAATATCCCTCAATATCCAAAGCTGTCCTAACCTATACTGTCCTAGGCTATCCCAACCTATCCAACTGTATCCCACAATATCCTAGGCTATCGCAGCCTCTCTTGCACTATCCAAATTTATTCGACACTATCCTAAGCTATCTCGGCCTTTCTTACACTATCCTAGGCTATCCCACTATCCTAGGCTATCCCAGCCTATCATATCGTATCCCACGCTATCCTAGGCTGTTGCAGTTTATCCCACACTTTCGTAGGCTATCTGAGCCTGTCCCGCACTTTTGTAGGCTATCGTAGCCTATCCAGCCTATCCCACACTATCCTAGGCTATCCAGGCCTTTCTTAGCCTTTCCCACAATATCCTAGACTATCCCACACTATTCTAAGCTATTCTACCCTCTCCCACTTTTTTCTATTCTATCCTAGCCTATCTCACACTATCCTAGAATATCCCTGCCTCTTCTAGCCAATCGCACTATATCCTAACTTTTCCCAAACTATCGTTTCCTATCCCACACTACCTTAGGCTATCGTAACCTATCCTAGCCTATCCCACACAATCCTACGCTATCCATGCTTATCCCATACTATCCAAGGCTAATCTAGTCTATGCCACACTATCCTACGCTATCCCAGCCTATCCCATACCCTCCTAGACTATCTCACACTATCCTAGGCTATCCGAGCCTATCTTTGCCTATCCCACACTCCCTCTCAATCCTAGGCTATGCCAATCTATCCTCCCCTATCCCACTCTATCCTAAGATATCCCAGCCTATCATGCCAAATACCACACTATCCTAGGCTATCCTAGCCTATCCCACGCTATCCCAGGCAATCCAATCCTATCCCGCACTATCTTAAGTTATCCCATCCTAGCCTATCCCACTCTGTGCTAGGCTTTTCCAGCCTATCCTAACCTATCCCAGCCTATCCTAACCTATCCCACACTACCCTAGGGTAACCCTGCCTATCCCACGTTATCCTACGTTATCCCAGCCTATCCCATACTTCCTTAGGCTACCTCAGCCTATCCTTGCCTCTCCCATAATATCCTAGGCTATCCTAGCCTCTCCCACACTATCCTAGGCAAATCCTAGCTTATCTCTCACTATCCTTGGCTATTCTAACCTATCGCTCAGTATCCTAGGCTATCCCAGCCTTTTCCAATCCATCCAACGCTATCCAAGGCTACTCCAGCCTATACCAGCCTATCTAGACTCTTCTAGGCTATCCCAGCCTTGCTTACACTATCCCTCCCGATCCCACACTATCCTAGGCTATCTTAGTATATTCCACACTATCTTAGACTATCCCACTCTATCCTAGGCTATCCCAGGCAATTTAAGCTTATCCCACCCTATCCTTGGCTATCCTAGCCTATTCCACACTATCCTAGGCTATTCCTGCCTATCCTAACATTTCCCACAATATGCAAGGCAATCCTAGTCTATCCCACACTATCCTAGGTTATCCCAGCCAATGCTAGCCTATCCCACACTATCTTAGGCTATCCTAGCCTATCCCACACTTTCCTAGGCTATCCCAGCCTATCCTATCGTATCCCAGATTATTTTAGGTTATTCTCGCCGATTCCACAATATCCTAGGCTATCCCAGTCTATCCTTGTCTATCCATCTCTATCCTAAGCTTTCCCAGCCTATCCTAGCCTGTCTCACTCAATTCTAGGCTATCCAATCCTATCCCACACTATCCTACTCTCTCCTAGCCTATCCCACATTATCCTAGGTTATTTCAGCCTAACCTAGTTTATCCCACACTATCCCAGCCTATCCTAGTTTATCCCACACTATCCCAGCCTATCCTCGCCTATCCCACACTATCGTAGGCTGTCTTTGCCGATTCCACACCAACCAAGGCTATACTACCTTATCCCATACTATCCTAAGCTATCATAGTCTTTCCTAACCTATCCCACACTATCCTGGGCTATCACAGACTAGGCTATCCTTGCCTGTTGCACGCTGTCCTAGGCTATCCCAGCCTATCCTTCCCTATCCTACACTATTCTAGGCTATCCTAGACTATCCCCCTCTATCCTAATCTATCCTATCCTTTCCTACACTTTTCTAGGCTGTTCTGGTCTATCCCACACTATCCTAGACTATCCCAGCCTATCCCACACTATCATATGCTATTCTAGCCTATCCTAGCCTATCTGACAATATCCTAGGCTATCCTAGCCTATCCCACACTATCCTAGGCTGTCATAGCCTGTCGCGCACTATCCTAGGCTATCCTAGGCTGTCCTAGCCTATCCTCACTATCCTACGCTATCCGTGCCTATTCTAGCCTCTCTCCCACTATCCTATGCTATCTCAGCTTATCCCACACTATCCTCGGGCTATCCCAGCCTATCTTAGTCTATGCTATACTATCCTAGGCTATCCTAGCCTTTCCCACAGTAACCTAGCCTTTCCCACTATCCTAGTCTTGGTGAGGTGCTAGTGTACTAGTCTTTTGGAGATCTAGTCCTAGTGTACTGGTCTTGTGGTGGTCTGGTTCTCGTGTACTGGTCTTGGGGTAATCTATTGCTAGTGCACTGGTTATGGGCTGGTCTGATATTATACTGGTCTTGTGAGGGCTAGTGCAATGGTCTTGTGTTGCACACGTGCTAGTGTTCTGGTCTTTAGGTGGGCTGTTGCTAGTGTACTGGTCATGTGGTAATATGCTGCTAGTATATAGGTCTTTTGGTAGTCTGGTACTAGTGTACTAGACATGTGGTCTGCTGCTAGTCTCCTGGTCTAGTGAAAGTCTTGTGCTAGCGTTCTGGTCTTATTGTAGTCCAGCACTAGTGTACTGATCTTTTGGTCTGATGCTAGTGCACTGGTCTTCTGTTCGTCTGGTGCTAGCGTACTGGACTTGTGGAGGTTTCGCGCTAGTGGACTGGTCTTGTGGTGATCTGGTTCTGCTGTACTGATCTTCTGATGGTCTGTTGCAGGTGTACTGGTATGGTGCTAGTTAGGTGTTAATGTACTGTTCTTGTGGTAGTCTGGTGCTGGTGTACTGGTCTTGAGTTGGTGTGGTGCAATTGAACTGGTTATGTGGTGATCTGGTGCTAGTGTACTGGGCTTGTGGTGGTCTGTTGCTAGTGTTCTGGGCTTGTGGTGGTCTGTTGCTAGTGTACTGGTCTTGTGGCTGCCAGGGGCTAGTGTACTGGTCTTGTGGTGGTCTGGTCATTATGTGCCGGTCTTGTATAAGTCTCACTTTGTGTACTGGTCTTATGGTGGTCTGGTGGTAGTAAGCTGGTCTTGTGATGGTCTGGTGCTAGTTTACTTGTATTATGCGGGTCTGGTGCTAGTGTACTGGTCTTGTGGTCTCATGTTAGTGCACTGGTCTTGTGGTGGTCTGGTGCTAGTGTACTAGACTCAAGATCAGTACACCAGCACCAGACTACCACGAAAACAGTACACTAGCACCTGGCCACCAAAAGACCAGAACACTAGCACCAGACCATCAAAAAACTAGTAAACTAGCACCAGACTAGTCCACTAGCACCAAACCTCCACAAGTCCAGTGTACTAGCAGCCGACCAGCACAAGATCAGTACACAGGCACCAGACCAATACACTGGCACCAGACCATCAGAAGATCAGTACACTAGCACCAAATCTCCACAAGACCAGTACACTAATACCAGACCACAAGAGCAGTATACTAGCACAAGACCAACACAAGATCAGTACTCTAACACCAGACCACCCCACGACCAGTACACTAGCACCAGGCCACCAGAAGACCATGACACTAGCACCAGACCACCACAAGACCATGACACTAGCACCAGACCACCACAAGACCATTACACTAGCACCAGACCACCCCACGACCAGTACACTAGCACCAGGCCACCAGAAGACCAATACACTAGCACCAGATCACCACAAGACCATGACACTAGCACCAGATCACCACAAGACCATGACACTAGCACCAGATCACCACAAGGCCATGACACTAGCACCAGATCACCACAAGGCCATTACACTAGCACCAGATCACCACAAGACCATTACACTAGCACCAGATCACCACAAGACCATTACACTAGCACCAGACCACCACAAGGCCATTACACTAGCACCAGATCACCACAAGGCCATTACACTAGCACCAGATCACCACAAGACCATTACACTAGCACCAGACCACCACAAGGCCATTACACTAGCACCAGATCACCACAAGACCATTACACTAGCACCAGACCACCACAAGACCATTACACTAGCACCAGACCACCACAAGACCATTACACTAGCACCAGACCACCACAAGACCATTACACTAGCACCAGATCGTTACAATACCAGTACACTAGCACCAGACCACCACAAGACCATTACACTAGCACCAGACCACCACAAGACCATTACACTAGCACCAGACCACCACAAGACCATGACACTAGCACCAGACCACTACAAGACTATGACACTAGCACCAGACCACCACAAGACCATTACACTAGCACCAGACCACCACAAGACCATTACACTAGCACCAGACCACAACAAGACCATGACACTAGCACCAGACCACCACAAGACCATGACACTAGCACCAGACCACCACAAGACCATGACACTAGCACCAGACCACCACAAGACCATTACACTAGCACCAGACCACCACAAGACCATTACACTAGCACCAGACCACCACAAGACCATTACACTAGCAACAGACCACCACAAGACCATGACACTAGCACTAGACCACCACAAGACCATGACACTAGCACCAGACCACCACAAGACCATGACACTAGCACCAGACCACCACAAGACCATTACACTAGCACCAGACCACCAGAAGACCATGACACTAGCACCAGACCACCACAAGACCATTACACTAGCACCAGACCACCACAAGACCATGACACTAGCACTAGATCACAAGACCATGACACTAGCACCAGACCACCACAAGACCATTACACTAGCATCAGACCACCACAAGACCATGACACTAGCACTAGATCACCACAAGACCATTACACTAGCACCAGACCACCACAAGACCATTACACTAGCACCAGACCACCACAAGACCATGACACTAGCACTAGATCACCACAAGACCATTACACTAGCACCAGACCACCACAAGACCATTACACTAGCACCAGACCACCACAAGACCATTACACTAGCACCAGATCACCACAAGACCATTACACTAGCACCAGATCGTTACAACACCAGTACACTCGCCTCAGACCAGCACAAGATCAGTACACTAGCACCAGACCACTATAAGACCAGTACACTAGCACCAGATCACCGCAGGACCAGTACACTCACCTCAGACCACAAGACCAGTACACTCACCTCAGACCACAACAAGACCAGAACACTCACCTCAGACTTCAAGACCAGTACACTCACCTCAGACCACAAGACCAGTACACTCACCTCAGACCACCTCAAGACCAGTACACTCACCTCAGACCACAAGACCAATACACTCACCTCAGACCACCACAAGACCAGAACACTTACCTCAGACCTCAAGACCAGAACACTCACCTCAGACCACCACAAGACCAGAACACTCACCTCAGACCTCAAGACCAGAACACTCACCTCAGACCACCACAAGACCAGAACACTCACCTCAGACCACCACAAGACCAGAACACTCACCTCAGACCTCAAGACCAGTACACTCACCTCAGACCACCACAAGACCAGAACACTCACCTCAGACCACAAGACCAGTACACTCACCTCAGACCACCACAAGACCAGAACACTCACCTCAGACCACAAGACCAGAACACCTCAGACCACAAGACCAGAACACTCACCTCAGACCTCAAGACCAGAACACTCACCTCAGACCTCAAGACCAGTACACTCACCTCAGACCACCCAAGACCAGTACACTCACCTCAGACCACCACAAGACCAGAACACTCACCTCAGACCACAAGACCAGTACACTCACCTCAGACCACCACAAGACCAGAACACTCACCTCAGACCACAAGACCAGAACACTCACCTCACACACAAGACAAGAACACTCACCTCAGACCACAAGACCAGAACACTCACCTCAGACCTCAAGACCAGTACACTCACCTCAGACCACCACAAGACCAGAACACTCACCTCAGACCACAAGACCAGAACACTCACCTCACATACAAGACCAGAACACTCGCCTCAGACCACAAGACCAGAACACTCACCTCAGACCTCAAGACCAGTACACTCACCTCAGACCTCAAGACCAGTACACTCACCTCAGACCTTAAGACCAGAACACTCACCTCAGACCTCAAGACCAGAACACTCACCTCAGACCACAAGACCAGAACACTCACCTCAGACCACAAGACCAGAACACTCACCTCAGACCACAAGACCAGAACACTCACCTCAGACCACAAGACCAGAACACTCACCTCAGACCACCACAAGACCAGAACACTCACCTCAGACCTCAAGACCAGTACAATCACCTCAGACCTCAAGACCAGTACACTCACCTCAGACCACCACAAGACCAGAACACTCACCTCAGACCACAAGACCAGAACACTCACCTCACACACAAGACCAGAACACTCGCCTCAGACCACAAGACCAGAACACTCACCTCAGACCTCAAGACCAGTACACTCACCTCAGACCTCAAGATCAGTACACTCACCTCAGACCTCAAGACCAGTACACTCACCTCAGACCTCAAGACCAGTACATTCACCTCAGACCTCAAGACCAGTACACTCACCTCAGACCTCAAGACCAGTACACTCACCTCAGACCACAAGACCAGAACACTCACCTCAGACCACCACAAGACCAGAACACTCACCTCAGACCTCAAGACCAGTACACTCACCTCAGACCACCACAAGACCAGAACACTCACCTCAGACCACCACAAGACCAGAACACTCACCTCAGACCTCAAGACCAGTACACTCACCCCAGCCGATGAAATAGAATATGGTGAGGTTGTTCTGTTCATTGAAGGCTGAGACGAGCAGCTTGTGCAGGTAGACGCCCTCGCACAGGTGCCACATGTAGTTGGTCACACTGGTATACTTGGTCAGCAGGTTCAGTGCCACACACCAGGCGGGGTTCTGTACACAAGAGACACGGTGACAGGCATGAGACTGACAGGCATGAGACTGGGTGACAGGCATGAGACTGGGTGACAGGCATGAGACTGACAGGCATGAGACTGGGTGACAGGCATGAGACTAACAGGCATGAGACTGGGTGACAGGCATGAGACAATGTGACAGGTGAGACTTGTTGATATGTGTTACAAAAGTCGTCTTCTTAAAAAACATCTCCAGAGCATGGTAGAGAGTTTAGGTAATTTATTCTTGGTTAACAGTTGACCTGTTTACGGTTTCGTAACAAGAAATTATAATAATTCAGGATTGCAAACCGAATAACTGAAGTTTAAAATCTTTACTGGTAAAATTGTTTGGCAGAATATATACGTGTATAAAGATACGATATTTGACATAAAATAAGTGCAGTAAAAAGACATAAGTGCAACTAATGTGACATTTTATTGTGGCAACGTTTCGCTCTCCAGGAACTTTGACAAAGCTCCTGGAGAGCGAAAAAATGTCACATAAGTTGCACTTCTGTCTTTTTACTTTACATATTGTCGGTAATTTTACCAACTTATATACATAAAATAAGTAGTTTAATTCTCTTGGCACATACATTATATACAACTTCATTAACTATAAATGTGGAAATTTATTTGGTCCCTAAAGTTCCACAGGACAGATCCGGCATGGCCGTAATGGAACGGCTGAGCTGGGTGGCCCTTAAGCCCTCCCAAACAAACACATTTCTCTCCCCGAGTGGATTGATGGTAGGCATTTATTTAATTTATAGATTTACCCTTCAGGGAAGGAGTAGGTAGTTTTACTGGTAGTACACTAATATTAGGTTTACTAAGGCATCTGTAGATAATAATAATGTAGACCTAAGACCTTAACATAGGTAGTAATAGGCCGATAATGTAGGCAAACACTAGGATAAGTTAGCTAGGGAGAACTGGCAGCCCTAGTTTGAATGAAGAGACGAGGGTCTGGAAGAGAGACCTCGTTCTTCTTAAGACAGACACCAACTGGACAAGATGTGCCGTGATCAGCAGACGGCACCCCCCAAGTGTCTTCACATTTGAGACCTAGGGAAATCTTGTAGAGGCACCTCGATGTACCGTAGATGACCTCCTCCGTCAGGCCCATACAGTAAGACAAAACCTCCACTTTATCTCGTAGATTTCTGGCCAGTGTCTGGGGAGATTGTGAGTGAGTTTGATCCGTGGGCCAGTGTTGCAGCTGGGAGTGCATGCCCAGTAAGTACCAGTGTCTCTTGTCTATGTAGATGTAGAAGCTAGTGTCCGTGTCTGCATAGTTATACTAGGGGATACACCCTCTTGGATATAGGAATTTCTGAGGTGCAGTCAGGACACTAATAACGATTGAATAATGCAGGAATTAAGGCTCCCGGTTGCACGTGGTTTCTGAGGGGAAGTCCAAAGGGGCTAAGGCTAAGCTTAGGGATGTTGAAGATCAGGATATATGCTGCAACACCAAGTAAGTTAGTCCTTTATACGTGCATGCAGGCGAGTTTCTTGCAACATCAATCATTTGTGAAAATCTGTCCTATAAGCCACTTGTGAGGCTGAGGTACCCACCTCAGAGCTCGGTGTCAACCGAGTTTGCCAGGGTAGGTGACTCATTTGGAGGCAGTCCACACAAATTTTCACAATAAAGATCTATTTCAACCAATATATTAATATGGGTAAATCAACCTTATAACTTCGGACTTAGTACTATCTTCATCCAATAATATAATCCCCAAGGTAACCTACAATGGTTACAATGGTAACCACCGGAGAAAGAACTTGGCGTGTCTCCTTTGTGAGGTCAGCTAGTAACTGAGTGAGGTCAACCACAGCCCCAACATTGGGTGTGATGACGTTGACTCACATTGGTACGGCAGACACCACCAGGTAAACCACTCAGCCGAGAGTTTACCAAACATTTTCCCATGTGGAGACCCAGCCACAATTCTCAAACATAAAATGTTGCATCCTACCTAAGACATAGTTAAATCAAATAATAGCATAAAGTAAGATTTATTCATTTTAGCTAATAATAGAAATATTTCCAATATACAATTATGATAATAAGATATACACAGTATTATAGATACAAAATGTTTAAATATACAGATTAGTTCAGGGATCGCAACAACACGCATGAGACTTTATGACAGGCATGAAACTGGATGACAGGTATGAGACAGGGGGACATTAGAGAGTGACAGATACGCAAGAGAGTGACGGAGAGACAGGGACACCAAAGAGTAACAGGCACCAGAGAATGACAGAGGGAGACCAGAGAGTGACAGACACCAGAGAGTGACATAGGGACACCAGAGAGGGACAAACTGACACCAGAGAGAGGGACAGAGGGACACCACAGAGTTACAGAGTGACAAAGAGTGTCAAAGAGCGACAAAGAGTGACAGAGACTCTTGCTCTCATCAAACTTTGCTACCAGATGTTCGTTATTCGAATTTTCAAGAATCTTACTTTAAATATTGAACCGAACTGAGATAATAAAACCATTAACTAAATTACTTTACTGATCACACTGACTGGAGAATAATTAACATTAATATTATGTAAAAGCAATGTTAGAGAAAAGTAATAAATTATTACCATCGAGTGAAGGAGCGAGGTTCACTAATGATAATATTCACTGACAAGGGTTCAATGCTGATAATGTGCACTAACAAGGGTTCAATGCTGATAATGTACACTAACAAGGGTTCAATGCTGATAATGTACACTAACAAGGGTTCACTGCTGATAATGTACACTAACAAGGGTTCACTGCTGATAATGTACACTAACAAGGGTTCACTGCTGATAATGTACACTAACAAGGGTTCACTGCTGATAATGTACACTAACAAGGGTTCACTGCTGATAATGTACACTAACAAGGGTTCACTGCTGATAATGTACACTAACAAGGGTTCACTGCTGATAATGTACACTAACAAGGGTTCACTGCTGATAATGTACACTAACAAGGGTTCACTGCGTTACAGTTACAGTGTTACAGCTTCAGCGTTACATCTGTCATTCAATGAGCGCGGAAGAACTAGCTGATTCAACATGAATTCGTTGTAATAAATCCTTGAAGATATTATTGCTTGACTCTATACACTTCCTCTGAATATTGTAGACGCAATACAAGATGTTTTAGACAGAATGAAAAGGCAAAATACCGTGACTGGAACAATACACAAATAACCTGCACATAGGAAACAAACTAATTACGACGTTTCGGTCCGATTTAGATCATCAATTAATCACATGTGTAGCTAGTTTGTTTCCAGTCACACGAACTGTTTACATTATTTTCCAGAGGGATCTGTCAATATATGAAAGTAAACAATTACTATATTATCCTCTATATACAAGAAGATTTTTACAATGGGATGACTTAGTTTATCATTGATATTCATTGTTTGTACTGTCTCAGTATTTTGGCATCACTGTGACACTGCAAGAGGAAGTCATTCATCTACATTTCTAATGGGATTTCCTCTAAAACATGATGAAGGCTTCACGAAAGTGGGTTAGTAGGACAGAATGGGAATTTAATGAACCATTTAGTAGTCAGCAGGAGTATATCTGATGAAGTGAGAGTTATGTACCTACTGGTATTGAGCTACATACTTGTTGGCTAGTCACTGACTTACTCACTTTTTAAGCTATTAGTGTATTGCGCTCAGTATGAGATCCGAAAAGGGTGTCCGTTTATCTCATAAACCCAGCCCTCTCTACTTTCATGGACGCAAAAAGGAATAGGGCTGAGTGCAACATTAATTTCTAATTTAAATAATGGTATTGAAAACTGGAATTGATTAGAAAACGCATTCACAAAGTTATATCATGGACAGTAATATTCAGATTTCTATAAGAGAAATAGCACCTAACTAGCGATGTTTGGGTGTAAATATATTTTCATATTAATATAAATAGGCCTTAATCAATAGTCAATGAATGTTATATCTATCTTCTAACAGTATATGCACAGTATGTTAGTGTTCGTTTTAGTTTCTGCAGTTTTTTTTCCACTTGCTCATTTGAGCAGTGACCTTTCTGGCATTTACCAGAGGGCCTGTCTGACCCCCATCCTCTGTACTCGTCTAATTGTACTCACCTGATTGTAAATAAATGGTATAAAATACCGACACAATGGAAACATAAACACATATGCAGTTTAATGTGATCCTTTATTGACAACGTTTCGCCCACACAGTGGGCTTTTTCAAGTCACACAGATCTATGTGTGACTTGAAAAAGCCCACTGTGTGGGCGAAGCGTTGTCAATAAAGGATCACATTAAACTGCATATGTGTTTATGTTTCCACCTGATTGTAGTTGGAGGGGTCGATTCATACCTCCTGGCCCGCCTCTTCACTGATTGCTACTAGGTCCTCTCTCTCCCTGCTCCATGAGCTTTATCAAACCTCGTCTTAAAACTATGTATGGTTCCTGCCTCCACTACGTCACTTTCTAGGCTATTCCACTTCCTGACAACTCTATGATTGAAGAAATACTTCCTAACATTCCTTTTACTCGTCTGAGTCTTCAACTTCCAATTGTGGCCCCTTGTTGCTTTGTCCCATCTCTGGAACATCCTGTCTTTGTCCACCTTGTCAATTCTTCTCAGTATTTTATGTGTCGTTATCATGTCATGTATGTGTGTGTGTACTCAACTAATTGTGGTTGCAGAAGTCGAGTCATAGCTCCTGGCCCACCTCTTCACTGGTCGCCACTAGGTCATTCACTCCCTGCTCCGTGAGCTTTATCATACCTCTTCTTAAAGCTATGTATGGATTCTGGCTCCAGCACCTCACTATCCAGACTATTCCACTTCCTGACAACTCTGTGACTGAAGAAATACTTTCTAACGTCTCTGTAACTCAACTGAGTCTTCAACTTCAAAATGTGACCCCTTGTCACTCTGTCACATCTCTGGAACATCTTATCTTTGTTCACCGAGTCGATTCCTCTCAGTATTTTATATGTTGTTATCATGTCCTCCCTGTCCCTCCTATCCTCCAGTGTCGTCAGGTTAATTTCCCTTAACCTCTCCTCATAGGACATACCCCTTCGCTCAGGGACTAGTCTCGTTGCAAAACATTGCAATTTCTCTAATTTCCTGACGTGCATGCCCACGTGTGGGTTCCAAACTTGTGTTGGATACTACAATATAGGCCTGAAGTGTGCGGTGTACAGGGTCCTGAACGACTCCTTACTGAGATGTCAGAAAGGTATTCTTAGGTTTGCTAGTCGCCCATATACTGCTGCAGTTATTTGGTTGCTGTGTACCTCAGGAGATATGTTCGGTATTATACTCAGCCCCAAAATCCTTTTCCATGTGTGAGGTTTGTAGTCTTTGGCCCCCTAGGCTGTATTCTGTCTGCGGTCTTCTTTGCGCTTCCCTGATCTTCATAACTTTACACTTGGCGGGGTTGAACTCCAGGAGCCAGTTGCTAGACCAAGCCTGTAGCCTGTCCAGATCCCTTTGTAGTCCTGCCTGGGCCTTCTCTGATTGAATTCTCCTCGCTAACTTCACATCGTTTGCAAACATAGACACTTCTGAGTCTGTTCCTTCCGTCATGTCATTCACATATACCAGAAACAGCACCGGCCCTAGGACTGACCCATGTGGAACCCCCTCTCGTCACAGGGGCCCACTCCGACACCTCGTCATGTACCATGACTCGCTATTGCCTTCCTGTCAGGTATTCTCTGATCCATTGCAATACCTTCCCTGTTACACCTGCCTGGTCCTCCAGCTATTGCACTAAACTCTTGTGTGGAACTGTGTCAAAAGCCATTTTAGAGATCTAGAAAATGGAATCTATCCACCCTTTTCTCTCTTGACGTACTGCGGTGACCTTGTCATAGAATTCCAGGAGGTTTGTGAGACAGGATTTACCATCTCTGACTCCGTGCTGGTTGTCGTTGATAAGCTCATTCCTCTAGGTGCTCCACCACTCTTCTCCTGATAATCTTCTCCATGGCTTTGCATAGTATGTATGTCAGTGACACTGATTTGTAGTTTAATGCTTTGTGTAGGTTAATGTTTCAATGGAAGTGTTGAAGATTGATGTTAGTGATACACATAGCGCCTCTGCTCCCTCTCCCAGGACCCACAGAGAGATATTATCTGACCCCATCGCCTTTGAGATATATAGTTTGCTTATCAGCCTTTTCACCTCCTCCTTGGTTGTATGGATTGTGTCCAGTACTTGATGGAGTACCCCAGCACTCTGTTTCTGGAGTCTTTTCTGTCTCCACTGTGAATACTTCTTTAAATCTATTGTTGAGCTCCTCACATGCTTCTCGGTCATTTCATGTGAGTGTTTGTGTGTGCGTGTATTCACCTAGTTGTGGTTGCAGGGGTCGATTCACAGCTCCTGGCCCCGCTTTTTCACTGGTCGCCACTAGGTCACTCTTCCTGCTACATGAGCTTTATCATACCTGTGTGTGTGTGTGTGTGTGTGTGTGTGTGTGTGTGTGTGTGTGTGTGTGTGTGTGTGTGTGTGTGTGTGTGTGTGTGAGAGTGTGTGTGTGTGTGTGTGTGTGTGTGTGTGTGTGTGTGTGTGTGTATACTCACCTATTTGTACTCACCTATTTGTGGTTGCAGGGGTCGAGTCTTAGCTCCTGGCCCCGCCTCTTCACCGATTGCTACTGGGCCCTCTCTCTCCCCGCTCCATGAGCTTTATCAAACCTCGTCTTAAAACTGTGTATGGTTCCTGCCTCCACTACGTCATTTTCTAGGCTATTTCACTGCCTTACAACTCTATGACTGAAGAAATACTTCCTAATATCTCTCTGACTCATTTGTGTCTTCAACTTCCAATTGTGGCCTCTTGTTTCTGTGTCCTCTCCCTGGAACATCCTGTCTTTGTCCACCTTGTCTATTCCACGCAGTATTTTATATGTCGTTATCATGTCTCCCCTGACCCTCCTGTCCTCCAGTGTCGTCAGGCCGATTTCCCTTAATCTTTCTTCATAGGACATTCCCCTTAGCTCTGGAACTAACCTTGTGGCAAACCTTTGTACTTTCTCTAGTTTCTTGACGTGCTTTATCAAGTGCGGGTTCCAAACATGTGCTGCATACTCCAGTATGGGCCTGACATACACGGTGTACAGTGTCTTGAACGATTCCTTACTAAGGTGTCGGAATGCTGTTCTCAGGTTTGCCAGGCGCCCATATGCTGCAGCAGTTATCTGATTGATGTGTGCTTCCGGAGACATGCTCGGTGTTATACTCACCCCAAGATCTTTCTCCTTGAGTGAGGTTTGCAGTCTTTGGCCACCTAGCCTATACTCTGTGGTCTTCTGTGCCCTTCCCCTATCTTCATGACTTTGCATTTGGCAGGATTAAATTCGAGAACCCATTTGCTGGACCAGGTGTCCAGTCTGTCCAGGTCTCTTTGAAGTCCTGCCTGGTCCTCATCAGATTTAATTCTCCTCATTAACTTCACATCATCTGCAAACAGGGACACTTCTGAGTCTAACCCTTCCATCATGTCGTTCACATATACCAAAAATAGCACTGGTCCTAGGACCGACCCCTGTGGGACCCCGCTCGTCACAGGTGCCCACTGTGATACATCATTACGTACCATGACTCGTTGTTGCCTCCCTGTCAGGTATTCTCTGATCCATTGCAGTGCCCTTCCTGTTATATGCGCCTGATGCTCTAGCTTCTGCACTAATCTCTTGTGAGGAACTGTGTCAAAGGCCTTCTTGCAGTCCAAGTAGATGCAATCAACCCACCCCTCTCTCTCGTGTCTTACTTCTGTTATTTTATCATAAAACTCCAGAAGGTTTGTGACACAGGATTTGCCTTCCGTGAATCTGTGCTGGTTGGCATTTATACTCTTGTTCAGTTCCAGGTGCTCCACCACTCTCCTCCTGATAATCTTCTCCATAATTTTGCATACTATACACGTCAATGACACAGGTCTATAGTTTAGTGCCTCTTTTCTGTCTCCTTTTTTAAAAATGGGAACTACATTTGCCGTCTTCCATACCTCAGGTAGTTGCCCAGTTTCCAGGGACGTGTTGAAGATTGTGGTAAGTGGCACGCACAACATATCTGCTCCGTCTCTAAGGACCCACGGGGAGATGTTGTCCGGCCCCATTGCCTTTGAGGTATCGATGTCCCTTAGCAGTTTCTTCACCTCCTCCTCATCTGTATGTATGTCGTCCAACACTTGTTGGTGTATTCCTTGCTGGTGTCCCCATCTGGTCTGTCCCCCCAGAGTCCTTCCTGTCTCTACTGTAAATACTTCCTTAAATCTCGTGTTGAGCTCCTCACATACCTCTTGATCGTTTCTTGTGAGTTCTCCACCTTCTTTCCTCAGCCTTATCACCTGGTCCTTGACTGTTGTCTTCCTCCTAATGTGGCTATACAGCAGTTTCGGGTCAGATTTGACTTTCGATGCTATGTCGTTTTCATACTGTCGCTGGGCCTCCCTCCTTATCTGTGCATACTCGTTTCTGGCTCTTCTACTAATCTCCTTGTTTTCCTGGGTCCTATGCCTCCTGTACCTTTTCCATTCTCTGTTGCACTTAGTTTTTGCCTCCCTACACCTTCGGGTAAACCAAGGACTCGTTTTGGTCTTCCTATTATTTCTGTTTCCCTTGGGAACAAAACTTTCCTCTGCCTCCTTGCACTTTGTTGCCACATATTCCATCATCTCGTTTACTGATTTTCCTACCATTTCTCTGTCCCACTGAACCTCCTGCAGGAAGTTTCTCATACCTGTGTAGTCCCCCCTTTTATAGTTTGGCCTGTCCCCTTCAGTTCCTGTTACCTTCTCCACTTGTAACTCTACTATATAATCAAAACTCAGAACCACGTGATCGCTAGCTCCAAGGGGCCTCTCGTAAGTGATGTCTTCAATGTCTGAACTGCTCAGGGTGAACACAAGATCCAGTCTTGCTGGCTCATCCTCCCCTCTCTCTCGGGTTGTGTCCCTGACATGTTGATGCATGAGGTTTTCAAGTACCACATCCATCATCTTGGCTCTCCATGTTTCAGGACCTCCATGTGGCTCCAGCTTTTCCCAGTCGATCTCCCTGTGGTTGAAATCGCCCATTACCAGTAACCTTGCTCTGCTCGAGTGTGCTCTTCTTGCCACCTCAGCCAGTGTGTCCACCATCACCCTGTTGTTTTCTTCGTACTCCTCTCTTGGCCTCCTGCAGTTCTGTGGTGGGTTATACATCACTCCAATGACTACTTTATGTTCTCCGGACTGAATTGTACCTACTATGTAGTCTCTTTCTCCAATCATGTCCATGCCTTCCATTTCCTCAAATCCCCATCGGTGTTTTATGAGCAGTGCAACCCCTCCTCCCCCTCTACTCCTTCTATCTTTCCTCAGGATCTGATATCCCGTTGGGAAGATTGTGTCTGTTATTGTCTCAGCGAGTTTTGTTTCTGTGACTGCTATGATGTCTGGGGATTTTTCACTGATTCTTTCGTTCCACTCCTCATGTTTATTCATTATTCCATCCACGTTTGTGTACCAAACTTTCAGTTTCTTTTCTATCATTGTGGTCATGCAAGAATATTGGGGTTGGGGGAGTGAGAGCCTTGGTGGGGGCCTATATGGGGCTGTGGTGTTGGTGGGGTTTGTGATGATGGGGGTGGGGTCAGAATGCCCATAAGGGACAGCTGTTGGGGTGAGGTTTTTGATATGGGGGTTGGTGGCAGAGGGAACAGTGAGTGGGTTGTAGTATAGGTTGCTCAGTTGCGTTGGGAATGTCGCGGTTGGAGTCTTTTGGTGGGAGGTTCTGTGGGGTGTGTTTTCCCTTCCTCCTGTGTCTAGGTCCTGCTCATTTTCGTCATTGCCTCTCGTTCCTCCTTGCGTCTCTGTACCCTCTGTTTCAGTGTAGTCCTTTCTTCTTGTGTTCTGTCGCAGGTGAGGTATACTCTCTGGTACCCCTGTTTGTCCCTCAGTCTTGCTTTCTCTTGCAGAATCCTGGTTCGAACTGATTCTTCCTTGAAAGTTACTCTGACAGGCCGTATCCTTCCACTCGCAAACCACCCAATTCTCTGAAAATTTGTCACCTGGGTCATATTGCCCTCACTTACTGTTTTCATGATGCCTTCAATCATTTTTTTCTCCTCCTGTTTTATTTCTTCAAAGTTGTCCCCCTTGGCTTCTTGGAGCCCGTACACAAAAACTGACCTCGCCCTTTCCTCCTCCCACTGAGTCTCCATCTGCTTCCTCTGAGGCATTTTATTTCCTTCCATTGACATGTTCTTGCCTTCAGTCCCTGTCATATCTGAAACTTCTATTCTCAGTGAACTGTCTTTCATGACCAACTGTCCCTTGCTACTGCAGTTGGCTGTTAGAATCTCTGCATATAGCATACCTTCATTGTCTTCGGACCTGTCATTTGATCTTAGTGTGCTCCTCGTCTTTTCCCTGGCCCCACGTGGGTCTGATAGGGCCTTCGTGTACGTCATGTCTCCGTTGTTGCTTACCGTCCCCTTGTCTGCACCTGACATTGAATTTCCTGATGTCACATCTGAATTGTCATTTGTCTCTCTAATCTGTTTCAGGCTTTGCAGTTTCTCTTCTAAGCACTGTATCCTAGCTTCTGCTGCTAAGACCTGTACTTCCCACTTCCTGCACTCTTCAGCTATCTGCTCCTCCATTTTCTTACCAAGCTCCACTATCTTCCTTCCCCACTCCTCCCTTTTTTGGAGCTCTAACTCCCAGTCTTTCCTCCCTGGTTCGTCTACCAGATCACTGGTTTTCCGTCCTCTAGGGCCACCCTTTTTTTTTTTTTTTTTTTTTTTTTTTTTTGTGTGTGTGTGTGTGTGTGTGTGTGTGTGTGTGTGTGTGTGTGTGTGTGTGTGTGTGTGTGTGTGTGTGTGCCTAGTTTCAAATAAAGTGAGAGAACGGGTGAAATCTATTATTTCTGTGTTAAATAATGGCATAAGAATTAGCTACAACATAGTTTATTTTACAGCACACCTTGGTTAGTGGAATATTATTTTACAGCACACCTTGGTTAGTGGAATATTATTTTAAATTATATTTTATACAAATTATCAATATTCTGCAAGGCATTATTTAGAGCAGCTTCACACATTGACCCAGCTCGAGCAGCTTCACACATTGACCCAGCTCGAGCAGCTTCACACATTGACCCAGCTCGAGCAGCTTCATACATTGACCCAGCTCGAGCAGCTTCACATATTGACCCAGCTCGAGCAGCTTCACACATTGACCCAGCTCGAGCAGCTTCACACATTGACCCAGCTCGAGCAGCTTCACACATTGACCCAGCTCGAGCAGCTTCACACATTGACCCAGCTCGAGCAGCTTCACACATTGACCCAGCTCGAGCAGCTTCACACATTGACCCAGCTCGAGCAGCTTCACACATTGACCCAGCTCGAGCAGCTTCACACATTGATCCAGCTCGAGCAGCTTCACACATTGACCCAGCTCGAGCAGCTTCACACATTGACCCAGCTCGAGCAGCTTCACACATTGACCCAGCTCGGGCAGCTTCACACATTGACCCAGCTCGAGCAGCTTCACACATTGACCCAGCTCGAGCAGCTTCACACATTGACCCAGCTCGAGCAGCTTCACACATTGACCCAACTCGTCCACCAAGATTATACATCATCTGAGTAGATATGACTGATGAATGATGATTACGAACTTGTCATCAAAATGATAATTCATTCATGTCTATATTCACAGATCTACATTTATATTGATACATAGAAAGTACCGGCAACTAATTGTTTCTACCAGTCACCATCGCCATGATAAGCTGAATTAATTAATTGTTTCTACCAGTCACCATCGTCATTATTAACTGCGTTAATTGTTTCTACCAGTCACCATCGCCATGATAAGCTGAATTAATTAATTGTTTCTACCAGTCACCATCGTCATGATAAGCTGAATTAATTAATTGTTTCTACCAGTCACCATCGTCATGATAAGCTGAATTAATTAATTGTTTCTACCAGTCACCATCGCCATGATAAGCTGAATTAATTAATTGTTTCTACCAGTCACCATCGTCATGATAAGCTGAATTAATTAATTGTTTCTACCAGTCACCATCGTCATTATTAACTGCGTTAATTGTTTCTACCAGTCACCATCGTCATTATTAACTGCGTTAATTGTATCTACCAGTCACCATCGTCATTATTAACTGCGTTGTTTCTACCAGTCACCATCGTCATTATTAACTGCGTTAATTGTTTCTACCAGTCACCATCGTCATTATTAACTGCGTTAATTGTTTCTACCAGTCACCATCGTCATTATTAACTGCGTTAATTGTTTCTACCAGTCACCATCGTCATTATAAGCTGCGTAATTAATTCACGGAAATATTCCTTCATGTCTGAGTTGTCAGTTGTCACTTTTGCCCAGCAGAGTACAGGAACTTTTGTCGCAGCTGTACAAGCTGGTCGCTAAGCAGGAGACACTACAGTATGTACAAGCTGGTCGCTAAGCAGGAGCCACTACAGTATGTACAAGTTGGTCGCTAAGCAGGAGCAACTACAGTATGTACAAGCTGGTCGCTAAGCAGGAGCCACTACAGTATGTACAAGCTGGTCGCTAAGCAAGAGACACTACAGTATGTACAAGCTGGTCGCTAAGCAGGAGACACTACAGTATGTACAAGCTGGTCGCTAAGCAGGAGCCACTACAGTATGTACAAGCTGGTCGCTAAGCAGGAGACACTACAGTATATACAAGCTGGTCGCTAAGCAGGAGACACTACAGTATATACAAGCTGGTCGCTAAGCAGGAGACACTACAGTATGTACAAGCTGGTCGCTAAGCAGGAGCCACTACAGTATGTACAAGCTGGTCGCTAAGCAGGAGACACTACAGTATATACAAGCTGGTCGCTAAGCAGGGGACACTACAGTATATACAAGCTGGTCGCTAAGCAGGAGACACTACAGTATATACAAGCTGGTCGCTAAGCAGGAGCCACTACAGTATATACAAGCTGGTCGCTAAGCAGGGGACACTACAGTATATACAAGCTGGTCGCTAAGCAGGACACACTACAATATATACAAGCCAGAACCTCAGCAGGACACAGTACAATATATACAAGCCAGAACCTCAGCAGGACACACTACAATATATACAAGCCAGAACCTCAGCAGGACACAGTACAATATATACAAGCCAGAACCTCAGCAGGACACAGTACAATATATACAAGCCAGAACCTCAGCAGGACACAGTACAATATATACAAGCCAGAACCTTAGCAGGACACACTACAATATATACAAGCCAGAACCTCAGCAGGACACAGTACAGTATATACAAGCCAGAACCTCAGCAGGACACAGTACAATATATACAAGCCAGAACCTCAGCAGCACACAGTACAGTATATACAAGCCAGAACCTCAGCAGGATACAGTACAATATATACAAGCCAGAACCTCAGCAGCACACAGTACAGTATATACAAGCCAGAACCTCAGCAGGACACAGTACAATATATACAAGCCAGAACCTCAGCAGCACACAGTACAGTATATACAAGCCAGAACCTCAGCAGGATACAGTACAATATATACAAGCCAGAACCTCAGCAGCACACACTGCAGTATATACAAGTATTACAAACACTGGTCTCTTATTGCAACATCTCCACACAAGTAGACTATTGTTATTTCATAAGTCTAATATTAGTGTAGTAACATAAGAGGTCGGGATGCAAAATAAACAGAAATTTATCATCTTTACCATAACAATATTTGATATAAAAACATAATCTTTAGTATAGGTATATATATCCTACAATAATTTTAATTTCACACACCGTGTCACCTGACACTCACAAGGTACAGACGACACCCTTTTCAGGGTTATAACACACCTCTACCGTGTCACACGACACCTTTGTCTCTGCATTATGACACACCATCTCTACTGTGTCCACATGACACCCTTTTCTCCGTGTAAATCTACACACCTTCTCTACCGTGTCACACGACACCTTTATCTTTGCATTATAACACACCGTCTACTGCGTCATACGACACATCATCTCTCCTCTCTATAACTCTCCCCTCTCTCAGTATCACCCGCATAGCGTCTTTCTCCTCAGAGGCCAGCCTGGCAATGCACCCCGGTAGAATCAGCCATAGGCCAGCAATCTGTCACATGACACTATTCACCAGTGTCACACTACGACCCTATCTTCCTTCAGTGTCACACGACACTATCTTCTCTCAGTGTCACACTACGTCCTATCCTCTTCTTGAAAGAGGATACCACCAAGGAGAGAGTTTGAAGTGTCTCCTCAGAGAAGCCTGCAAGTACTTTAGTGAGGCCAGCAGGTAAACTGAAGTCCACGGGGATCTGAGTGACCAGTAAAACTGTGGCTAGAGGGCTCACAGTTGACTGAAGTCAGCAGTGAGTCGGTAGGTATCACCTTCAGGTGTACTCCGTCAGGCAGTCTGGTGAACACTCGCCGTAAGGTAAGGCCTGGCTCAACAGTCCCCACATTGGGTTTGATGACGTACCCGTGGTACTGCAGGCCAGCAGGTTAACAATCTAGCCACTAGTTTGGCAGCAGGCCCCAACAACAAGCTTGCACCTCAGAAGGACACACTACAATATATACAAGCCAGAACCCCAGCAGGACACAGTACAGTATATACTAGCCAGCACCTCAGCAGGACACAGTAGAGTATATACAAGCCAGCACCTCAGCAGGACACAGTACAGTATATACAAGCCAGCACCTCAGCAGGACACACTACAATATATACAAGCCAGCACCTCAGCAGAACACAGTACAGTATATACAAGCCAGAACCTCAGCAGGACACAGTACAGTATATACAAGCCAGCACCTCAGCAGGACACAGTACAGTATATACAAGCCAGCACCTCAGCAGGACACAGTACAGTATATACAAGCCAGCACCTCAGCAGAACACAGTACAGTATATACAAGCCAGAACCTCAGCAGGACACAGTACAGTATATACAAGCCAGCACCTCAGCAGAGCACAGTACAGTATATACAAGCCAGAACCTCAGCAGGACACAGTACAGTATATACAAGCCAGCACCTCAGCAGGACACAGTACAGTATATACAAGCCAGCACCTCAGCAGGATATAGTGGCAATATAAACACAAATGCAGTATAATGTGATCCTTTATTGACTACGTTTCGCCCACACAGTGGGCTTTTTCAAGTCACAAACAGAACTACCTGGGGTGGAAGGAACGCGAGTATTTATAGTCCGGCTGAGGTCAGGTGAAGAATGCTGCATCTGATGATGTACCGAGTTGGGTTGTAGAGTCTAAAAACTTGGGTAGCTTGGAAAGGAGACTGGACAAGTTTGTGAGCAGACCTTCTACAGTGTTCTTATGTGGGATAGCGATGAAGAAGTTTCTTGGCAAGTGGTTCAGCTATGTTATAGAAGCCACTATTCTGGTTGAAGTTGTCGGATATAGAAATAAGTGATGATTCCAGGATTCTTCGGTATTGGGTGTTGTCTTCTGTGGCGATAAGTCTTGAGTTTCTGTAGTTTATCAAGTGGTTGTGTGAATTACGGTGTTGTACGCAGGCATTCCTTGTGTCGTCAGACCTGCTTGCGTATTGGTGTTCTGAAATACGTGTTTGGAGGTCCCTTGATGTTTCGCCCACGTATAACTTGTTGCAGTCATTACAAGGGATTATGTATACCCCTGCAGAGGATGGAGGCTTGTCCTGCCTACTACTGGTGATGTCCTTGATGGTCGTGGTTGTGGAGGTAGATACTTGGAATGATGTTTTGGCAAAGATGTTGGAAACATGTTTGGCAATGGAGTTGGTGGGAAGGACTATGTATCTCTTCTCGGCAGTGTCTTCTCTGGGTGTGTTGAAGATGTTTAGTGCTCGCCGTCTGCAGTCTCTGATGAAGTGACGAGGATAGTGGAGTTTGGAAAATACCTGTTCAATTATAGTGCATTCTTCCTCAAGGAACTCGTTGCTGCAGATTCTGAGTGCACGCAGGAAGAAGCCTATAATTACACCACGTTTGGTTTTGGTGTCGTGGTGAGAGTAGAAGTGGAGAAGATCGTTTTGGTTGGTGGGTTTTCGATAGACTTTAAAACGAAGTTCGTGGTCAGCTTTGCAGAGTAGAACTTCATCAGAGACTGCAGACGGCGAGCACTAAACATCTTCAACACACCCAGAGAAGACACTGCCGAGATACATAGTCCTTCCCACCAACTCCATTGCCAAACATGTTTCCAACATCTTTGCCAAAACATCATTCCAAGTATCTACCTCCACAACCACGACCATCAAGGACATCACCAGTAGTAGGCAGGACAAGCCTCCATCCTCTGCAGGGGTATACATAATCCCTTGTAATGACTGCAACAAGTTATACGTGGGCGAAACATCAAGGGACCTCCAAACACGTATTTCAGAACACCAATACGCAAGCAGGTCTGACGACACAAGGAATGCCTGCGTACAACACCGTAATTCACACAACCACTTGATAAACTACAGAAACTCAAGACTTATCGCCACAGAAGACAACACCCAATACCGAAGAATCCTGGAATCATCACTTATTTCTATATCCGACAACTTCAACCAGAATAGTGGCTTCTATAACATAGCTGAACCACTTGCCAAGAAACTTCTTCATCGCTATCCCACATAAGAACACTGTAGAAGGTCTGCTCACAAACTTGTCCAGTCTCCTTTCCAAGCTACCCAAGTTTTTAGACTCTACAACCCAACTCGGTACATCATCAGATGCAGCATTCTTCACCTGACCTCAGCCGGACTATAAATACTCGCGTTCCTTCCACCCCAGGTAGTTCTGTTTGTGACTTGAAAAAGCCCACTGTGTGGGCGAAACGTAGTCAATAAAGGATCACATTATACTGCATTTGTGTTTATATTGCCATTGTGTCGGTATTTTATACCATTTATTTCCAGCAGGATATAGTACAATATATACAAGCCAGAACCTCAACAGGACACACTACAATATATACAAGCCAGAACTTCAGAAGAACACACTTCAATATATACAAGCCAGAACCTCAGCAGGACTGGCTGTGCACTGCCTGATACACTCGCCTCTCTACCTTCTCCACACAATATAATGCTTGACCTGGTACACCTGAACAGTGCCTCATCTACAACTGTTTCCCAGCCGAAAGTTTCTACTACAGTTAGTCAAGTTATGGCGCTTCAGTTGCTTTATATTACATTCTTGTTGAACATTTTCCTTATTACGTAGACATAAATATATAAGATAACTCCTGAAACTTTCGTTGAAAACTACTACCTGCAAGATTTTACTAACCTGTTGGATTACGTCGTTCTTATATAGTTGCAATAACCTGAAGATAATGACTCCCAGCGCCTCCAGCAGAAGACTCAGGAAGAGGTGTTTGTGTAGAGTAATGCGATGAACACGCAGCTGTCTGGGTAAACATATTTAATATTAATATATGTTTGGTGGAGGCTCGATACTCCGCCCGCAGACTGCGAGACAGATACATTGCCGAGCTATGTTCACGTACTTCGATGTGTTAGACAATTATCGAAGGTTGATAGCACTTTAAATCATGTTATACAGGAGCACAGGGAGTGTTATCATACAGCAGGAGGAGCACAGGGAGTGTTATCATGCAGCAGGAGGAGCACAGGGAGTGTTATCATGCTGCAGGAGGACCACAGGGGGGAGTGTTATCATACAGCAGGAGGAGCACAGGGAGTGTTATCATGCAGCAGGAGGAGCACAGGGAGTGTTATCATACAGCAGGAGGAGCACAGGGAGTGTTATCATGCAGCAGGAGAAGCACAGGGAGTGTTATCATACAGCAGGAGGAGCACAGGGAGTGTTATCATACAGCAGGAGGACCACAGGGAGTGTTATCATACAGCAGGAGGAGCACAGGGAGTGTTATCATGCAGTAGGAGGAGCACAGGGAGTGTTATCATACAGCATGAGGAGCACAGGGAGTGTTATCATACAGCATGAGGAGCTCAGGGAGTGTTATCATACAGCAGGAGGAGCACAGGGAGTGTTATCATACAACAGGAGGAGCACAGGGAGTGTTATCATACAGCAGGAGGAGCACAGGGAGTGTTATCATACAGCAGGAGGAGCACAGGGAATGTTATCATACAGCAGGAGGAGCACAGGGAATGTTATCATACAGCAGGAGGAGCACAGGGAATGTTATCATGCAGCAGGAGGACCACAGGGAGTGTTATCATACAGCAGGAGGAGCACAGGGAGTGTTATCATGCAGCAATTATGGTACCCCAGTGCACAATTATATTACTCTAGTGCACAATTATATTACCCCAGTGCACAATTATGGTACCCCAGTGCACAATTATGTTACTCCAGTGCATAATTATGGTAGCCCAGTGCACAATTATGTTACTCCAGTGCACAATTATGATACCCCAGTGCACAATTATATTACTCTAGTGCACAATTATGGTACCCCAGTGCACAATTATGTTACTCCAGTGCACAATTATGATACCCCAGTGCACAATTATATTACTCTAGTGCACAATTATGGTACCCCAGTGCACAATTATATTACTCCAGTACACAATTATGGTAGCCCTGTGCACAATTATGGTAGCCCTGTGCACAATTATATTACTCCAGTACACAATTATGGTAGCCCTGTGCACAATTATGGTAGCCCTGTGCACAATTATATTACTCCAGTACACAATTATGGTACCCCAGTGCACAATTATATTACTCCAGTGCACAATTATGGTACCCCAGTGCACAATTATATTACTCCAGTACACAATTATGGTAGCCCAGTGCACAATTATATTACTCCAGTACACAATTATGGTAGCCCAGTGCACAATTATATTACTCCAGTACACAATTATGGTACCCCAGTGCACAGTTATATTACTCCAGTGCACAATTATGGTAGCCCAGTGCACAGTTATATTACTCCAGTACACAATTATGGTAGCCCAGTGCACAGTTATATTACTCCAGTACACAATTATGGTACCCCAGTGCACAGTTATATTACTCCAGTGCACAATTATGGTAGCCCAGTGCACAGTTATATTACTCCAGTACACAATTATGGTAGCCCAGTGCACAGTTATATTACTCCAGTACACAATTATGGTACCCCAGTGCACAGTTATATTACTCCAGTGCACAATTATGGTAGCCCAGTGCACAATTATATTACTCCAGTACACAATTATGGTAGCCCAGTGCACAATTATATTACTCCAGTACACAATTATGGTAGCCCAGTGCACAATTATATTACTCCAGTACACAATTATGGTAGCCCTGTGCACAATCATTCGTAAGTAAACAGTTGAACATTTTATAGTATGATTTGATATCATTCATGATATAAGCTTTGTGAATACCTTTCTGAATTCTGTGGCTGCCTAGCGGCTTCCTAGTATCTATGGTACATAATAGTACTCCTAGTAACTGTAGTACATAATAGTACTCCTAGTATCTTAAAGTACTCCTAGTATCTATGGTACATAATAGTACTCCTAGTATCTATGGTACATAATAGTACTCCTAGTATCTATGGTACATAATAGTACTCCTAGTATCTATGGTACATAATAGTACTCCTAGTATCTATGGTACATAATAGTACTCCTAGTATCTATGGTACATAATAGAACTCCTAGTATCTATGGGGCATTAGAATATTCCAGATAATGTATGGTAATTATTTAGTGTTTTGGCTCAGTGTGTTCCTATAGTCTTAAGCTGCCCTGCTCCTGTCTTATCTCAACCAGTTATCCGGAATACTATGTTATCTCAACCAGTTATCCGGAATACTATGTTATCTCAACCAGTTATCCGGAATACTATGTTATCTCAACCAGTTATCCAGAATACTATGTTATCTCGACCAGTTATCCAGAATACTATGTTATCTCAACCAGTTATCCGGAATACTATGTTATATCAACCAGTTATCCGGAATACTATGTTATCTCAACCAGTTATCCGGAATGCTATGTTATCTCAAACAGTTATCCAGAATACTATGTTATCTCAACCAGTTATCCGGAATACTATGTTATCTCAACCAGTTATCTGGAATACTATGTTATCTCAACCAGTTATCCGGAATACTATGTTATCTCAACCAGTTATCCAGAATACTATGTTATCTCGACCAGTTATCCAGAATACTATGTTATCTCAACCAGTTATCCGGAATACTATGTTATATCAACCAGTTATCCGGAATACTATGTTATCTCAACCAGTTATCCGGAATGCTATGTTATCTCAAACAGTTATCCAGAATACTATGTTATCTCAACCAGTTATCCGGAATACTATGTTATCTCAACCAGTTATCTGGAATACTATGTTATCTCAACCAGTTATCCGGAATACTATGTTATCTCAACCAGTTATCCGGAAAGTAATTCCTACAAATTCCTAAGGCGAGTGTAGATGAGATGACTGGTGGTCTGGACGACCTGTACGATGACTCACTTGTATGAGATGAAGATACAGAGGGCTGGAAATAAGGCGGCCACAGAAATACTGTACGCTGCGATGTGCACATACAGCCGCCGGTGGATGTTCTCCTCAACGCTACAAGAAGAGTAGTTGCTCCACTCTTGTTTACCTTCTCGCCGGTACCAGTGACCGGCATTCTGGCACCTCTTACTTGCCTCCTCTAACACACACACAGGGAGAAGCTCAGGTTAGTGCCCTCTCTTAACTTCTCTCATATCACATTATTTGAAATTCATTCTCAATTGTAAAACATTATTAAATAGAAAATCTGCGTACGTGTTTTTCTCACTGCGCGAGACATCTTGAGTGATGAGTGGTGAGTAGATGTGGAGGGGGAGAGTGGGGAGGGTCTAGTGGTGGTGGTGAAGTGAGTGGGGAGGGTCTAGTGGTGGTGGTGAAGTGAGTGGGGAGGGTCTAGTGGTGGTGGTGAAGTGAGTGGAGAGGGTCTATTGGTGGTGGTGGTGATGTGAGTGGGGAGGGTCTAATGGTGGTGGTGGTGATGTGAGTGGGGAGGGTCTAGTGGTGGTGGTGGTGATGTGAGTGGGGAGGGTCTAATGGTGGTGAAGTGAGTGGAGAGGGTCTATTGGTGGTGGTGGTGGAGTGGGGAGAGTCTAGTGGTGGTGATGAAGTGAGTGGGGAGGGTCTATTGGTGGTGGTGGAGTGGGGAGGGTCTAGTGGTGGTGATGACGTGAGTGGGGAGGGTCTAGTGGTGGTGGTGGAGTGGGGAGGGTCTAGTGGTGGTGGTGGAGTGGGGAGGGTCTAGTGGTGGTGGTGGAGTGGGGAGGGTCTAGTGGTGGTGGTGGTGGAGTGGGGAGGGTCTAGTGGTGGTGGTGGAGTGGGGAGGGTCTAGTGGTGGTGGTGGAGTGGGGAGGGTCTAGTGGTGGTGATGAAGTGAGTGGGGAGGGTCTAGTGGTGGTGGTGGTGGAGTGGGGAGGGTCTAGTGGTGGTGGTGAAGTGAGTGGGGAGGGTCTAGTGGTGGTGATGAAGTGAGTGGGGAGGGTCTAGTGGTGGTGGTGGTGGAGTGGGGAGGGTCTAGTGGTGGTGGTGGTGGAGTGGGGAGGGTCTAGTGGTGGTGATGAAGTGAGTGGGGAGGGTCTAGTGGTGGTGGTGGTGGAGTGGGGAGGGTCTAGTGGTGGTGGTGGAGTGGGGAGGGTCTAGTGGTGGTGATGAAGTGAGTGGGGAGGGTCTAGTGGTGGTGGTGGTGGAGTGGGGAGGGTCTAGTGGTGGTGGTGGAGTGGGGAGGGTCTAGTGGTGGTGGTGGAGTGGGGAGGGTCTAGTGGTGGTGATGAAGTGAGTGGGGAGGGTCTCGTGGTGGTGGTGGTGGAGTGGGGAGGGTCTAGTGGTGGTGGTGGTCAAGTGAGTGGGGAGGGTCTAGTGGTGGTGGTGGTGAAGTGAGTGGGGAGGGTCTCGTGGTGGTGGTGGTGAAGTGAGTGGGGAGGGTCTAGTGGTGGTGGTGGTGACGTGAGTGGGGAGGGTCTCGTGGTGGTGGTGGTGAAGTGAGTGGGGAGGGTCTAGTGGTGGTGGTGGTGAAGTGAGTGGGGAGGGTCTAGTGGTGGTGGTGGTGAAGTGAGTGGGGAGGGTCTAGTGGTGGTTGTGGTGAAGTGAGTGGGGAGGGTCTAATGGTGGTGAAGTGAGTGGGAAGGGTCTAGTGGTGGTGGTGGTGAAGTGAGTGGGGAGATTCTAGTGGTGGTGGTGGTGAAGTGAGTGGGGAGAGTCTAATGGTGGTGGTGGTGAAGTGAGTGGGGAGGGTCTAATGGTGGTGGTGGTGAAGTGAATGGGGAGGGTCTAGTGGTGGTGAAGTCAGTGGGGAGATTCTAGTGGTGGTGGTGAAGTGAGTGGGGTGGGTCTAGTGGTGGTGGTGAAGTGAGTGGGGAGGGTCTAGTGGTGGTGGTGAAGTGAGTGGGGAGGGTCTAGTGGTGGTGGTGGAGTGGGGAGGGTCTAGTGGTGGTGGTGGTCAAGTGAGTGGGGAGGGTCTAGTGGTGGTGGTGAAGTGAGTGGGGAGGGTCTAGTGGTGGTGGTGGAGTGGGGAGGGTCTAGTGGTGGTGGTGGTCAAGTGAGTGGGGAGGGTCTAGTGGTGGTGGTGGTGAAGTGAGTGGGGAGGGTCTAGTGGTGGTGGTGGAGTGGGGAGGGTCTAGTGGTGGTGGTGGTGACGTGAGTGGGGAGGGTCTAGTGGTGGTGGTGGTGAAGTGAGTGGGGAGGGTCTAGTGGTGGTGGTGGTGAAGTGAGTGGGGAGGGTCTAGTGGTGGTGGTGGTGAAGTGAGTGGGGAGGGTCTAATGGTGGTGAAGTGAGTGGGAAGGGTCTAGTGGTGGTGGTGGTGAATTGAGTGGGGAGATTCTAGTGGTGGTGGTGGTGAAGTGAGTGGGGGAGGGTCTAGTCGTAGTGGTGGTGGAGTGGGGAGAGTCTAGTGGTAGTGATAAAGTGAGTGGGGAGGGTCTAGTGGTGGTAGTGGTGACGTGAGTGGGGGAGGGTCTAGTCGTAGTGGTGGTGAAGTGAGCGGGGAGGGTCTAGTGGTGGTGTTGGGGGTGGTGGGGGTGGTGGTGGAGTGAGTGGGGAGGGTGGAGTGGAGAGGGTCTAGTGGTGGTGAAGTGAGTGGGGTGGGTCTAGTGGTGGTGGTGGTGGTGAAGTGAGTGGGGAGATTCTAGTGGTGGTGGTGGTGAAGTGAGTGGGGAGAGTCTAATGGTGGTGGTGGTGAAGTGAATGGGGAGGGTCTAATGGTGGTGGTGGTGAAGTGAATGGGGAGGGTCTAGTGGTGGTGGTGGTGAAGTGAGTGGGGAGAGTCTAATGGTGGTGGTGGTGAAGTGAATGGGGAGGGTCTAATGGTGGTGGTGAAGTGAGTGGGGAGAGTCTAATGGTGGTGGTGGTGAAGTGAGTGGGGAGAGTCTAATGGTGGTGGTGGTGAAGTGAATGGGGAGGGTCTAATGGTGGTGGTGGTGAAGTGAGTGGGGAGATTCTAGTGGTGGTGGTGGTGAAGTGAGTGGGGAGAGTCTAATGGTGGTGGTGGTGAAGTGAGTGGGGAGATTCTAGTGGTGGTGGTGGTGAAGTGAGTGGGGAGAGTCTAATGGTGGTGGTGGTGAAGTGAGTGGGGAGAGTCTAATGGTGGTGGTGGTGAAGTGAGTGGGGAGAGTCTAATGGTGGTGGTGGTGAAGTGAATGGGGAGGGTCTAGTGGTGGTGGTGAAGTGAGTGGGGAGATTCTAGTGGTGGTGGTGAAGTGAGTGGGGTGGGTCTAGTGGTGGTGGTGGTGAAGTGAGTGGGGCTATTCTAGTGGTGGTGGTGAAGTGAGTGGGGTGGGTCTAGTGGTGGTGGTGGTGAAGTGAATGGGGAGGGTCTAGTGGTGGTGGTGGTGAAGTGAGTGGGGAGATTCTAGTGGTGGTGGTGGTGAAGTGAGTGGGGAGAGTCTAATGGTGGTGGTGGTGAAGTGAGTGGGGTGGGTCTAGTGGTGGTGGTGGTGAAGTGAATGGGGAGGGTCTAGTGGTGGTGAAGTCAGTGGGGAGGGTCTAGTGGTGGTGGTGAAGTGAGTGGGGAGATTCTAGTGGTGGTGGTGGTGAAGTGAGTGGGGTGGGTCTAGTGGTGGTGGTGGTGAAGTGAATGGGGAGGGTCTAGTGGTGGTGAAGTCAGTGGGGAGGGTCTAGTGGTGGTGGTGGTGAAGTGAGTGGGGAGATTCTAGTGGTGGTGGTGGTGAAGTGAGTGGGGTGGGTCTAGTGGTGGTGAAGTCAGTGGGGAGGGTCTAGTGGTGGTGGTGGTGAAGTGAGTGGGGAGATTCTAGTGGTGGTGGTGGTGAAGTGAGTGGGGTGGGTCTAGTGGTGGTGAAGTCAGTGGGGAGGGTCTAGTGGTGGTGGTGGTGAAGTGAGTGGGGAGATTCTAGTGGTGGTGGTGGTGAAGTGAATGGGGAGAGTCTAATATTGGTGGTGGTGAAGTGAGTGGGGAGAGTCTAGTGGTGGTGGTGGTGAAGTGAGTGGGGAGAGTCTAATATTGGTGGTGGTGAAGTGAGTGGGGAGAGTCTAGTGGTGGTGGTGGTGAAGTGATTGTGATGGGTGGAGGAACATTAACTCACTATTATATGCTAAATAACCGTAGTGAAAAATCTTAAAATTCCAAGCGCCTTCGTGATTTCTCATATTATCAAGAAATATTCCCTGATAGTATGGAAAATCACAGAAGCGCTTGGAATTTCACTATTTTCACTCTGGTTATCTTGTATATTGTGCCACCTATATGTATGAATATGTATGAAAAACCTGCCTATAATGAATGTCAAAAACAGTTGGAACTTACTAGCACAAGAGGGGCCCTTGCCATGGTAAATGTAGGAGGGACAAGGTCTTTTGATCTCAGTATCTGAGAGAGTAGCTGGCCAGCACTGCCACCCATCCCAGGTGTTGGGGCAGCTACCTGCAAGAGGCGAATCTTTCATTACACACCTTCATCAGCACTATCATGGTTATATACTATTAAATCTCATCCAAAGCAACTTCATACCTGGAATGCTGACAGTGAATAAAATGCCACCTGTCAGTATGAGTCAGGCAGCTTTGGTGGGACACAAGGTAGGTCACTGAACTCTATAAGAACACACGGAGGTAAAACTTTTTTTGACTTAGAAGCTATTAATGTTTGGTACATGTGGTGAGCTGAGGAGAGCACTGGTGAGCTGAGGAGAGCACTGGTGAGCTGAGGAGAGCACTGGTGAGCTGAGGAGAGCACTGGTGAGCTGAGGAGAGCACTGGTGAGCTGAGGAGAGCACTGGTGAGCTGAGGAGAGCACTGGTGAGCTGAGGAGAGCACTGGTGAGCTGAGGAGAGCACTGGATCCAAGTGTAATTTAGTGTTCTGGTAATTAAGAGTTGTTGATTAACACATGTGCATCAGTTGGGTATTTTCACTGTTGAAACGTTTCTCCTACACAGCAGGCTTTTTCAGTCAAATACAGAGTTATCAGGACTGATCACCTCAAATACTATTCCTACAAGTTTGATGGACTGATTATATCTTATTCATCTCAGTACCACACCTGATACCTCTGTATTTGACTGAAGAAGACTACTGTGTAGGCGAAACGTTTCAACAATAAAGATATCCAACTGCTGCAAATGTTTCTTAATCAAAAGTGTCGGTATTTTATATAATTTTCGACAAGAGTTGCAGTAACCAACACCAACATTGCACACCTATCAGACACGAAGCTCAATATAATGAAGAAACATAAATACACATAGATATATCCACTACAAATAATTCATATAGATTGGTATAAAAAATAAAAGAAAGTTTAGCAGTCAGTTGGTAATCCTATTTAATTTTAACAATACCAGTAGAAAAGGAAGACCTAAGCACCCACTTTCTACTGAACATTGTACATGTTGTTGCTCGTCTTTAGTGCCCACCAGTTCTGCTACTTTTGAAGACATGCAGAAGTCTGCAACAGAGCTTGCCTTAAATGGAATCATTTGCTTCAGTATCAGCATGTACTTTACTAGGGATCCATTATAACCTGTTCTTGTACAGAGTAGTGAAACCAGCGAGTCATTTCTAGTTCTTTTAAACCACGAGGTACATTAGAGTATCCTGCACCAAGTGAGAACAGCACTCTAGAAATCCTAGTAAACAGTATTTGTGCAGAGATTCAAGGTAAACACTGAATATTTATTTGTTACAAAGCATAATTGACGATCACCGCAGAGACGCATGAGGCCTTAATTATGACTAAAGAACATAAAAGCACAATACTACTTAATGGAACAATACACAAATAACCCGCACATAGGAGGATGATGGGCACGATCATTACTAGAGAAAGGCACACAGGGCATCTCATCCGACACACACATAGATGAATATTTGGTACCAGCCAGTCAGAAGGGGGGAGTGTTTGTCACGGTGGATAATAAACAAACATTCTCCCAATCCTCCACGTTAAAATAAAAAGAGAATGTCAACTTTAATTCAAAGAATACAGAAAACTGACAAAGAAAAATTATGCTATGTAATTTTTGACAGGAAAACGATAAACGGTATTCTTATTAGATTTTTGTTGAGAGTACAGAATTTGTTCCTCGGAATTTCTCGAAGAAGAATGTGAAATCACAAAATATTTTCTTCATAACATTTCCTTTCATACATTTATCCAAAACATCAGACAATGAGCCCAGACAACATTCCACACATACAACAGACAGTAATGCAGACAGATATTTCATATTTCCTACAGGAAACACGGCTGATGCAGTTACACAAGCACTAGTTAGTCCTTGCATCACATACTATGTAGGATGCAACAACTATATGGGAAGAACGTCTAGCAACATCAATACCAGAATACAGGGACGTCAGTATGTTTGCAGTTCCCACACCAGCAATGCTTGTGACGTCCTAAGAGACAAATATTTACACCTTTTGGCTTATAAGGAACTCATCTCGTCATCAAAGAGGAAAAAGAACCAAATGAAACTGTCTAGAAGCATAGATCCAGGGCCGGATTACCGCATAGGCAAACTAGGCATTTGCCTAGGGCCCCACGCATTTGGGGGCCCCGCGGTCCAAGGGGTTCAGGGGCTCATCCAAGACTGTGCACACGGTGCAAGTGCAAAGGGGTCCCTACCTAAAAAGTTCAAGTGTTTGGAGAGTAAAATTGATTTTTAAAAATTAATCAAAACAAAAATAAATAATGAAATAAAATAAAATAAAAATAAATAAACCTAACCATAGATGGCAACACTCAACACGCCTTTGTTTACATCAGAACAGCTGTGTTTTCCCGCTAATGGGTGAGTATGGGAGATTCCTCTCCAATTTTCTGTAGTTTATATGATTTGATAGAATTGCATGATGCAATGATAACAATAATAGTCAGTGATTTATAAAGGGAATAATAGTGCTGTAGTGGTTATGCTGAATATAATAGGTAAATGATGTCACTACTTTAATAGTCTAATCTAGTAATACTATGCTGTCTTGAGTTTATTCTCTTTAAAATGCATGATTTAACAAGATAGTTATAATGGCTGTTGGTAAATGGTTTTGGTTGTCTTGATGTACTTTCCCTATTAAATTTAATCTAAATAGCCAGAATGTATTTAATTAGACGTTAAACAGGCTCACACCGACCCCCCCCCCAAGCTGGAAGGGGTCGCTTCGCTTACCCGTAACTCAAAGGGGCCCCGCCAATCTGAATAGCCTAGGGCCCGGAGACTTCTTAATCTGGCCCTGCATAGATAATTTATAATTAGGATAATGTAGAACAAAATTAGAGTGCTATCAGCATGACGAAACCTTCGGCAACGTTACATCTCAACCTTACTGGCCTAACCCTCATTAACGACCCAGAGTCATAACTCATATTTCATGCTTCTCTGATTTTTCATATTTCATAGACAACTTGATCTGGTGACATCTTGTCCTTCCAATGTCATCGTAACTTTCACCTCTATATAGATCTTATCTATTTCGAGGAGAGCTGTGAACACTTACTGGGAGGCCAATAACACTTGCTGAGAGGCCAATAACACTTGCTGAGAGGCCAATAACACTTGCTGAGAGGCCAATAACACTTGCTGAGAGGCCAAAGACGCGTACATGGAGGCTAAGAACTTTTACAACACTTACTGGAAGACTACAACTTTACATGACAGCTAATAAGACAGGATCTCACCCACATCAACAAGCTGAATAAAGCATGGATAACGTGTTGAATGTCATCCTCTATATGACTTGTAAAAATTCTACCTATGGCAAAAAAAAAAGGTGTCAAAGTACAGATCTGTTCTACGTACTTGTGCCTTTGTCCATATAACCAAGGTGATTTCTTTACCCATACTTCTAGGGTGTTTTTTTTTCCATATATCCACATATGACTAATTTTAACTGCACTAAAGGCTTATACTGCTAACTAGGAAGTAAGAACAAAACTTTCTGCGAGGTTAAAATCACTTTCACTTTTACTGAAAAATCAAGAACACTCACTAGATCATAATATTTACTAGAAGATCATAACACTGAGTATGAGAATAATTACAGTTACTGGATAACCAAAAAACACTTATTGGGAAAACACTTACAGGGCGAAAAGAAAAACATACAAATAACACTTACTAGGAGGTAGCAACTCTTACAGGAAGGTCACAGTCCTTACTGAATGGTCAAGGCTACAACTCTTACTGGGAGATCACATTACTTACTGGATAACCGAAGCTACAACACAGCTCTTACTGGAAGGTCACATTACTTACTGGATAACCAAAGCTACAACATTCTGGGAGGTCATATTACTTACTGGGAATCCAAGAAGACATACAAGGAGAACGAGAACCTATACTCTGTGACCACAAACACTGTGTGACCTGAGTACTTACTGGTAAGCAACATATATGGACGTCATGGAACTTATTGAGAGACCATAAAACTTGCTGAGAGAGCCATAAGTACATGATGAGAGACAAACAACACTTACTTGTAAGCCATAATACTACTCACCGGGAGGCCAGGAAGCTGTTAACATATAGTCGCAGCATTCTACAGCGGCTTGGCAGCAGCTTCGCCACTTGGCCCGACCAGCGTCTCCATTGAAGGTGTCCAAAAGCACTTCCGATGTAGCCACCGCCTCCTCCTGCAGTCACGCAGATGAACACAGAGCGTGACACTCACGAAGCAGAGGCACAGATATCCAGGTTAAAATTTGTAATATATTGTGTGACTGAAGGTGGCCATTATAGCATGAATAAGGAAACAGAACCATGGAACGGGTAGGGCTTGAACCAATGGCAAGTGAGTCTTGAACCTAACAAGCCAGTGTGTTAACCACTCTGCCAGCTGGTCTCTGAGTTTTAGGAGTCACTTACCATGAGTTCTCCGTCCTGTGATTTGTTTGCAATTGTCTTATTACGAATTCGTGAGTCATGAATGTGGAAATGCTCCATGGATCTGAACTCTTCTCCAAGCTGAGGGAGAGAAACTCAGAGTATTCCTACAAGGTTGATTTATTACATCATCTTTACCTCATCACTTCTATTGCCTTCTATCCATTCTCTGTATTTGACTGAAGAAGCCTACATAGAAGAATGTGTGCAAGGAGCAAGTAATAAGACTTTTATGGAACAAGTAACAAAAACATGTGTATGGAACAAGTAACTAAAACAACAGCCAAGATGTTGTCATGGGGGAGGAGGGTTAGTACGTTATTATCTTCGGCAGTCAAGTGCGTATGGAGATGCCAGTGATATGGAATATGGTGTGTGGACAGACAAGGTCACACACAACAACATGGAATATGGTGTGTGGACAGACAAGGTCACACACAACAACATGGAATATGGTGTGTGGACAGACAAGGTCACACACAACAACATGGAATATGGTGTGTGGACAGACAAGGTCACACACAACAACATGGAATATGGTGTGTGGACAGACAAGGTCACACAACAACAACATGGAATATGATGTGTGGACAGACAAGGTCACACAACAACAACATGGAATATGATGTGTGGACAGACAAGGTCACACAACAACAACATGGAATATGATGTGTGGACAGACAAGGTCACACACATCAACAACATTTCTTGAAAGCTTCGTTGATAATGATAAGATACCTGTAATCTTAAGACTGTATCCACATTTTTCGTTGGCTAGATGAATAAACCGCTATTTCATGAGAGCGTAACTTGACTGTAACCTGACTGTAACTTGACTGTAACTTGACTGTAACCTGACTGTAACTTGACTGTAACCTGATTGTAACTTGACTGTAGTCTGACTAACTTGACTGTAAATTGAGTGTAACCTGACTGTAACCTGACTGTAATTTCACTGTAACCTGACTGTAAGTTGACTGTGGCCTGACTAATTTGACTGTAAACTGACTGTAACTTGACTGTAATTTGACTGTAACTTGACTGTAACCTTATTGTAACTTGACTGTAGTCTGACTAACTTGACTGTAAATTGAGTGTAACCTGACTGTAACCTGACTGTAATTTCACTGTAACCTGACTGTAACTCGACTGTAGCCTGACTAACTTGACTGTAACCTGAGTAACTAAATTATTAAGATGTACTACATGACCAGGTCAAGGAAACAGAAGGGAAGAGTTGCTTACACTGTGGCAGGACCTGGACGTCTCCTTCCCTTCCTTATGCTGAATGTAATTGATGAGAGTAAGACACATATGCAACATCTGGGTATCTTTATTGTAGACGTTTCGCCATCCAGTGGCTTTATCAATACAAAATCTAGGACATAACTTGAAGACAGTAGAACTGTGTACAGAAGATGAGGTAATCAGTCCCTCAACCTAGGAGTAGGTGCGAACAGCACCCTAGTCGTGGAGATTCTGAAGCAGAAGAAAGAATCCTGGCGCTTATATAGTAACGTCAGGTGAAGCAGACGAGGGCAAATTCACTGGTAGGCGGGATTCCCCAGTGGAAGTAGGTCCTTCCCAAAGAGATGGGTTAGTTGTAGAGGTAGTTGTCGTAGTCATCATAGTCATCTTCTGTACATAGTTCTACTGTCTTCTAGTTATGTCCTAGATTTTGTATTGATAAAGCCACTGGATGGCGAAACGTCTACAATAAAGATACCCAGATGTTGCATATGTGTCTTACTCTCATCTTGTCGGTATTATATACCATTCGTACACAACTGAATGTAATTGCGCTAAACCCTTCCTCCTTTACTTCATTAGGTCTGTTTATAAGAAATTTCTCTGTGAAATCCTGGAGTTAAATGTTCAGTTCATCACTCCTGAGAAAAGTACAGCATATGCTCGGAAAAGCCACTTCCCCCACTTCTATCACCGTTCTTCTCTGTACTAGACTGAAGGAACCACTGGATGCCGAATCGTTTCCTCAGTAAAGATTCCCAAAAGTTACACAAGGGTCTTATTCTTCAACTTGTCAGTTTTCTAAAGCATTGCATCACATTACGCAGGTTGTCTGCAGATCTGACAGAGACTACCAAAGGTGTGTTGCTCTGGACATTTCCTGTGGTCCTCTGCTGTTATTGGCTGAATGGTGATTGCACGGTTAGTGCTTTAATCTATTTAAACGGTTTTGCTAAGTCTGGCTCAGCTAATTATAGAGGTGCCATCCTAGTATGAGATAAGGGTAAGGTAGAGAAGGATTTAGGGAGAGCTAGCGGATCTCAAGTGACTGCAGCACCCTTAACTGACACCTTTAACTAATCCAGAATTACTTTCATGCATTCTCTTGTGACCAAAATCTAAGACCGGTGTTCTACCTACCCTACTACATGGCTCAGGAAATCGTAACGACACGATTGCAAACAAACCACACCACGGGTGGGGTTAGAACCCGCAGTCAGAGGATTCACAAAATTCCAGACCGTACCATTAGCCAAGTTGTGCAAGACAGGTATACAATACCGACAAGATGAAAGTTAAGACACTTGTGCAACATCTGGTTATCTTTATTGTAGACGTTTCGCCAACCAGTGGCTTTATAAAGCCACTGGTTGGCGAAACGTCTACAATAAAGATAACCAGATGTTCCACAAGTGTCTTAACTTTCACCATTAGCCAAATGGACAAGCTAGCCCAGTGGCTAACGTGACGGTCTGGAGTTCTGTGACTCTCTGATCGCAGGTTTTAATCCCACCCGGGCATGTTTTTTTTTTCTATCTACCCTATATGTTACTTCAGAAACTATCATGGCTTGAACTACACATCCAGTTTCTTTCTCAGCAGAACGACAGTGATAAACAATTGATGAAATTGACGTATTATGTACAACCCAACCACAAAGGAAAAAATATCCTGGAAATGTCTTACTCAGTTGGAAATCTTTTAGAAACGACAACGAAAAAGACTCTTTTTCCATTGCTGCTAATAAATCCCGAAATACATCTTAATTATCATTTACCAGCACAAGGAATCGTTGCCCCGGTCAGCCAAGACGTATACCTTCAACACATACTAATAATGGGACGTGTATCATCAGTGTATCATAGTGCCAAAGCAGCATTACAATACCTAATGGCAATACAATACTACAATAGCAATACAATACCACAAGGACAATGAAATGCACCAACGGAAATTCAATACTACAAAGGTAAAACAATACCACAACGGTAATGCGATATACCAACGGTAATACCAACTACAATACCCCAATGACTGTCCACCAACACTTCATCCTCAATTCGTGTCGAGGAACGGTTGTCATCCCAAACAGTTTTATACAACCAAACATTACTGAATGTACCCAAGATAAACAAAAACAATTAGAATTGCATCCTCTCTCAATCAGCAGAGTCGACATTAATATCCGCCTGGCTCATAGATGCAGGAAATTTCAAACCAATATAGCCAACAGATATCTGATAGCCATACATTCCCACCCCCTCGGTACGCAGAAGATCAACGCTTGTAAGGACACTCGAATCAACACCACAATCATGCCACAGATGTTGGCACTAGGCTACCCAGCGTATGCTCACCGGTTTTACGTTTTCCTTCTGGAGAGTGAAAACCGGTGTCTGAGACAGATAGAGGATTTACAATATGTTCAAGCAATTTCGAAACTACACTTAGGAGGGAGAATGCCTCACATCTCCTATTCCAGAGTTTCCAGGCGCACTCATCGCTCACTAGCGCCTTCCAATCCTCTTACTCTCATCCCCAAATCTTATACAATCCCCACTATTAATGTTACACTTGGTGCCTTCACTGCTTCACAAACAACATAACTCACTATGACTACGCCTCCAGACTCACACCTTAACCTCAAAGGCTCCCAAAAGTGACTACTTCGAGGCCTCGCCAGCACTTCGCAAGCTACAGCATAGTCTCTAGTTTACGATGATCTAAAACTTTAATAATAAACGCCACAGAAATATATGTCCCTCTCCACGTTTTTTCCACTCTCTTCAAAACACAATAAACTGCACCTTCCTCCATGGTCGCTCACATCTCCCACAATCCACTTTTACTTGACAATCCCTCACAATCCCCCCTTTTTTTTGACTACCACTAATGAACTCGCCCTTTCGACTTCGTTGCCTTACTTGTCTCCAACATTACATCTGCCACTTTCATGTAAACGTCTCCATGAGAGGAGACGCTCCTAGACATAATAGCATAATTTGAAAAGACGCAGTTAGAAACTGACCTCAACAAGTCCACTTTCACATCTTACCCTCACATCCGCATCTCGGTCTCTTGAACTCGGATCCCGAATTCGTGAAGTTTTACTAATATCTGTATTCCACCGACGTACAGAACTGTAGTAGGTTCGCCGGTCTTGACCCGGCTCGGGTCTTTTCCAGGTAGTGACCCGACGTAACGACGTACAGACCATTGCTCAGGACGCCCACAACTACACTACACGCGGATCACTTATCATTAATATTTGCTGTACCACCTCGTGTCGACCTTACTGACCTTCCCAGTGATCAACAACATATTCATTTTAGTGTACATATTTTTATTTACAGATATACCTCCAATTATCCTTTATATTACGTTAGTGATTCCATCAATTTTAGATTTAAGGTAACTTTAATTATTGTATCATATTTTATGTGTACTGTGAATATATTTGTGTGGGACACTTGATGTTGTGGTCAAGTTGAGCCTCAGTCAAGTAGCGTATGTAAGTACGACACTTGATGTTGTGGTCAAGTTGAGCCTCAGTCAAGTAGCGTATGTAAGTACGACACTTGATGTGGTCAAGTTAAGCCTCAGTCAAGTGGCGTATGTAAGTACGACACTTGATGTGGTCAAGTTAAGCCTCATTCAAGTAGCGTATGTAAGTACGACACTTGATGTTGTGGTCAAGTTAAGCCTCAGTCAAGTGGCGTATGTAAGTACGAGCCGGTGAATCATATCCTCAGTGGGACTGTTTTAAACATGTTCGAATATTTTTAGTTTGCGACAGAGAAGATAGAGATCAATCAAGTGCATGTTACACGCACACACACACACACACACACACACACACACACACACACACACACACACACACACACTGCATTTTTTTGGACTGCAAGAAGGCCTTCGACACAGTTCCTCACAAGAGGTTACTGCAAAAGCTAGAGGATCAGGCACACATAACAGGAAAGGCACTGCAATGGATCAGAGAATACCTGACAGGGAGGCAACAACGAGTCATGGTACGTGACGAGGTGTCAGAGTGGGCGCCTGTGACAAGCGGGGTTCCACAGGGGTCAGTCCTAGGACCTGTGCTGTTCTTGGTATATGTGAATGACATAACGGAAAGGATAGACTCAGAAGTGTCCTTGTTTGCAGATGATGTGAAGTTAATGAGAAGAATCAAATCGGATGAGGATCAGGCAGGACTACATAGAGACCTGGACATGCTACAAGCCTGGTCCAGCAACTGGCTCCTTGAGTTTAACCCTGCCAAATGCAAAGTCATGAAGATTGGGGAAGGGCAAAGAAGACCGCAGACACAATATAGTTTAGATGGCCAAAGTCTGCAAACCTCACTCAAGGAAAAAGATCTGGGGGTGAGTATAACACCGAGCATATCTCCTGAGGTGCACATCAATCAGATAACTGCTGCAGCATACGGGTGCCTGGCAAACCTACGGATAGCGTTCCGATACCTCAGTAAGGATTCGTTCAAGACTCTGTATACTATTTACGTCAGGCCCATACTGGAGTATGCAGCACCAGTTTGGAATCCACACCTAGTCAAGCACGTCAAGAAATTAGAGAAAGTGCAAAGGTTTGCAACAAGACTAGTCCCAGAGCTACGGGGATTGTCCTACGAAGAAAGGTTGAGGGAAATCGACCTGACGACACTGTAGGCCAGGAGGGTCAGGGGAGACATGATAACGACATATAAAATACTGCACGGAATAGACGAGGTGGACAAAGACGGGATGTTCCAGAGATGAGACACAGACACAAGAGGTCACAATTGGAAGTTGAAGACTCAGATGAATCAAAGGGATGTTAGGAAGTATTTCTTCAGTCATAGAGTAGTCAAGCCGTGGAATAGCCTAGAAAGTGAAGTAGTGGAGGCGGGAACCATACATAGTTTTAAGGCGAGGTATGATAAAGCTCATGGAGCAGGGAGAGAGAGGACCTAGTAGCAATCAGTGAAGAAGCGGGGCCAGGAGCTATGACTCGACCCCTGCAACCACAAATAGGTGAGTGCAAGTAGGTGAGTACACACACACACACACACACAGTCAGTGCAGTAAGGCTGGTGAGTGCATTAAGACTGATCCTGTGCAGACAGCCGACGGCACCCAAGTTTCTTCCTTCCTCATTGCTCTTAGATACTAAGTTTCTAGACTCTCATAGATGGCAAAATATATCATTGCCTCATGAGAAATAGATTCATGAGGATGACATGGGTGCATTTTCTGTCTGTGATGATCATGGGTCTATGTCTTAATGTAGTGGCCATTATTATTATTATTGGCGTCAAGAGTGAGCTGTAAAATTTTAGGCAAAGTTTATACTAGAAGAGAATATAGGAAGACAAGGTGATATAAACGAAAATATTTAGGGCAGAAATAGAAGGAAGGAAGAAAGGTCCGAAGGGAAGGCAATGAGAAAGGAACATATGGCAAGAAGAAAAGAAGGAAGGAAGGAAGGATATTCAGGATGGCAGGATGGGATGGTAGGAAGGAAGGGGAAAGAGGAGGATAGGAAGAGATGGAAGGAAGGCAGGAATGCCTGAAGGAAAGATGGGAAGGAAGGAAAAGAGGAAGACAATCAGTCAGCCTCATCGTTAGTACAGTGGAACCTCAAAAATCGAACGTATCACATATCGAACATTTCGAAAATAAGACCATTTATTCGGACAAAATGTGTCCCTATTATCGAACGCGCCCCTATTTTCGGACCGCTGGGTACGGGACCTGTCCGCTGGCCCGCTCTGTCCGCGTCCCCGCGCAGGAGCCGTGAGCAGTCTAGCTTTGTTTATGCTTGAGTGAACACTAACCTGCGATCTCATTCACACATTTTACGATTATTTAATTGTGTTTAGTGCTTGTGGGGCTGTGAAGTAAGCTACCATGGGCCCAAAGAAACTTGCTAGCGGTACCCCTGTGGTAAAGAAAGTGAGAAACACCATAGATGTGAAAAAGGAAATAATACAGAAGTATGAGATTGGAGTGAGACTTGTTGAGCTTGCCAGGATGAACAGAGGACTGTCGGCAGTTATTTTGTGAGACAGAAACAGACGACTGGACAGTTATTTTGTGAGACAGAAACAGACGACTGTGGACAGTTATTTTGTGCGACAGAAACAGACGACTGTGGAATTATTTTGTGAGACAGACGATTGTGGACAGTTATTTTGTGAGACAGAAACAGACGACTGTGGAATTATTTTGTGAGACAGACGATTGTGGACAGTTATTTTGTGAGACAGAAACAGACAACTGTGGACAGTTATTTTGTGAGACAGAAACAGACGACTGTGGAGTTATTTTGAGACAGAAACAGACAACTGTGGAGTTATTTTGTGAGACAAACAGACGATTGTGGACAGTTATTTTGTGAGACAGAAACAGACGACTGTGGACAGTTGTTTTGTGAGACAGAAACAGACGAATGTGGAGTTATTTTGTGAGACAAACAGACGATTGTGGACAGATATTTTGTGAGACAGAAACAGAGGACTGTAGACAGTTATTTTGTGAGACTGGGGTCCAATGACTCTCAAGCTGGTCCTAGTGGCATTAAAATACAGAGAAGGGAAGCAACCCCAGAGAGGGCTTTGATACCTGAAGTCCTGATGGAGGGGGATTCTCCTTCCAAACACTAACTCCAACTCCCTCTCTCCTCCTCCCTATCTTCCAGATGCCATCACCAATCTTCAATAAAGGTAAGTAAAATTGTTATTTTATATTACTATACATAATTAAAGACTATAGCATTTGTTGTGTGTATGTAAAACTGTAATTAATCTCTATAAAATGTATTATTTTTGTGAATATTTTTGGGTTTCTGGAACGGATTAATTGTATTTCTATTATTTCTTATGGGAAATATTGCTTCGAATTTCAGACTTTTCGAATTTAGAACTAGCTCCTGGAACGGATTAAGTTCGAAATTTGAGGTTCCACTGTAATTAGTTGCTAAGGCAGCGGCAGCAGACTCAATAATACAGTCAAATTATTGAAGACTTACACGTTTAATTTGTCATGAGCCCAATTGTGCGCTCACACACACACACACACACACACACACACACACAGGATGCTGAGACAGAAGTCATGCAAGAGGAACACAATATATTTCATCACACACCTGGTTCACCCCAGGACAGGTGAAGTACAAACATCCAACACAGGGAAGAGCAACAGAGAGGAAGGCAGGAGCAGCGAACGTCCTGCTACATAGAACTACTCAAGTCTGAGCACATTGTCATATCATGTTATAGTACGTTAATGTAACGTGAATGTTGCATCATGTTACCAAAGGATGATCAAATTAATCCACTGTATAAGAAAGCTCTCGTTACCTATCATGTCCAAATCAAGGCCAACCCTCAATTACGCAACACGTCCTGCCTCGACAATGCCTGGATGTCGACTAATTGCTCGAGCGATGCAGAGACGGTGTTTGAAAATAGGAACTCGACAAGTTATCAAGTAGTAACTCTGGGATGCATGGTAATTAAAAATACATAATACATAACGAGTGTGCATACATGACAGAAACATTGTGTGTGGTGGGTTCCATAGCTTGTGAATGTTAATTGAATATGACCAGGGAAGAGGGAATGCATGACTGTGGCAGTGATATGAGACTGGAAACAGAAAAGAAATCAGTATTATGCACAGGAAAAAAGTGTATTGTGAGAGGTAGCCAGAATCTGAAAGCGCAAGTTAATGAAGACGATAGTTGAAAGTGACAGCATTACTAGCCTCTGTGATTATTTTATACATTGCAGGGTTATGAAAGTCACGAAAGGAATACAGAGAGCCTAGACAGTGGGTACTGCTACGAGTTTTCAGTGAAGGAACACGAAACTCTGCATATAACTTTTCTTCTGGAGACGAACGAAAGTCACTAAGGCACAAAGGCAGTAGTTGATGATGGAGAGCAACAGACTTGGAGAAAGTAGCTGTTAAAGCACATGAAGATAAATGGTTCTCATAATCAAGCCTTGACAGAACCAAGGTCGTATGAAGGTGATGAAGGACTCGCCTATCGTCTTACACAAGTAAATTGTGACAAAAATTTCGTTAATTAAGACACGTCGCTGTTAAGGTTCTCACTTGTATTTTCCCTGACATGTACAGTCAGAATGAAGGCTAAGACATCTAACAGTCTGGCAGATCGGGATAAGGGAACTATTCAGGGAGAAAACGAAAGAAGGGATAATAGAGGTCGAGTAAATATAATAGATTTCGTTATAAGCACTGACCAAGCCGCGGTCCATGACCAGGTCGTGGTCATGGACCCGAACACCTTCCGGGTATACTCCAGGTATATGCTGTAACCCACCAAGACGCACTAAATTGCACTACGTATGCACTGTGGACACTTGCTGAACATTTGTACCAGGACTAACGATGGAGAAACCATTCACACACAAAGAGGACCAAATTCCCGAAGGTAGAACTCAGAGTAGTTCATTAATAGCAAATAAAAATAGTATTGTACTAAGAACGCACCATTTATAGAATGTCTTCAACCTAAACAACGTCTGAAGAGAAATAGTTATTGATCTGGAAAATAAATCATAAATCTGAGATGAAATATAATAATATCTTGTCATATCGTATGATTCAATAAGACTAGAAGTCACTAGAAGTCACTAAAAGTCACTAGAAGTCACTAGAAGTCACTAGAAGCAAACTTACGGCAGTTTAATGCGGTATATACGTATTGAGACAAATTATAGAACCAAAAGCTAAACGACCCTTACTGTGGGGATATGCAATAATATCTCCAAGTACCATAATAGTCTCCTGTTAAAAATACTCTCTATTTAAAAATGGAATAAGTAAGAGCAATAAATCCATTATGGGAAGGATTGCGGCCTGGTATACTGGGCTTTCGAAAAGCAAGGACGATTACAGATTTCTACTGAATGAGCGCTACTGTAAACCAAACATTGGTTCTCGTGAAGATGAAGGTAGCTATTTAGTGTTCTTGTAGAAAGAAGGGTGAGAAGGTGAAAGGTATAAGAAGTAGACTGTGTACCACTAGTCGAAATAAACACGACCTGTAGTATAATGGAGCCGTGTCAGGATAAACGGTCTAGTATACGGAATATCACTACGCATTAAATGCGCAATTTTATTATAGAAGGTATCGAAGTAAAGAAGGAATGAGCGGACTGTAAAAGTTTGTCGCCAAAGATGGGAAAGCTGGGATCCTGGAGATGTTTAGTTTTTAGGAGACAAACGTATATAGGAGATAACTAGGAGACCAGCATCAGGAGCTCTTCCCTATTTCCTTTGTATCATTCAATATTCCATTTTAAAAATGAATGAAGTCAGTAATGTTATGTAGGCAAGTAATCGATAAAGTCAACCTCTAGTGTTAGCGGGTAAGACTTCACTAAAGACTTACCTCGTGTGAATTGCGAAACTGATTTGGGAGGCTGTGAGGAGGCAGCAGTAAAGGAGATAAATCTCAGTGAAAATCCTGCTTTGTGAGTCTTGGGTCGGACATATATTCAGGTTTTGCAATGTCTTATCTATTCTGAGTATTTAAGAATCTGCCTGGTCTGTGTGAGTAAAAGCCCGGTGAGTCTGTTCGAGTTTGGATATTGGCTGGTACTCGTCCCTGCTACGTAGTAGATCATCCTATTTATAGTAGTAGTCGCTGGTGTTATGAATCACCACTCCTACCCTCTTGTCAACGGTGGTGATGATGATGGAGTCATCTTTGGCCATTGTATTCTGGGAGGAAAGATAGCAGCAGCGATAAAGAATAGGTTGTGTGGGTTCGGCTTTAGTGGTGGTGGTTAATGCTTCAAAACTTTTCTGAAACTCGCAGCAAGGACACATACCACTTAATCTCCAACCAAAATGAAGACAGACTAACCAAGCAACATCTGAGTATCATTACTTGTAGACGTTTTGCCTTAAAATGTAGCATTATCAGTACAATAAATGGGCACAATCTTAAATACTGTAGAAATAAATGCAGAAAACTTTCCTGGAAGCAAGTGTTGAGTACCGTTGTCTTCAAGCCAACGGTGCTCATCATCACTGTGTATGATGATGAGCACCGTTGACTTGATGAAGGGATGAGGGCAAGGTGGGAGGTGCCCTGAGTCATCTAGGACGACAAAGAACTTTATCCATAGAGGAAAAAAGGGAAATACACAGTGGTACCAACACTGGTACCACTGTTATGAACGTTACAACGAGGATGAGGATGCTGGAGGCAGCTGAGATGTGGTATTTAGGACAATGTGTGGTGTGAATATTATGCAGGAATTAGGAGCCTGGAGATAAGAGGGTGTAAGGCAACCAGATATATTATTCAGAGAGCTGAGGAAGGATTATTGAGGCGGTTTGGACATTTAAAAAGATGTAGTGTGACTAGAAAGGTGTATAACTCTTTCTTGGAGAGATGAGGGGGTAGGAAGGGTTGGATGGAGGGGATGGGAGTAAAGTGATCTTTGAGCACTATGTGTTTGGACACCCAACAGGCTTGCTGAGTGTGTTAGATAGGGGTGAGTGGAGGCAAGAACTTTTATGATTTAACATGCTGTTGGAATGTCAACAATGTAATATTTATGAAGGGATTCAGGGAAAGCAAACAGCTGGACATGAGTTCTGGAAGTGGAAAGTACAGGTCCTGCACCATGAAGGGGTGATGGAGCTGCTGCTGCTGCTGCTGCTGCTGCTGCTGCTGCTGCTGCTGCTGCTGCTGCTGCTGCTGCTGCTGCTGCTGCTGCTGCTGCTGCTGCTGCTGCTGCTGCTGCTGCTGCTGCTGCTGCTGCTGCTGCTGCTGCTGCTGCTGCTGCTGCTGCTGCTGCTGCTGCTGCTGCTGCTGCTGCTGCTGCTGCTGCTGCTGCTGCTGCTGCTGCTGCTGCTGCTGCTGCTGCTGCTGCTGCTGCTGCTGCTGCTGCTGCTGCTGCTGCTGCTGCTGCTCAAAAAGTCATCTGAAGTTCTATGTCATCATGCTTCTGTGAAGACAGTGACTAAGTGAGTGACAGTGGAAGTGTTTCCACTTTTCTCAGGTCATTCTACCTTAGCGGAAGGCAGCCGATCTGCTAAAAAAATAAAAACAATGCAGACAGAAGGTGCGGTCAGTGTGACTTACCTAGGGACAGTACATGACTTAACTTTTACCCAAGATTTTAACAGATTCTTCAACACCAACGGGAAGTTGGTGACCTGAGTGATATGTATCAGACCAAAGGTCTCTCTCTGAAAGACCGAGAGAGAGAAAAAAATATATGAGAAAATATGAGACGGGGTTTTGGAAAGACTTCCACAGCGATCACAGCCCAAGATTCGTACGGAAATACTTTGGGAGAAAAAGAGGGCAGAAAGTGAGAGAGAGAGAGAGAGAGAGAGAAGAGAGAGTAAAAAGAGAAACAACCAAAATCTATTGTTTCAAGAACTTACTTAATGTTCCACATAAATTATACATCTTATAAACTATAATATAAAACTTTACATCACTCACAGAGTCCAGATAAAAGAATAAAAAAAAAAAGGCCAGAAAATCTCCCCCCAAAAAATTATTATTAAAGAGAGAAACAAACTAGAGGTAACAGAAGATAAATTCTTACGTTAAAAGTTTTATTAAGTAATTAACTTGATAAACTTGCAGACAGAACTAAACGTTAATATTCGCCAATGTTTTAAGTGTCTCACTGTTTAAATATTCACTTCCTCTCCCACTTATAATTCCACATCTTGTTTACCTTTAAAAACAATATCAACACTGTGAAAAATCTACAAAAAGTCAGTTTTTAAATTGAACTAGATATATGTTAGTCACTGAGGAATAATTGAAAGTTATCAGCGTGTTGCATGAGCCCAGCCTCGTCTAGCAGAGTACAAGCCCAGCCTCGTCTAGCAGAGTACAAGCCCAGCCTCGTCTAGCAGAGTACAAGCCCAGCCTCGTCTAGCAGAGTACAATCCCAGCCTCGTCTAGCAGAGTATGAGCCCAGCCTCGTCTAGCAGAGTACAAGCCCAGCCTCGTCTAGCAGAGTACAAGCCCAGCCTCGTCTAGCAGAGTACAAGCCCAGCCTCGTCTAGCAGAGTACAAGCCCAGCCTCGTCTAGCAGAGTATAAGCCCAGCCTCGTCTAGCAGAGTACAAGCCCAGCCTCGTCTAGCAGAGTACAAGCCCAGCCTCGTCTAGCAGAGTATGAGCCCAGCCTCGTCTAGCAGAGTATAAGCCCAGCCTCGTCTAGCAGAGTACAAGCCCAGCCTCGTCTAGCAGAGTACAAGACCAGCCTCGTCTAGCAGAGTACAAGCCCAGCCTCGTCTAGCAGAGTACAAGCCCAGCCTCGTCTAGCAGAGTACAAGCCCAGCCTCGTCTAGCAGAGTACAAGACCAGCCTCGTCTAGCAGAGTACAAGACCAGCCTCGTCTAGCAGAGTACAAGACCAGCCTCGTCTAGCAGAGTACAAGACCAGCCTCGTCTAGCAGAGTATAAGCCCAGCCTCGTCTAGCAGAGTATAAGCCCAGCCTTGTCTAGCAGAGTATAAGCCCAGCCTCGTCTAGCAGAGTATAAGCCCAGCCTCGTCTAGCAGAGTACAAGCCCAGCCTCGTCTAGCAGAGTACAAGACCAGCCTCGTCTAGCAGAGTACAAGCCCAGCCTCGTCTAGCAGAGTACAAGCCCAGCCTCGTCTAACAGAGTACAAGACCAGCCTCGTCTAGCAGAGTATAAGCCCAGCCTCGTCTAGCAGAGTACAAGCCCAGCCTCGTCTAACAGAGTACAAGACCAGCCTCGTCTAGCAGAGTATAAGCCCAGCCTCGTCTAGCAGAGTATAAGCCCAGCCTCGTCTAGCAGAGTATAAGCCCAGCCTCGTCTAGCAGAGTACAAGCCCAGCCTCGTCTAACAGAGTACAAGACCAGCCTCGTCTAGCAGAGTATAAGCCCAGCCTCGTCTAGCAGAGTACAAGCCCAGCCTCGTCTAGCAGAGTACAAGCCCAGCCTCGTCTAGCAGAGTACAAGCCCAGCCTCGTCTAGCAGAGTACAAGCCCAGCCTCGTCTAGCAGAGTACAAGCCCAGCCTCGTCTAGCAGAGTACAAGCCCAGCCTCGTCTAGCAGAGTACAAGCCCAGTCTCGTCTAGCAGAGTACAAGCCCAGCCTCGTCTAGCAGAGTACAAGCCCAGCCTCGTCTAGCAGAGTACAAGCCCAGTCTCGTCTAGCAGAGTACAAGCCCAGCCTCGTCTAGCAGAGTACAAGCCCAGTCTCGTCTAGCAGAGTACAAGCCCAGTCTCGTCTAGCAGAGTACAAGCCCAGCCTCGTCTAGCAGAGTACAAGCCCAGCCTCGTCTAGCAGAGTACAAGCCCAGCCTCGTCTAGCAGAGTACAAGCCCAGTCTCGTCTAGCAGAGTACAAGCCCAGCCTCGTCTAGCAGAGTACAAGCCCAGCCTCGTCTAGCAGAGTACAAGCCCAGCCTCGTCTAGCAGAGTACAAGCCCAGTCTCGTCTAGCAGAATACAAGCCCAGTCTCGTCTAGCAGAGTACAAGCCCAGTCTCGTCTAGCAGAGTACAAGCCCAGTCTCGTCTAGCAGAGTACAAGCCCAGTCTCGTCTAGCAGAGTACAAGCCCAGTCTCGTCTAGCAGAATACAAGCCCAGTCTCGTCTAGCAGAGTACAAGCCCAGTCTCGTCTAGCAGAGTACAAGCCCAGTCTCGTCTAGCAGAATACAAGCCCAGTCTCGTCTAGCAGAGTACAAGCCCAGTCTCGTCTAGCAGAGTACAAGCCCAGTCTCGTCTAGCAGAATACAAGCCCAGTCTCGTCTAGCAGAGTACAAGCCCAGTCTCGTCTAGCAGAGTACAAGCCCAGTCTCGTCTAGCAGAGTACAAGCCCAGCCTCGTCTAGCAGAGTACAAGCCCAGTCTCGTCTAGCAGAGTACAAGCCCAGTCTCGTCTAGCAGAGTACAAATATAAAGGGTGGCGCACGGGAGCCATAAAATTTATATGGCAAATAAAAATGAACGTTTGTGGGTACATATACATTTGTGTATATGTATGAATGTGATTATGTGTGTATGTATATACATTTTTTGGTATGGATGTGTGAATGTGTATTTGTGCTGATGGATGAACATAGACAACCGGTGTAGGGAAACACGTCCCAAGTTTCCATCCCTTCGCCGGGAATCAAACCCGGACTCTTACCTTGTAAAGCGAGAGCTTTTACCACCAGGTCACGGGGCACCTTGTATATGAAGATACTTTAACAGCCTTGGCAGTAGCAGGACTACATAAGTAGTGTTAGGAGGAGAGCACTACTCTCTTGTACTACTAATATTACTACTAATGCTACTACTATTACAATAAACTTACGCTTAACACTGACAAAACCTACTATATTATGTTTGGTAGCAGAGAAGGAGATGCACAAATTAACATTAGGATCGACAACACTCTAATTACCAGACATAATGAGGGCAAATTCCTAGGCCTATACCTTGACAACAACCTGAATTTCAGCACCCATATCCAACACATAACCAAAAAAGTATCCAAAACGGTTGGGATCCTCTCCAAGATACGATACTACATGCCGCAAATGCCCTTCTCACACTATACCACTCACTTATTTATCCATACCTCACCTATGCTATTTGTGCTTGGGGATGAACTGCAGCAACACACCTAAAGCCAATAATAACCCAACAAAAAGCTGCAGTAAGAATAATCACTAAATCCCATCCCTGGCAACACACCCCCCACTCTTCATAGATCTAAATTTACTCCCTGTGCAGTACATCCACACTTACTACTGTGCAATCTACATCTACAGGACCTTAAACTCCAATATCAACCTTGACCTAAAACGCTTTCTTGATAGTTGTGACAGAACCCACAGGCATAACACCAGACACAAACATCTCTACGACATTCCCCATGTCCGACTAAACCTTTACAAAAATTCAATGTATGTCAAAGGCCCTAAAATCTGGAACACCCTACCTGAGAACTCTAGAACTGCAGACACATTCATCACCTTCAAAACTACCATTAGAAAACATCTTATCTCCCTGATAAACCCCATCAACTAACTACACGAATACCACCTGGTGGTTCACACTTATACTCACTCACCCATTTGACCATAAACAGAAATATTAATCTCAATCTTAAAATAATGAATCCTATGATACTCCAATACTGAAACTATGTACTGTGCCAAAACAAAAGCAATCACATTGCTAAACTCACAAACTAGTATTTAGTCACTTAGCCATAATACCAACTTACCTCATAATTTGTAATATTTTAAAATAAAGAATTAAACTAAGTCTGCCCGAAATGCCTAGCCATGCTAGGCGTTCTAGTGGTACACTCTGTAATCATTATTTAACTACATGTAAACCACACAACAACCAAATTCTGTAAATTCAACATTGTAATCTTTATAGAGAATAAACTTTGAATTTGAATTTGAATTTGAATTTGAATAACTACCTCCTCGATACCTTTACTACTACTACTACTACTACTACTACTACTACTACTACTACCATTTCTACTTCCTTCATCCCTTGCAATATTGTCTTCCGGCCTTTTCTGCTTTTCTCAGCTCACCTGTAACTTGACAATGGTTCAGGTCGTACCGAAGTATCGTCTTGAAGATTTTTTCCCAAGTGAGGGTTTTTAGCGAAGTTAACTTTCTTATTAACTTTTAGCGAAGTTAACTTTCTTATTATATTTAAAAATTTTCGGCATCATACCTGGAGTTTACCTGGAGAGAGTTCCGGGGGTCAACGCCCCCGCGGCCCGGTCTGTGACCAGGCCGCCTGGTGGATCAGAGCCTGATCAACCAGGCTGTTGCTGCTGGCTGCACGCAAACCAACGTACGAGCCACAGCCCGGCTGATCAGGAACTGACTTTAGGTGCTTGTCCAGTGCCAGCTTGAAGACTGCCAGGGGTCTGTTGGTAATCCCCCTTATGTGTGCTGGGAGGCAGTTGAACAGTCTCGGGCCCCTGACACTTATTGTATGGTCTCTTAACGTGCTAGTGACACCCCTGCTTTTCATTGGGGGGATGGTGCATCGTCTGCCAAGTCTTTTGCTTTCGTAGTGAGTGATTTTCGTGTGCAAGTTCGGTACTAGTCCCCCTAGGATTTTCCAGGTGTATATAATCATGTATCTCTCCCTCCTGCATTCCAGGGAATACAGGTTTAGGAACCTCAAGCGCTCCCAGTAATTGAGGTGTTTTATCTCCGTTATGCGCGCCGTGAAAGTTCTCTGTACATTTTCTAGGTCAGCAATTTCACCTGCCTTGAAAGGTGCTGTTTGTGTGCAGCAATATTCCAGCCTAGATAGAACAAGTGACCTGAAGAGTGTCATCATGGGCTTGGCCTCCCTAGTTTTGAAGGTTCTCATTATCCATCCTGTCATTTTTCTAGCAGATGCGATTGATACAATGTTATGGTCCTTGAAGGTGAGATCCTCCGACATGATCACTCCCAGGTCTTTGACGTTGGTGTTTCGCTCTATTTTGTGGCCAGAATTTGTTTTGTACTCTGATGAAGATTTAATTTCCTCATGTTTACCATATCTGAGTAATTGAAATTTCTCATCGTTGAACTTCATATTGTTTTCTGCAGCCCACTGAAAGATTTGGTTGATGTCCACCTGGAGCTTTGCAGTGTCTGCAATGGAAGACACTGTCATGCAGATTCGGGTGTCATCTGCAAAGGAAGACACGGTGCTGTGGCTGACATCCTTGTCTATGTCGGATATGAGGATGAGGAACAAGATGGGAGCGAGTACTGTGCCTTGTGGAACAGAGCTTTTCACCGTAGCTGCCTCGGACTTTACTCTGTTGACGACTACTCTCTGTGTTCTGTTAGTGAGGAAATTATAGATCCATCGACCGACTTTTCCTGTTATTCCTTTAGCACGCATTTTGTGCGCTATTACGCCATGGTCACACTTGTCGAAGGCTTTTGCAAAGTCTGTATATATTACATCTGCATTCTTTTTGTCTTCTAGTGCATTTAGGACCTTGTCGTAGTGATCCAATAGTTGAGACAGACAGGAGCGACCTGTTCTAAACCCATGTTGCCCTGGGTTGTGTAACTGATGGGTTTCTAGATGGGTGGTGATCTTGCTTCTTAGGACCCTTTCAAAGATTTTTATGATATGGGATGTTAGTCCTATTGGTCTGTAGTTCTTTGCTGTTGCTTTACTGCCCCCTTTGTGGAGTGGGGCTATGTCTGTTGTTTTTAGTAACTGTGGGAGGACCCCCGTGTCCATGCTCCCTCTCCATAGGATGGAAAAGGCTCGTGATAGGGGCTTCTTGCAGTTCTTGATGAACACAGAGTTCCATGAGTCTGGCCCTGGGGCAGAGTGCATGGGCATGTCATTTATCGCCTGTTCGAAGTCATTTGGCGTCAGGATAACATCGGATAGGCTTGTGTTAATCAAATTTTGTGACTCTCTCATAAAAAATTCATTTTGATCTTCGACTCTCAGTCTGGTTAGCGGCTTGCTAAAAACTGAGTCATATTGGGACTTGAGTAGCTCACTCATTTCCTTGCTGTCATCTGTGTAGGACCCATCTTGTTTAAGTAGGGGCCCAGTACTGGACGTTGTTCTCGATTTTGATTTGGCTTAGGAGAAGAAATACTTTGGGTTTCTTTCGATTTCATTTATGGCTTTTAGTTCTTCCCGTGATTTCTGACTCCTAAAGGATTCTTTTAGCTTAAGTTCGATGCTTGCTATTTCTCTGACCAGTGTCTCCCTACGCATTTCAGATATATTGACCTCTTTTAGCCGCTCTGTTATTCTTTTCCGTCGCCTGTAAAGGGAGCGCCTGTCTCTTTCTATTTTACATCTACTCCTCCTTTTTCTTAGAGGAATAAGCCTTGTGCATACATCGAGTGCCACCGAGTTAATCTGTTCTAGGCATAAGTTGGGGTCTGTGTTGCTTAGTATATCTTCCCAGCTTATATCGGTTAGGACTTGGTTTACTTGGTCCCACTTTATGTTTTTGTTATTGAAGTTGAATTTGGTGAATGCTCCCTCGTGACTAATCTCATTATGTCGGTCTGGGGCTCCGCGCATACATGACTGAACCTCAATGTTGTGATCTGAGTATATTGTTTTTGATATGGTGACATTTCTTATCAGATCATCATTGTTAGTGAAGATGAGGTCTAGTGTATTCTCCAGTCTAGTAGGCTCTATTATTTGCTGGTTTAAATTGAATTTTGTGCAGAGATTTAAAAGCTCGCGTGAGTGTGAGTTTTCATCAGAGCTGCCTCCTGGTGTTATTACTGCAACAATATTATTTGCTATATTCCTCCATTTTAGGTGCCTTAAGTTGAAATCCCCCAGGAGCAAGATGTTGGGTGCAGGAGCTGGAAGATTTTCCAGACAGTGGTCAATTTTTAACAGCTGTTCCTGGAATTGCTGGGATGTTGCATCCGGAGGCTTGTAGACTACCACAATGACTAGGTTTTGGTTCTCTACCTTTACTGCTAAAACTTCCACTACATCATTTGAGGCATTTAGCAGTTCTGTGCAAACAAGTGACTCTGCAATGTACAGGCCAACCCCCCCCCCCTTTTGCCTGTTCACTCTGTCACATCTGTATAGGTTGTAACCTGGGATCCATATTTCGTTGTCCAAGTGATCCTTTATGTGTCATTCTTCCCATAAGATGTATGAACCATTAACCATTAAACCATCGACCGACAACTTCCTCTAGATATTTAATGAGGGTTGATAATACCTGACTTCTTCAGGATTCCCACAAGCTTTACTTTCTCATCACAGTGTTGATTAGTTTGGTATTGTTTGCACAGTCAGCAACAGGCAGACTGGTACCCGCTGTCTGCCTTTCACAGTGTTAATTACAGTTTGGTATTATTACAACCCAGGATTCCAAATGGCCTGTTATCCCGGGTGTAATGGGAGCAAAATAAACACAGCAGAAAAAGTTTAGACTTATATTATCCTTCACCAATTTAGAACAGCAATATATACACTATATACAGTGATAAGTATAGTGCACTCCACTGTAAGCAAGGCAGAAATAGAAGCCACAAGATAGCAGACCGTGCTTCAACCAGCTCTAGAATGGGAATGACAAGGGCAGACAGGAGAGTGGTACCCACATAACCTCTGCGATTGCCAAAACCATCTTCTTATTGGCTAGAACCTGGTCACTAGTTGAACGACGGGGCCCCATCATCAACTCTTAGCAACCTGGTTCGCTGGTTGGGGGAGATAGTCTGTAAATGAGGGTGTGTACATGCGCCGAATAAAGGTTACGTACTCTTTGCATGCCACAGGTATTGTTTGCACAGTGAGCAACAGGCAGACTGGTAACCCTTGTCTACCTATCACAGTTTTATATTACTATTTATTTAGTCATCTGTTTGAGTTAAAATTCTGTTGACAGTAATGTTAGGTGCTTACGAGGTCACCGG
>NC_091363.1:20283514-20323514 GCF_038502225.1 Cherax quadricarinatus | reverse complement strand
ACACTTTAAACTGTCTCTTGCGTAAACTGTACATAAATATCACGCAATAAACACATAGTAAGAGCAAACGAGCGAAGGTACGTCTGGTGTGTGTATATACTCACCTGTTTACTCACCCACTTGTGGTTGCAGAGGTCGAGCAATACCTCCTGGCCCCCGACTCTTTGCTGGTCGCTACAAGGTTCACTCTCTCCCATCTTCATGAGTTTTATCGAACCTCTTCTTGAAACTATGTATGGATCCTGCCTCCACTACATCACTCTACAGATTGTTCCACTTCCGAACAACTCTAAGACTGAACAAATACTTCCTGGCATCTCTATGACTCATCTGAGTTTTCAGCTTCCAGCTGTGACCCCTTGTTACTGCGTCCCATCTCTGAAACATTCTGTCCCTTGTCAATTCCTCTTAGTATGTTATATGTCGTTACTATGTCATCCCTATTCCTCCTGTCTTCCAGTGTAGTCAGGCTGATTTCCCGTAGCTTCTCCAAGTCCGACATACCCCTTACTTCCGGGACTATTCTTGTTGCAAACCTTTGCACTTTCTCTATTTTCTTGACGTGTTTGACCAGGTGTAGGTTCCATACCGGTGCTGCATACTCCAGCATGGGTCTTCACTAAATTTGGTGGAACAGGTCTGCAACCTGTCCAGATCTCGTCCACTTGTATTTTCCTCATTAGCTTCCTATCGCCTGCGAACAGGGACAACTCTGAATCTATCACTTCTGTCATGTCATTCACATACTAGAAACAGCACCGGACCTAAGACTGACCCTTTTGGAACCCCAACACTCGTTGTTTACTTCTCAGGTCTTCCCTGATCCACTGCAATACTTTTTTTCCTACTATTCCTGCCTCCTCCTCCAACTTTACAATTACAATCAGTCTTTTGTGTAGTACTGTATAGAAAGCAATTTTACAGTCGAAGAAGATGCAGTTCATCCATCCCTCTCTCTCTTTCTCTCTCTGTCTCTCTCTCACTCTTTCTCGTGTCTTACTTCTGGTACCTGATTGTAGAGCTCCACTATATTTGTGATGCAGGATTTACCTTCCCTGAAGCCGTGCTGCTTGTCATGTATTAGTCCATTACTTTCTAGGTTCTCCACCTCTCATCTCCTGATAATCTTCTCCATAACTTTACATACTATAAATGTCAGTTACGTAGGTCTGTAATCTAGCGCTGCCCATCTGTCTACTTTCTTAACTGGAATTACATTTGCTGTCTTCCACGCCTCAGGCAGTGTCCCTGATTCACTTGATTTATTGAAGATTGTTGTTAGTGGCACACGTAGGGCATCTGCTCCCTCTCTCAGGATCCACAGAGAGATGTTATCTGGGCCCACTGCCTTCGAAGTATCTAGTTCGCCTAGCAGTTTCTTCACCTCCTCGGTTGGGTGCAGTGTGTCCAGTACTTGCTGGTGCACCCTTCTCCTGGGATTGTTGGAAACCCCTCTGTCTCCACTGTGAATACCTCCCTGCATCTTGAGCTGAGCTCCATACATAATTCGTGGTTGCTCCCTGTGAGCTCCCCTCATTCCTTCCTCAGCCTGATTACCTGGTCCTTGACTGCTGCCTTCCTCCTGACGTGTCTGTATAACAAATTTGGGTTAGAATTGGCTTTTGATGCTGTCACTCTCGTATTGCTGCTGGTCCTCTCTTTTTATGCATACATATTAATTTCTGGCTTTTTGGATGAACTCCCTGTTTTCCCAAGTCCTTAGCCTTCTATGCTTTATCCAAGTACTATCACACTTGGGTTTGGGCCTCTCCACACCTCCTGGTAAACGACTGGCTCACTCTGGTCTTTCCGATTTTCCTGTTGCCTCTTGGCACGAACTTCTCTGCCTCCCTGCACTTTAAGGTCACGTGTTCCATCATTTTCTTTAATGTTTTCCCGTCTAGCTTTCTTACCCACTGCACCTCATACAGGAATTGCCTCATATGTGTGTAGTCCACTTTTTTTGAAGTTTGGTTTCTCCTGTACTTCTCGTGCTACATCACTCTTTATTGTTAACGCTGCTATGTATTCGAAACTCAGAACCACATGATCGCTAGCACTGAGGGGCATTTTGTGTGCGATTTTCCCCCTTATGTCTGAACTCTTTAAGGTGAATACGAGCTTCAGCCTTTCTGGCTCATCACCCATCTCTCTCTCTTAGGATGTGTCCCTGACATGTTGGTACATGAAACATTTTACCACTACCTCTAGCATCTTGTCTCTTTACATCTCTGGTCCCGCATGTGACTCTAGATTTTCCCAGTCTATGTTCTTGTGGTTGAAATCCACCATGATGAGTAACTTTCCCCTGCTTATGTGGGCACTTCTTGGCCACCTCGGCTAGTGTAGCTATTGTTATGTTGCTCTCATTGTACTCTTGTATTGGTCTCCTACTGTTCGGTGGTGGGATGTAAATCACTGTTATCATCACTTTTGAACCCCCGGTTTGAAGTGTTACTTTTACATAGTCATCCTCTTCACCTCTGACTAGTCCTCCCATCTCCTCAAAACTCCATTGGTTTTTGATAAGCAGGGCAAATCCTTCTTTCCCTTTGTTCCCTCTGTCTTTTCTCAGGATATGATATACAGATGAGAAGATCGCGTCTGTTATCACCCCTGTGAGATTTGTCTCTGTGGGTGCTATGTTGTGTTGATATACCATACCTTTAGCTTTTTCTCCAGAACTGTATTCAGGGAGGTGGGTGGGATTGTTGCAGGCTGAGGTAGACAGGGCTGGATATTATGGTAGGCTGGTGTTGTGGTGGTATTAGTACTGGTGGGGACTGCGGGTGTGGAGTATGGTTTGTTTTTGGTCATTGTATTTGGATGGTGTGGGTTGGTTAAGGGGATGCTGTGTGTGGTTTTGTGGGCAGTTGTGGTTTTTGTTCCCCTCGAGGCTACACTCCCCTGTCTGTCGGTAACTGCTCTGTCTCCTCTTCCTGCTTCTGATGCCTTCTTTCTCTCTTTCTCAGTTGTTCTTATTCTTTTTTTGTGTTCTGTCATGGTTCAGGTACACTCAGTAGTGTAGATGAATGGTTCAGAGAACCGACACGTTGATAAATTAGACACATGTGCAACTCCTGGGTATCTTTATTGAGGAAATGTTTCGCCACACAAGCTTCATCAGTCCATACATAGGAGAAGCTTGAAGAACAGGAGAATGAGATAATCAGTCCCTCAACCTTGAGTCGATGTGGTCAGTCCATCAATCTTGAATAGAATACGGCATATGTGCGGAGAAGCAGCTTATAAACCGTAGGCAGGAGAGGTGCAGCAGATGTAGGTGGTGTCACATTTGCAACTTCTTGGGATCTTAATACTTGGGAATTCTTCACTTGCCTAACCCTTGGGCACGACCTACTTCCACATTGAACAAATGTGAAACCACCTACATCTGCTGCACCTCTCCTGTCTATGGTTTATAAGCTGCTTCTCCGCACATATGCCGTATTCTATTCAAGGTTGATGGACTGACCACATCGACTCAAGGTTGAGGGACTGATTACCTCATTCTCCTGTTCTTCAAGTTTCTCCTATGTATGGACTGATCAAGCCACTGTGTGGCGAAACATTTCCTCAATAAAGATACCCAGGAGTTGCACATGTGTCTAATTTATCACACTCAGTAGTATTTTCGGGAATCCTATAAACATGGTTTCTTCTGCAACGTCTTGTTTCATACCACTTCTGTCATGAATGTCAATTTGATTGGGTGGTTCTTTTCCCTCGAATACTGCCCAAATCTCTGAAAATTTGCCAGTTCGGTCATGTCTTCTCTTGCCACCACGATGATGCTCTCAATCTCTTTTACCTCCCACTGTCTTCTTTCATCATAGGTCTTCTCTTCTGCCTCACTGAGTAGTGGTAGCAGATATGCGATAGCAGGGTTTATTGTTTTAAGGAGTATTCTTGCTAATATGTACTTCAGAGATGATGAAGCTACCTTCATATTGCATACTTGTGCTAGAAATAGCGATTAATGATGATTCACGGCAATTAGTTCTATGGAAATTGGGTTCTTTAATCATTTGGCGGGCGTTGTTGAATTTCATAAGGTGGTTGGTGGAATTTTTGTGATGTATGCAGGCATTGTTCAAGTTATCGTTCCTACATGCATTAATGTGTTCATTGAGACGTGTTTCGAGGTTTCTTGCTGTTTCACCTATGCATATTCTGTCACAGCCTACACAGAGGATAGTATAAACCTCTGCGTTGATTGGTTCAGTGTTCTTCAATTTCATCCCTGTCAGATCTTTTATGGAAGTGATATAATTCTCATTGCAACCAGTACTTCCATAAAAGATTTGTCTAGGACGAAATTAAAGAACATTGAACCAATCAATGCAGGTGTTTATACTATCCCTGTGGAGGCTGTGACAAAATATACATAGGTGAAACAGTAAGAAACCTCCAAACACGTCTCAGTGAACATACTGATGCATGTAGGAACGAGAACTTGAACAACGTCTGCGTATAACACTGGAATTCTGCCAACCACATGAGGAAATTCAACGCCCTCCTAGGGATTTAAAGAACCAAATTTCCGTAGACTTAAATGACTTGAATCATCATTAATCGCTATTTCTATCACAATTAAACAGAATAAACGCAGCTTTATCATGAAGTATTAGCAAGATTTCTCCTCAAAGCAATATACCCCACAATATACCCCACAATATACCCCACAATATACCCCACTATCACATATCTGCTCCCACGGCAACTATTACTATCATAACAAGTACTACAACTACTACTGCTTTATACCTATATATACCCCTTTGTGTTCGTGTATTGTTTGCAACTCCTTGACAAAGCTCCTGGACAGTGAACCGTTGCCACAGTAAAATGTTGCACTAGTTGCACTTGCGTCCTTTTAAATAACATCTTTCCGAAGTTACTCAAAGCGTTAATCTCTATTACTCTACCCGGAAGATTGTTCCTCGCATCAACAACTCTTTTTGAAAACCAATATTTACCTATGTCCTTTTTAAATCCAGTATTTCTGGTTCTTAATTCGATAACATCAGTATTTTATTAATATCTCTTTTGTTTATGCCAGTCATCCAGTTATACACTTCTGTGATATGTCGTCTGATTCAGTGCTTCACAAGAGAGTGGAGATTCAAGGCTCTAAGTCTGTCTTCATGTGGGAGATTCCTTATACTGTGATTCAACTTTGTCATCCTTCTCTGTATGTTCTCCAGTGAATTTATAGCCACTCTATAGGACGCAGGTAAATGGTTCAGAAAACCGACAAGTTGATAAATTAGACACATGTGCAACACTTGGGTATCGTTATTTTGGCTTCATAAGTCCAACACAAATGAGAATGGTGAAGATCAAAAGGAGTTTGAGGTTATTACTAACTACCTCAAACTCCTCTCGAGCTTCACCATTTTCCTTTGTATTGGACTGATGAAGCCACTGTGGGGCGAAACGTTTCCTCATTAAAGATACCCAAGTGTTGCACATGTGTCTAATTTATCAACTTGTCGGTCTCTGGACCATTTACCTATTAACATTCATATTAGGAAAGTTGTGAATAAGTGACGCTTTAACAAGACGGCGACTGTCAAGGCTAGAAGAAGGTAGATAGTTATGGCAGAGAACCAGTTAATAGGATGACTGTGATCTCTGACAAGACACAAAAGAACATTGTTAGTGTCAGTAAGTTAAACACTTCTTTTGTGTTCTTTAACTCTCAGAAAGAGAATGGCCAGTTTCTCCAAAATATTGGAGAGGACAAGAGGAGCCGCTCTCTGTCTTAGCATCAATGTCAACAAACCCTATCTCAGCATTTCTGTCAATGCACCCTATTTCAGCATTGCTGTCAATACACCCTATCTCAGCACTGCTGTCAACACACCCTATTTCAGCATAGCTGTCAACACACCCTATCTCTGCATCGCTGCCAATATACTGTATTTCGACATCACTGGTGTTGCCTCCACCTACTGACAGCTTCCCTTCTTCTAACTGGCCGACTATTTCTCGAAAGTGACTATAATCTTCATCCCTCCATTTCCTTCCATTTCTTTCTTCTCTTACCTTATACTTCACCAAAATTCTTACTCACCAACTGAGAGACGTTCTTTGGATTGAACAAGACGGTGATCTTGTAGGTATAGGCACGACCTCCTTCCATCAGTGTCTTGAGAAGGTCCATTGGAAGCCACTTGGTGTAGAAGATGTCCTGGTTCTGCAGGTAACCATAACACAGAGCACACGAGTCTGCTGAGAAGAGCTCCGGGGGCAGGTAGTTCTCCTGTGGTAGTGGGCGAGAAAACAACGTGTTAGTCTGAAGTATAATAGTGTGTGTGAGCGAGAGAGAGAGAGAGAGAGAGAGAGAGAGAGAGAGAGAGAGAGAGAGTGAGAGAGAGAACGAGCGTACTCTGACTTTCACTTATCCAGGAGAGAAAATGCCAGCTGTTCTAAGTTACATCAATCACCAGCTTACACCTATATCAGTCTGGGAAAAACAATGGCAGATCACACTTGCTCCAGAGAAAATACAAACGATGATTGTGTCTAGGCACCATGATGGTAATGCTGGAGCAGTGTTAAGAATGATTGGGAGAGTGTTGCTATCCAGGGAAAAAGTTGATATCCCTGGGGTGAAATTTAATTCCAAACTGATTATGAAGAACCACCTTGTAAATCTTTAAAACAAAGCGGCCAGGAAGCTTACAGCACTTTGACATATCTCACATCTGCTCGACAGTAGAGGTTGCAAGATTCTGTATGAGGCACAAGTACAGTCACACCTTAAGTATGCTCCACTCTCATGGATTGCCTGCACTCCATCTCATATGCACTCCATCTCATATGCACCCCACTCCATATCGGCTTATCTCCACTTTCTTGGACTGCCTGCACTCCATCTCTTTTTGACAGAGTAGAGAACAGAGCAAGACGGCTCATCTCTTGTCTGGATCCAGCCTGGACAAATCTGTCATTTCAGCAGAGCCTTCAACACCGGAGGGATGTGAGTAGCCTTACAGTTATGTACAAGACCAATATTGTCAAGGTGCCACACTTGCCTTCACTCCGAGGACACCGAGGAGTGAGCTTCTACACAACAAGACGGGCAACAAACTGCACTCTGTACCCTTCTCCAGAACATCACTTCATCTGAGATCATTGATTCCTAAGATAACCTGTGTCTGGAACATGTTCGTCCAGCATAATGACACCAACGAAATAAAGTCAATTGACCAAATGAAATCGATGCATCACAGATGGCTCCAACTTCATCCTGTTCCCTGTCTGTTTATCTCTTAGCAATAAAAGAGGCTTTCAAATGAGCTGATGTAGGTAACAGTTCTTAACTTGTAAGTAAAGTTAGGATCCCTAAACCTAACCTTGTAGAACCCCGTGTAAAATACAGAGAGAGAGAGAGAGAGAGAGAGAGAGAGAGAGAGAGAGAGAGAGAGAGAGAGAAGGCGGACCTCTTTGCTGAACACTTTGCTACCAAAATGCAAGTTCCTGATCCAGCAAGGGACCCTCCTTGGCTAGCTGCAAGAACTGTGTCAAAACTGTCAGTGGTGACAATAAGGCAGGAGGAGGTGCATTTCCTTCTTAAATCACTTGACCAAGAAAAGGCTGTGGGCCCAGACAAGTTGAGCCCAAGATTGTTGAGAAGATGTGCAGACCAGCTAGCAGCACCTCTAACTCGCATCTTTCAGCACTGCCTAGTACAGTGTAAATGGCCCTCTCCATGGAAAGAGGCAAATGTAGTCCCTGTTCACAAAAAGAAGAGCAGAGCAGAAATCAGCAACTACAGACCAGTGTCACTCCTGTCAATCACTGGTAAGATCCTTGAGACAATAATCTCAAGACAAATGACAGAGGTTTTTGACTACCACTCACTACTTTGTGATCGTCAATATGGCTTCAGGAAAGGTTACTCTGCTGCTGATCTGTTGTTAAACCTCTCCACTAAGTGGCACCAGTCACTGGATGAATCCAAAGTCAGCTGTGTGGTAGCACTGGACATTGCTGGCGCTTTCGACCGGGTGTGGCACCAGGGCCTCTTAGCAAAACTTCAAGCACTGGGAATTGCAGGCTCTACGCTATGTCTCCTCAGTGATTACCTTCATGGTAGATCTCTAAGTGTAGTCCTCAATGGAACGGAATCAGCAAGGCATCCTATTGGGGCAAGCGTTCCACAAGGAAGCGTGCTGGGTCCACTGTTATGGAATGTCTACTTCAACGACCTTCTTCATCTCATCCCAGAATCACATGCATATGCAGACGACTGTACACTGACATTCACTTATCCAAGAGAAGAAATGCCAGCTGCTCTAAGCTACATCAATCACCAGCTGAGAGCTATATCAGCTTGGGGAAATAGATGGCAAGTAACATTTGCACCTGAGAAAACGCAAATGATGATCGTCTCTAGGCACCATGATGGTAATGCTGGTGCAGTAGTAAGGATGAATGGGACGATGTTGGCACCTGGAGAAGAAGTTGATATCCTTGGGGTGAAATTTGACTCCAATCTAACCATGAAGAACCATGTTGTAAATCTTGCAAACAAGGCAGCCAGGAAGCTTACAGCACTTCGCCGTATCTCGCATCTGCTTGACAGTAGGGGTTGCAAGATCCTGTACGAGGCACAAGTACGCTCACACCTTGAGTATGCTCCAATTTCTTGGTTTGCCTGCCCCCCCTCTCATCTGCGACTGCTTGACAGAGTAGAGAACAGAGCAAGACGTCTCATCTCTCGCCTGGACCCATCCTGGATAGATCTGTCATTTCAGCAGAGCCTTCAACATAGGAGGGATGTGGGTGGCTTTACTGTTATGTACAAGGCCAATATTGTCAAAATACCACACTTGGATCCACTTCGAGGACAGCGTGAAACAAGCTTTTATGCCACAAGACGGGCAGAAAGCAGCAACTTCACTCTGGCTGTACCCTTCTCCAGAACATCACTCCATCTGAGATCATACATACCCAGGATGACTCGAGTATGGAACACATTCGTACAGCATAATGATGTCAACGAGATAAAGTCAGTTGATCAAATGAAAATGCTGGCCCACAGATGGCTCCAACTTCATCCTGTCCCGTACTTGTATGTCTCATAACAATAAAAATGCTTTCAAATGAGCTGATGTAGGTAACAGCTCTTAGCTTGCCAATAAAGTTAGGAATCCTTAACCTGTAATATAGCTGTCAATAAAGCTAGGGATCCTTAACCTTGTCAAACCCTGTGTAAAAAAAAAAAAAAAAAAAAAAAGAGAGAGAGAGAGAGAGAGAGGAAAGACAGATATCCAGGCCGGTGCGTGTAGATGGCCACTACTGCTCTGACTACCACAACTACCCCTGCTACCCCTACTTCTGTCACTACTAACATTATTAACTCTGTTGGCTACATGTCAACTGTTCATTACAATGATATTTCTTAACAAACAACAGGAATCCATTGATTTCCGTGTATGTTTGCTTAGTATATTGCTGTATCCTGCATCTTGGATGTGCCTGTCCAGCTGGTTAATAAGTAACAGTATTTCCTTAACACTTACAGCCTCAGTGCAGAAGAATAATTTTTTTTACTCATGTCACTGTTGTTTCTGCAGCTCTGGAGTTATGTTCTGGTTTTTGTAATTATTGATTCATTTGCTCTTAAAACAGTTATTCTTGTATGAATGCATCAAACCCCTTTCAAGACCGTAATAGTTTGAATGAGATCTCTTCAAGTCTTAGTTTCTCACCAGAGAGAAACTTTTGTGCTTTGAGCCTTTCTTCATGTTGATTATAATTACTCCTGCACCATCACCATCACTCCTCCACCATCACCATCACTCCTCCACCATCACCATCACTCCTCCACCATCACCATCACTCCTCCACCATCACCATCACTCCTCCACTATCATCATCACTCCTCCACCATCACCATCACTCCTCCACCATCACCATCACTCCTCCACCATCACTCCTCCACCATCACCATCACTCCTCCACCATCATCATCACTCCTCCACCATCACCATCACTCCTCCACCATCACCATCACTCCTCCACCATCACTCCTCCACCATCACCATCACTCCTCCACCATCATCATCACTCCTCCACCATCACCATCACTCCTCCACCATCACCATCACTCCTCCACCATCACCATCACTCCTCCACCATCATCATCACTCCTGCACCATCACCATCACTCCTTCACCATCACCATCACTCCTCCACCATCACCATCACTCCTCCACCATCACCATCACTCCTCCACCATCATCATCACTCCTGCACCATCACCATCACTCCTGCACCATCACCATCACTCCTTCACCATCACCATCACTCCTCCACCATCACCATCACTCCTCCACCATCACCATCACTCCTGCACCATCACCATCACTCCTGCACCATCACCATCACTCCTCCACCATCACCATCACTCCTGCACCATCACCATCACTCCTGCACCATCACCACCACTCCTCCACCATCATCATCACTCCTGCACCATCACCATCACTCCTCCACCATCATCATCACTCCTCCACCATCACCATCACTCCTCCACCATCACCATCACTCCTCCACCATCACCATCACTCCTGCACCATCACCATCACTCCTGCACCATCACTCCTCCACCATCACCATCACTCCTGCACCATCACCATCACTCCTGCACCATCACCACCACTCCTCCACCATCATCATCACTCCTGCACCATCACCATCACTCCTCCACCATCATCATCACTCCTCCACCATCACCATCACTCATGCACCATCACCACCACTCCTCCACCATCATCATCACTCCTGCACCATCACCATCACTCCTCCACCATCATCATCACTCCTCCACCATCACCATCACTCCTCCACCATCATCATCACTCCTGCACCATCACCATCACTCCTGCACCATCACCACCACTCCTCCACCATCATCATCACTCCTGCACCATCACCATCACTCCTCCACCATCACCATCACTCCTGCACCATGACCATCACTCCTCCACCATCACCATCACTCCTCCACCATCACCATCACTCCTCCACCATCATCACTCCTCCACCATCACCATCACTCCTCCACCATCACCATCACTCCTCCACCATCACCATCACTCCTCCACCATCACCATCACTCCTCCACCATCACCATCACTCCTCCACCATCACCATCAATCCTCCACCATCACCATCACTCCTCCACCATCACCATCACTCCTCCACCATCACCATCACTCCTCCACCATCATCATCACTCCTGCACCATCACCATCACTCCTCCACCATCACCATCACTCCTCCACCATCACCATCACTCCTCCACCATCATCATCACTCCTGCACCATCACCACCACTCCTCCACCATCATCATCACTCCTCCACCATCACCATCACTCCTTCACCATCATCATCACTCCTGCACCATCACCACCACTCCTCCACCATCATCACTCCTGCACCATCACCATCACTCCTCCATCATCATCACTCCTCCACCATCATCATCACTCCTCCACCATCACCATCACTCCTCCACCATCATCATCACTCCTGCACCATCACCACCACTCCTCCACCATCATCACTCCTGCACCATCACCACCACTCCTCCACCATCATCATCACTCCTGCACTATCACCATCACTCCTCCACCATCATCATCATTCCTCCACCATCATCATCACTCCTCCACCATCATCATCACTCCTGCACCATCACCATCACTCCTTCACCATCACCACCACTCCTCCACCATCATCATCACTCCTGCACCATCACCATCACTCCACCATCATCATCACTCCTCCACCATCACCATCACTCCTCCACTATCATCATCACTCCTGCACCATCACCATCACTCCTGCACCATCACCACCACTCCTCCACCATCATCATCACTCCTGCACCATCACCATCACTCCTCCACCATCATCATCACTCCTCCACCCTCATCATCACTCCTCCACCATCATCATCACTCCTGCACCATCACCATCACTCCTGCACCATCACCATCACTCCTGCACCATCACCATCACTCCTGCACCATCACCATCACTCCTGCACCATCATCATCACTCCTGCACCATCACCATCAGCCCCGTCATGTGTTGGAAGCCCCGTCATGTGTTGGAAGCCCCGTCATGTGTTAGAAGCCCCGTCATGTGTTGGAAGCCCCGTCATGTGTTGGAAGCCCCGTCATGTGTTGGAAGCCCCGTCATGTGTTGGAAGCCCCGTCATGTGTTGGAAGCCCCGTCATGTGTTGGAAGCCCCGTCATGTGTTGGAAGCCCCGTCATGTGTTGGAAGCCCCGTCATGTGTTGGAAGCCCCGTCATGTATTGGAAGCCCCGTCATGTGTTGTCATGTGTTGGAAGCCCCGTCATGTGTTGGAAGCCCCGTCATGTGTTGGAAGCCCCGTCATGTGTTGGAAGCCCCGTCATGTGTTGGAAGCCCCGTCATGTGTTGGAAGCCCCGTCATGTGTTGGAAGCCCCGTCATGTGTTGGAAGCCCCGTCATGTGTTGGAAGCCCCGTCATGTGTTGGAAGCCCCGTCATATATTGGAAGCCCCGTCATGTGTTGGAAGCCCCGTCATGTGCTAGAAGCCCCGTCATGTGTTGGAAGCCCCGTCATATGTTGGAAGCCCCGTCATGTGTTTGAAGCCCCGTCATGTGTTGGAAGCCCCGTCATATGTTGGAAGCCCCGTCATATGTTGGAAGCCCCGTCATATGTTGGAAGCCCCGTCTTATCGTGTCAATAATCTTGTTACTAAGAATTTTCTTCCACTCTCTTTGATTTTTCCTTATCAGTCTTGTAAATTTTAAGTCTCTTCCTGATCTGCTCTAAGTTACATCTACCATGATTTATAAGAATGGAATGTTATGGTATACTCACCTATATGAGGTTCCAGGGGTCGAGTCATAGCTCCTGCCCCCGCCTCTTCACTGGTCCCTGCTCCCTGAACTTTCTCATACCTCGTCTTAAAACTATGTATGGTTCCTACCTTCACTACGTCACTTGCCAGACTATTCCACTTTCTGTGTGTGTACTCACCTAATTTTACTCACTTAATTGCGGTTGCAGGGGTCGAGACTCAGCTCCTGGCCTCGCTTCTTCACTGAGTGCTACTAGGTCCTCTCTCTCCCTGCTCCATGAGCTTTATCATACCTCATCTTAAAGCTATGTATGGTTCCTGCCTCCATACATCACTTGCTAGGCTGTTCCACTTCCTGACTACTCTGTGACTGAAGAAATACTTCCTAACATCCCTTTGACTCATCTGGGTCTTCAACTTCCAATTGTGACCCCTTGTTTCTGTGTCCCCTCTCTGTCCACCTTGTCTATTCTACGCAGTATTTTGCATGTTGTTATCATGTCTCCCCTAACCCTCCTGTCCTCCAGTGTCGTCAGGCCGAGTTCCCTTAACCTTTCTTCATAGGAAATTCCCCTTAGCCCTGGAACTAACCTTTGCACTTTCTCTAATTTCTTGACGTGTTTGATCAAGTATGGGTTCCAAACTGGTGCTGCATACTCCAGTATGGGCCTGACGTACACGGTGTACAGTGTCTTAAACGATTTCTTACTAAGGTATCGAAAACCTATTCTCAGGTTTGCTAGGCGCCCATATGCTGCAGCAGTTATCTGGTTGATGTGTGCTTCCGGAGACGTGCTCGGTGTTATACTCACCCAAAGATCTTTCTCCTTGAGCGAGGTCTGTGTGAGTGTACTCACCTAGTTGTACTCAACTAGCGAGGTTGCAGGGGTCGAGTCCAAGCTCCTGGCCCCGCCACTTCACTGGTCGCTACTAGGTCACTCTCCCTGAACCGTGAGCTTTATCATACCTCTGCTTAAAGCTATGTATGGTTCCTGCCTCCACTACATCGCTTCACAAACTATTCCACTTCCTGACTAATCTGTGGCTGAAGAAATACTTCCTAACATCCCTGTGATTCATCTGTCTTCAACTTCCAACTGTGTCCCCTTGTTGCTGTGTCCCATCTCTGGAACATCCTGTCTTTGTCCACCTTGTCAATTCCTCTCAGTAATTTGTATGTCGTTATCATGTCCCCCCTATCTCTCCTGTCCTCCAGTGTCGTCAGGTTAATTTCCCTTAACCTCTCCTCGTAGGACATACCTCTTAACTCTGGGACTAGTCTTGTTGCAAGCCTTTGCACTTTCTCTAGTTTCTTTACGTGCTTGTGTGTGTGTGTGTGTGTGTGTGTGTGTTTGTGTGTGTGTGTGTGTGTGTGTGTGGGTGTGTGTGTGTGTGTTTGTGTGTGTGTGTGTGTGTGTGTGTGTGGGTGTGTGTGTGTGTGTGTGTGTGTGTGTGTGTGTGTGTGTGTGTGTGTGTGTGTGTGTTTTGTGTGTGTGTGTGTGTGTGTGTGTGTGTGTGTGTGTGTGTGTGTGTGTGTGTGTGTGTGTGTGTGTGTGTGTGTGTATGTGTGTGTGTACTCACCTATTTGTGGTTGCAGGGGTCGAGTCTTAGTGTGTGTGTGTGTGTGTGTGTGTGTGTGTGTGTGTGTGTGTGTGTGTGTGTGTGTGTGTGTGTGTGTGTGTGTGTGTGTATGTGTGTGTGTGTGTGTGTGTACTCACCTATTTGTGGTTGCAGGGGTCGAGTCTTAGTGTGTGTGTGTGTGTGTGTGTAATTAATTTAGATGTCTTGTTTAAGAGTAAATGTAATTATGTGAATGATAATAGTGTAATAATGTGAGCAAACAGTTTAATTAAATATTGTTTGTATATGGTAGGTCGTATATCTTGTGAAAATGTTTATTAATCTACTGAAACGAATATTATACAAATATTATAAATGCCAGTTAAGAGACGAGAATAAAATTATCCTCTTATAGGTAAATTATAATTAGGAATAGTGAATGTTAAGGTATATTGAGGAAACGTTTCGCCAGCCAGTGGCTTCTTCAGTCCAATCCAGAGAAGAAAACTGGAAGATGAGAAGGAGTTTAAGGTAAACAGTCCCTCAACCTGGAGTCGATGTTCACACTTGATCACTCTTCTTTGTATTAGACTGAAGAAGTCACTGACTGGCGACACGGTTCTTGAATAAAGACTCCAAAATGTTGAACAAGTGTCTCATTCTTCAACTTTTCGTTTATCATAACCATTTACCTCAGGGAGCTCTAAGTGTTACCCTCATTGTTTCACAATGTTCTCAAGTGTTAAGCACTTTAGAGACAAATTAAATAAGATACCTGTAGATGCTGTACCTCTGCTTCCTCGTACTCACAGAATCTAATAATAATAATACTATTATTATCTTTATTTACTACAAGTACATGTACAAGGTATACAGACGACAGCTGACATACTACTATATAGAAAGTCGCTTGTTATGCTGAACATTTCGAGCAAGTTTTGTCCCAGGATGCAACCCACACCAGTCCACTAACACCCAGGTACCATTTTAAACTGATGGGTGAACAGGGACAGCTGGTATCTTATGGAAACACGTCCCTAATGTTATTCAGCCGTACCGGAGGAGATTCGAACTCCGTACCTCAGTGTGTGAGCTGAGTACTCTAACGATCGAGCTACGAGACATCTCATCTAAATTCCTGATCTAAATTCCTGCTTGAATCCTGGATAAGTGTAAACATCCACTAGTAACTTGGATAATCATAGCATTACTCTCGCCTATAACGTCCTAGTAATAATAACTCTCAGTGTGTTGTTTGTTGCCTCAGCAAATTTATGACTTATTTACTTTTCCTTCCAGAGAGACATCTTGCTTCTGTATTTGATGCTACGGCGAAAATCCTTCTTTTGATGTCTTACAATAAAGTCTTCCACTATGACTACCTGCGGCTCTTCCTGGGGATTTAGCTGCATAACCTGAGGCTATGTGTGTGTGTGTGTGTGTGTGTGTGTGTGTGTGTGTGTGTGTGTGTAGTTACCATTTTGTCCTAGGCACATGTCGATTAGACACTAGGCCTGTTGTGTGTGTGTTGGTGTGTAGGTGTGTAGGTGTGTAGGTGTGTAGGTGTGTGTGATAAGATAAGATAAGATTTCGTTCGGATTTTTAACCCCGGAGGGTTAGCCACCCAGGATAACCCAAGAAAGTCAGTGCGTCATCGAGGACTGTCTAACTTATTTCCATTGGGGTCCTTAATCTTGTCCCCCAGGATGCGACCCACACCAGTCGACTAACACCCAGGTACCTATTTGCTGCTAGGTGAACAGGACAACAGGTGTAAGGAAACGTGTCGAATGTTTCCACCCGCCGGGAATCGAACCCGGGCCCTCCGTGTGTGAAGCGGGAGCTTTAGCCACCAGGCCACCGGGCCTGTGTGTGTGTGTGTGTGTGTTGGTGTGTGTGTGTTGGTGTGTGTGTGTGTTGGTGTGTGTGTGTGTACTCACCTAGTTGAGGTTGCGGGGGTCGAGTCCGAGCTCCTGGCCCCGAGTGTGTTGGTGTGTGTGTGTGTTAGTTAGTTACCATTTTGTCCTAGGCACATGTCGATTAGACACTAGGCCTGTTGTGTGTGTGTAGGTGTGTAGGTGTGTAGGTGTGTAGGTGTGTAGGTGTGTGTGTGTGTGTGTGTGTGTGTGTGTGTGTGTGTGTGTGTGTTTTAGTTACCATTTTGTCCTAGGCACATGTCGATTAGACACTAGGCCTGTTGTGTGTGTGTAGGTGTGTAGGTGTGTAGGTTTGCAGGTGTGTAGGTGTGTAGGTGTGTAGGTGTGTGTGTGTGTGTGTGTGTGTGTGTGTGTGTGTGTTAGTTACCATTTTGTCCTAGGCACATGTCGATTAGACACTAGGCCTGTTGTAGGTGTGTAGGTGTGTTAGTTAGTTACCATTTTGTCCTGTGTGTGCATGTGCGTGTGTGTGCATGTGTGTGTGTGTGCATGTGCGTGTGTGTGCGTGTGTGTGCATGAGTGTGTGCATGAGTGTGTGCATGAGTGTGTGCATGCATGTGTGCATGTATGTGTGCATGTGTGTGTGCATGTGTGTGTGCATGTGTGTGCATGTGTGTGTGTGCATGTGTGTGTGCATGAGTGTGTGCATGAGTGTGTGCATGAGTGTGTGCAAGTGTGTGTGCATGTGTGTGTGTGCGTGTGTGTGTGCATGTGTGTGTGCATGTATGTGTGCATGTGCGTGTGTGTGAATGTGCATGTGTGTGCATGTGTGCGCGTGTGTGCGCATGTGTGTGTGCATGTGTGTACTCACCTATTTGTACTCACCTATTTGTGGTTGCAGGGGTCGAGTCCTAGCTCCTGGCCCCGCCTCTTCACCGGTTGCTACTAGGCCCTCTCTCTCCCCGCTCCATGAGCTTTATCAAACCTCGTCTTAAAACTGTGTATGGTTCCTGCCTCCACTACGTCATTTTCTAGGCTATTCCACTGCCTTACAACTCTATGACTGAAGAAATACTTCCTACTATCTCTCTGACTCATTTGTGTCTTCAACTTCCAATTGTGGCCTCTTGTTTCTGTGTCCCCTCCCTGGAACATCCTGTCCTTGTCCACCTTGTCTATTCCACGCAGTATTTTATATGTCGTTATCATGTCTCCCCTGACCCTCCTGTCCTCCAGTGTCGTCAGGCCGATTTCCCTTAATCTTTCTTCATAGGACATTCCCCTTAGCTCTGGAACTAACCTTGTCGCAAACCTTTGTACTTTCTCTAGTTTCTTGACGTGCTTTATCAAGTGCGGGTTCCAAACAGGTGCTGCATACTCCAGTATGGGCCTGACATACACGGTGTACAGTGTCTTGAATGATTCCTTACTAAGGTATCGGAATGCTGTTCTCAGGTTTGCCAGGTGCCCATATGCTGCAGCAGTTATCTGATTGATGTGTGCTTCCGGAGACATGCTCGGTGTTATACTCACCCCAAGATCTTTCTCCTTGAGTGAGGTTTGCAGTCTTTGGCCACCTAGCCTATACTCTGTCTGTGGTCTTCTGTGCCCTTCCCCTATCTTCATGACTTTGCATTTGGCAGGATTAAATTCGAGAAGCCATTTGCTGGACCAGGTGTCCAGTCTGTCCAGGTCTCTTTGAAGTCCTGCCTGGTCCTCATCAGATTTAATTCTCCTCATTAACTTCACATCATCTGCAAACAGGGACACTTCTGAGTCTAACCCTTCCGTCATGTCGTTCACATATACCAAAAATAGCACTGGTCCTAGGACCGACCCCTGTGGGACCCCGCTCGTCACAGGTGCCCACTGTGATACATCATTACGTACCATGACTCGTTGTTGCCTCCCTGTCAGGTATTCTCTGATCCATTGCAGTGCCCTTCCTGTTATATGCGCCTGATGCTCTAGCTTCTGCACTAATCTCTTGTGAGGAACTGTGTCAAAGGCCTTCTTGCAGTCCAAGAAGATGCAATCAACCCACCCCTCTCTCTCTTGTCTTACTTCTGTTATTTTATCATAAAACTCCAGAAGGTTTGTGACACAGGATTTGCCTTCCATGAATCCGTGCTGGTTGGCATTTATACTCCTGTTCCGTTCCAGGTGCTCCACCACTCACCTCCTGATAATCTTCTCCATAATTTTGCATACTTTACACGTCAATGACACAGGTCTATAGTTTAGTGCCTCTTTTCTGTCTCCTTTTTTGAAAATGGGAACTACATTTGCCGTCTTCCATACCTCAGGTAGTTGCCCAGTTTCCAGGGATGTGTTGAAGATTGTGGTAAGTGGTACGCACAACATATCTGCTCCCTCTCTAAGGACCCACGGAGAGATGTTGTCCGGTCCCATTGCCTTTGAGGTATCGATGTCCCTTAGCAGTTTCTTCACCTCCTCCTCATCTGTATGTATGTCGTCCAACACTTGTTGGTGTATTCCTTGCTGGTGTCCCCATCTGGTCTGTCCCCCCAGAGTCCTTCCTGTCTCTACTGTAAATACTTCCTTAAATCTCGTGTTGAGCTCCTCACATACCTCTTGATCGTTTCTTGTGAGTTCTCCACCTTCTTTCCTCAGCCTTATCACCTGGTCCTTGACTGTTGTCTTCCTCCTAATGTGGCTATACAGCAGTTTCGGGTCAGATTTGACTTTCGATGCTATGTCGTTTTCATACTGTCGCTGGGCCTCCCTCCTTATCTGCGCATACTCGTTTCTGGCTCTTCTACTAATCTCCTTGTTTTCCTGGGTCCTATGCCTCCTGTACCTTTTCCATTCTCTGTTGCACTTAGTTTTTGCCTCCCTACACCTTCGGGTAAACCAAGGACTCGTTTTGGTCTTCCTATTATTTCTGTTTCCCTTGGGAACAAAACTTTCCTCTGCCTCCTTGCACTTTGTTGCCACATATTCCATCATCTCGTTTACTGATTTTCCTACCATTTCTCTGTCCCACTGAACCTCCTGCAGGAAGTTTCTCATACCTGTGTAGTCCCCCCTTTTATAGTTTGGCCTGACCCCTTCAGTTCCTGTTACCTTCTCCACTTGTAACTCTACTATATAGTCAAAACTCAGAACCACATGATCGCTAGCTCCAAGGGGCCTCTCGTAACTGATGTCCTCAATGTCTGAACTGCTCAGGGTGAACACAAGATCCAGTCTTGCTGGCTCATCCTCCCCTCTCTCTCTGGTTGTGTCCCTGACATGTTGATGCATGAGGTTTTCAAGTACCACATCCATCATCTTGGCTCTCCATGTATCGGGACCCCCATGTGGCTCCAGGTTTTCCCAGTCGATCTGTGTGTGTGTGCATGTGTGTGTGTGCATGTGTGTGTGTGCATGTGTGTGTGTGCATGTGTGTGTGTGCGTGTGTGTGTGTGCATGTGTGTGTGCATGTGTGTGTGCATGTGTGTGTGCATGTGTGTGTGTGTGCATGTGTGTGCATGTGTGTGTGTGTGCATGTGTGTGTGTGTGCATGTGTGTGTGTACATAAGAATGTAGGAACACTGCAGAAGGCCTACTGGCCCATACGAGGCAGGTCCTTATCAAAACGATATCTACCTAAAACTACTCAAGAAATAACTCCCGTACCCCTTGACACCAATCAAACCCAGCCCCTCCCACTCATATATTTGTCCAGTCTCTTCTTAAAGCTACCCAAGGTCCTAGCCTCTATCACCCCACTGGGAAGACTGTTCCACGCATCTACAACTCTGTTAGAAAACCAGTACTTACCTATGTCCTTAAATCCATTATTCCTGGTTCTTACCTGGTTCGACACCCTCAGTACTTTATTAATGTCTCCCTTGTTTATGCCCGTCATCCACTTATACACTTCAATGATATCTCCCCTCATTCTACGCCTCTCCAGAGAGTGGAGATTTAAGGCTTTAAGTCTATCTTCATACGGGAGGTTCCTTACACAGTAAATCATTTTAGTCATTCTTCTCTGTATGTTCTCTAATGAGTCTATGTCCATCCTGTAGTAAGGGGACCAAAACTGAGCAGCATAATCTAAATGAGGCCTCACTAGTGATGTATAGAGCTGTAAAATAACTTTTGGACTTCTGTTACTTATACTTCTTGAGATAAATCCAAGTAATCTGTTGGCCTTGTTGCGCACACTAAGGCACTGCTGTCTTGGCTTTAGATTTCTGCTTACCATGACTCCCAAGTCTTTTTCACATTCTGTATGACCAAACTCTACTTCACCTAGATTATAGCTTCGAGGGTTATTTTCATTACCAAGGGCAAGTACCTTGCACTTATCCACATTGAACTTCATCTGCCATTTTTCAGACCAAGACATTAATTTGTCCAAATCGTCCTGGAGTTCATTGATATCCTCCTCAGTGTGTGTTTGTGTATATGTGTGTGTGTATGTGTGTGTGTGTGTGTGTGTGTGTGTGTGTGTGTGTGTGTGTGTGTGTGTGTGAGTGTGTGTGTGTGTGTGTGTGTGTGTGTGTGTGTGTGTGTGTGAGAGAGAGAGAGAGAGAGAGAGAGAGAGAGAGAGAGAGAGAAAGAGAGAGACAGACAGACAAACAGACAGACAGACAGACAGACAGACAGATTCTTTTAAATGAGCTAATGTAGGTAACATCTCTTAGCTTGTAAATAAAGTTAGGAATCCTTAACCAAACCTTGTAAAACTCTGCTAAAAAAAGAGAAAGATACAGAGAGAGATAAACAATGGAAGAGAAAGTTGCATGACCTACAAATCAAGAAGTATCACCACTTAAATATTCCCCCCCCCTTGCCCCCTAAGGGAAACCTTTAAGTGGGAGCCAGATTTTTTAAGTATTCCATAAGGTTGACCTTTCAGGCATTACCTGAATTTTGCTTTATTTTCTTCAGTTTCTTCCTCTAATTTCTCGTTATTATTTTGCTCGGAGTTCGAGAAGAATAATAACCTTAATTTTTAAAGGTGTGGGGATAAGGTAGTGGAAATCCTCTGTCAGATGACCAAGGTGTGGGAGTAAGGCAGTGGATGGTCTCTGTCAGATGACCTAGGTGTGGGAGTAAGGTAGTGGAAGGTCTCTGTCAGATGACCAAGGTGTGGGAGTAAGGTAGTGGAAGGTCTCTGTCAGATGACCAAGGTGTGGGAGTAAGGCAGTGGAAATCCTCTGTCAGATGACCTAGGTGTGGGAGTAAGGTAGTGGAAGGTCTCCGTCAGATGACCAAGGTGTGGGAGTAAGGCAGTGGAAATCCTCTGTCAGATGACCAAGGTGTGGGAGTAAGGTAGTGGAAGGTCTCTGTCAGATGACCTAGGTGTGGGAGTAAGGCAGTGGAAGGTCTCTGTCAGATGACCTAGGTGTGGGAGTAAGGCAGTGGAAGGTCTCTGTCAGATGACCTAGGTGTGGGAGTAAGGCAGTGGAAGGTCTCTGTCAGATGACCTAGGTGTGGGAGTAAGGCAGTGGAAGGTCTCTGTCAGATGACCTAGGTGTGGGAGTAAGGTAGTGGAAGGTCTCTGTCAGATGACCAAGGTGTGGGAGTAAGGTAGTGGAAGGTCTCTGTCAGATGACCAAGGTGTGGGAGTAAGGTAGTGGAAGGTCTCTGTCAGATGACCTAGGTGTGGGAGTAAGGTAGTGGAAGGTCTCTGTCAGATGACCAAGGTGTGGGAGTAAGGTAGTGGAAGGTCTCTGTCAGATGACCAAGGTGTGGGAGTAAGGCAGTGGAAATCCTCTGTCAGATGACCTAGGTGTGGGAGTAAGGTAGTGGAAGGTCTCCGTCAGATGACCAAGGTGTGGGAGTAAGGCAGTGGAAATCCTCTGTCAGATGACCAAGGTGTGGGAGTAAGGTAGTGGAAGGCCTCCGTCAGAGGAAAACAATGCCAGAAAGCACATGTCGCTTGCCATGAGTGCCTCTGACAAGTTCGACTCAGACAATGATTCCCCCAGCATTAACATCTTGTCAAGGGCACTGTTAATGTGGAGAAATTTTCTCCAGGAGGAGGTATCAGCCCCCTTCAGCCCCTTCAAGCCCTTTCAGCCCTGAAGAGCCCAGCCCTCTCAGAAGGGACAAACATCTTGTTTACTGCTACGTCAAGTAATTGGTCCCAGATGGAGTACGAGCATGTGACATGGTCATGCGGTTCCTTGCAAGAGTCCGATGTTGCAAATAGTTTAGTTTAATAAGAGACAGTCCATCTCTTACCCTAGCAGGACAATTTAGGACAATCCTGCTCCCACTTTATTACCATGGTAAAGATAGTGTACATTGTTGTCTATGCTTAAGACAGCAAGAATCAAGCATTCTGCTTTGCTTCCTAGTGGAAGTTTGGCAAGGAAGCGAAATGTACTAGGTCAGCCTCTCCTTTATTTGCTAGGGCATTGCGGCCTCACACTGTGTCTCACAAAACACAATAAACACAGAGAAGTGTGATCAGCTTCTTTAGTAATAAGATTGTGAATAAATGAACAAATCTTGATGAACAGTGTAACAACGAGTGTTGTGATCCAACAGAGTGTAGTGCGACATTCTTCAAAGAACACTATTCTTCAATCAAGTCAACGGATATCCGGGTGCAACTACGGGTCAGCTGCAAATACCCAGGTACGTTTAATGATCGTAACATTGATAGGCCCAATAACACCGCCACTGACACACTGGAAAATATGGAGCCCAGTAACACCGTGACTGGAACACTGGAACACGTGGATCCCAGTAACACCGCGACTAGCACACAGGGACACATGGAGTCCAATAATACCGTGACTGGAACACTGGGTCACATGGAGTCCAGTAACACCGTGACTGGAACACTGGGTCACATGGAGTCCAGTAACACTGCGTCTCTTACTTTCTGTAAATCACATCAGGACAAAAAATTGAAGACAATTCGAATGTGAAAATTAATTTAAAATGTTGAGAAATTTGCTCGCACACGAACTAAACTTACTGGACAGTTTACACGAACTAAATTTAATGGGCACATTACACAAACTTAATTTAATGGGTACTTTAATAATCATAAGATTCTTAAACCATTAAACATGAAGATGTTGAGTTAAACTGAATTTTTTTTTCATGTGATTTTACAGTAATAGAAAGATCACTTTATTGTACACATTAAATTAGACATTTAATTATACTGTCCTCAAAGTTTGAAATTTGAAAATTGGGAAATTTGAAAACCAAGCAACATAGGTTTTTCAAAATTATCGGACGCATTCCAGGAATATTCCAGCGAGTTCTTCATCGTAGTGGTAAGGCACATATGCGTGTTGTGACCGAAGTAAAAACTAATAACTGGAGGAAGGAGGGAAAAAAACGAAAAAAAATGTCCGGCAACCACTTAAAAGATATTCCTAATAAAATATTATTTTTGTTACCAAACACTTAAATTATCACTGATTGTTTTTTCTCTTCCAACAATAAATAATCATATCAACTTTTATGCAGATGTTGATAAATTAGACACATATGCAACACTGGACTTGATGTAATTACATCGACTCAACACCGAGGGACTGATTGCCTCAAAATGTTTCTGATTATCACTGTTCTTCTAAATATTAGACTGAAAGTTAAGACACATGTGCAACATCTGGATATCTTTATTGTAGACGTTTCGCCATCCAGTGGCTTTATCAATACAAATTCCAGGACATAATAGGAAGACAGTAGAACTATATACAAAAGATGAGGTAATCATCTTTTGTACATAGTTCTACTGTCTTCCACTTATGTCCTAGAATCTGTATTGATAAAGCCACTGGATGGCGAAACGTCTACAATAAAGATATCCAGATGTTGCACATGTGTCTTAACTTTCATATTGTCAGTATTTTATACCTTTCTTGCACAAATATTAGACTGATGAAGCCAATGTGTGGCGAAACGTTCCCATAATAAAAATACTAACGTGTTGCATAATTGTCTAATTTATCAACTTGTCGGTTTCCTGAACAATGCATCTTACAGTATACACATGCACGTAAGATTGACTATACATGAATTAGTTGAAGAGCAGATTTTTTAGCTTAATTAAAAGTAAATATGACTTACCCTTGACCTGCATAGAGGCTGACCTGCCTCTTTCAGGTCCTCGGCCTTGATGATATGTTTTATGGACATGTCCTCACTTTCAGTAACGATCTCATCTCCTGCTTCTACTTCTTGTTCAATGCCACTAGCCGATTCTTCGAAGTTGTCGTCAGCAGACTCAGATATTAACACTGTCTCACCAGCTGAATGTATCATTTCTGATTCGTTATGATTTATGTATGTTCTGTGCAACGTGTGTTGAACTTCGGGTATTCTGAAATCTTGGTAGTCGCTCTGGAGGTTCCGTTTCCACAGCTTCACCTTCGCCAGCTTGTGGAGGTTGTCTAGCAGGTACTCCAGCCTGTATCTCCCGAGGATCATAGAGTGGCTGTCGTCGGCAGGCAAGTCCCCAGAATATTGATGACTCCTTTGAGGTATCTGACCAGTGTTTGTAGCAAGTCTGCTACCTTCTGTAGCCGCCCACAGCAGCGCCATCTGCAAGAGAAATGGCATATTCTTTACTTAATTTTCTCACACATGTATCTTCAGTTTAGGAGGCATAAAAAGTAGTGATTTCTTCATCAATAATTCTAAGGTATTACCAACAACATCCATGAAGTGTAGTCCCCTGGCTACACCTCATGCATGAGAAGAGACAAGGAAGCGTTGCAGTATGCTTTTAAGAAGTGTACATGCCCAACTCATTGACGTTCTTCAAATTATGCATAAACCCCTACTATCTCTGTACTAGCATGCACAATGTACGGACCTATATGCAACAAACAGACCCCATTAACATGTATGCTAACACGTTATAATTGTTAGTAACCTCAACTATCATGTTTTGCAGAGGAATTCTGATGAACTCCTTTCAATGTTAGACTTGCAAATCTTTGTTGACCTCCCTCCTACCATCTCTGGCTCCTCCCTCTACCCGGTAGTGAGTGATCTAACTAAAGGAAGAGCCACTTGCCAATCCTCACTTGGATCCTCTGACCACAAGGCTGTTTTTGCGACATCGAAGATTCCAACAGAACGAGGTGAAGAATCCACACACACAACCTGGCTATATGAAAGAGGAAATTGGCCAGCCTTTTGCTCTAAGCTCGCCGCCTAAGGCAGGAATGCTCTTCTCCGAAGTGATGTCGTAACCAAGTGAATGCCTTCAATGAACACATCCTTAATCTCCAACGAAAACACATCCTCAACGGCAATTTTGACGAAACCTTGGTTCGAATTTCGTTGTCGAGAGGCTACTACGGCCAAGTACAAGGCAGGTCTCTCGGCCTAGCAAATCTCCTAGTCTAGCTAGTCTCCTGACTAAATAGATCCCCTGGCTTAGCAGATTTTCTGGCCTAGCAGGCGTATGATATTTACTGATCTTGCAGGTTTCTTGGCCCTGCAAATCTCATAGCCTAGTAGATCTGACTTGGAAGATCTCCTGGTATGGAAGATCTCCTGGCCAAGTTGATCTACTGGCCTAACAGATCTCCTGACCTAGCAGATTATCTGACCTTGTAGGTCTTCTGCTTAGCAAGTCTTCTGCCTAGCAGGTCTCCTGGCCTAGCAGGTTTTCTGGTAGAGGACAGAGAATACTCTGATATATATCCTATTATCCAGCCGAGTAGGCTACTACCAATATTCATTTTGGCAAGTTCATGTAGTATAACGGTTGTCAGTCTCAGTGCTTCTCTGTAGCTCCTGGTATTATAGAGACTCTTAAGTTATAGCTCACAGCGTTTAGCTAAAGCTTTTGGGTCACTCTTGGGTGTGTTGATCTCCAACTCCTGGGCCTGTGTAGGAGCTAATTAACAGCTCCTAGATCTTTTGAAAGAACTAAGCTGCAGTTCCTTTGACTCTTGAGGAATTCAAGGGTTGGATGCTGGGCCTCTTGTAAATGTTGGCGTAGAGGGAATGGAAATTATCGGATATACTGGATTTGAATCCTGGATCGTGCAGCGGCCAAAACACAGTTACAATAATATTCATTAAAGGGATGAACCCACACTGGGCATTGCACGCTGCTGATACTCGTCTCAGGTTTAACGATATCGACGATATTATATAAAAGTCTCATGCCTCAGGCAAATGGTAGAGAAGCTTGCGGAGATGATGGTTCTGATGCTATCTAGCTTATGGAAAGTGTATCCTTTCCTAAACTAACCTGCACTGTGTGTGTTTGCGTGTGTGTGTGCGTGAGAGTGAGAGAGAGAGAGAGAGAGAGAGAGAGAGAGAGAGAGAGAGAGAGAGAGAGAGAGATGAGAGACTGAAAGACTGAGATAAGGCGTGAAAGACAGATAGTAGAGGACATGGAAATCCACACCGAGGCTAGCTGCTAAAATGAACTATTGACTTCCGTCTACCTTATCGTAAGTTATCTAAGTGTAAGATTCAAGGACAGAAAATCACAAGGCTCACTTCCCACCTTCCACTCCCTTCTACTATTGCCGGCATGAAAAACATACGGAAGAAATATTCTATATCACAGTGGAAAAATTCCTCGGAATTTACAAGAGATGAAGGGAGATGGGAGACATGAATTACAACTACCTAGACTTTATTAATATTGTTTCTACGTTAAATATTGGTGTTACTCTACTGGTACTCAGGGAGTTGTAAGAACCGGTGGTTCTAGTTAACACCAGAAGGTGGTTCTAGTTAACACCAGAACTGCGATGACAATCTCAACCAACAACTACTACCGCTCATCTCGTTAACTTAACTACATCATGTTATCCAAGCATAGTAACTACTGCAATCCTGTACTTGTAAAATACTTGCCCAGATGGTACTAGTAAGGTACTTGCCCAGCTGGTACTAGTAAGGTACTTGCCCAGCTGGTACTAGTAAGGTACTTGCCCAGCTGGTACTAGTAAGGTACTTGCCCAGCTGGTAACTGGTTGACTTTAATGCCTTCCAACTTTATTCCAATTTGCTACAATTCTGGTTGCACAAAAAACATTCGTGATACAACTTTTCCCTCGGAGTTTCATTATATTGTTTTGAGTTATGAACTTAGTGTGCACTTCCAATAGTTCTCCGTGTTTGAGTGTGTCAAAGGTATTCAATGTCTGAGAGGTTTCACTGTTGGTTGCTCTTCTCCTGAAGGATATCTGAAGGAGATATCATTGAGTCAACGCCGCTGCAGCCCGGTCCTTGACCAGGCTTCCCGCGGGGTCAAGGCCTTAACAACAAGGATGTTAGTGCTTGCTGCATGCAGTCCAACGTAAGAACCACAGCCATGATGATCAGAAACTGACATTAATTTATCTCGTTCCTTCTTGAAAGCAGCGTGAGGTTCTTTGGCAATCCTCTAATGTATAATGTGAGGTTGGTAAATAGTCTTGGGTCTCCTACACTGATTGTGTTGTCTCACAGTATATTAATAGCCAGCTTTTTACTGGGGGTATTTTGCAGGGAGTGATTTTTGTGGGCAGATCTGGGCCCATTCCATCTAGGATTTCCCAGGAGTAAATTATGATGTTTCACAAGCTCAATTAGTCACGCACTCAGCTCACACACACAGAGGTCCCTCGGATAGTGTGGGATAGGTTAGGGTAGGGTAAGATTGCCTAGGATAGTGTGGGATAGGCTAGGATAGGGTTGGATAGCCTAGGATAGTGTGGGATAGGCTAGGATAGGGTTGGATAGCCTATCCAACCCTGTCCTAGGTTAGGCTAGGTTAGGCTAGGCTAGGTTAGGCTAGGTTAAGCTAGGCTAAGTTAGGTTAGGCTAGGTTAGGTTAGGCTAGGCTAGGTTAGGCAAGGTTAGGTTAGGCTAGGCTAGACTAGGTTAGGCTAGGCTAGGCTAGGTTAGGCTAGGCTAGACTAGGTTAGGCTAGGTTAGGTTAGGTTAGGTTAGGTAAGGTTAGATCATTGTTTACCAATGATAATAAACTTATAATGACTTTCAATAATGCCTGTAAATGGAATATAAAATAAAAACTTCATGAACTTTGACGTAAATACAGTAAACAGGACTCCACCGAGCACTAGAAAATACACAGTCAGATAATCACTGTTTAATACTTGTGAAACAGTCACTCATTCGACTGTTTTAGTAACACTGAAATACTGACCGTTGCTGACAACTGCTGCTGATGGAGAGATTTCGTTGGGTTGTTGTTATATTTTTTCACAAAACTGTATTCAAATTTCTCTTATTACTGTATTTGTCTCAAGTTCATTCAAATTTCTCTGGCATTAAGCTACACTGCACTTATGAATTTATTAATAAAAGAAACTAGACTTTTTTCAGCTATTTTCTATGCACGACAACGTTAGGTAGCACTACGGACTGCTCTTGAAGGCGACCACGGGCCATTATTTTCTATGCACGACAACGTTAGGTAGCACTACGGACTGCTCTTGAAGGCGACCGCGGGCCATTTACCTAAAGTGGCTATTTACTCCAGCAGTTTATTAAGTGCCTGGCTCAAAGTGGAGTATTACCGCATGTAAAAGTTAGCAAACACCTTCCTCTGAGTCTTGTGTTAACGGCGGACACCACATGAGAGGAGGAAACCCGAGAGGCTTTGTGGATAATAGAGGAAATCGTTCTTGGAATCCTTGACGGATCTGGTAGAGTTACCGACAAAATGTGATTTAAATGGATACAGATGTAACTAATGTGTCATTTTATTGTGGCAACGTTTCGATCCCCAGGAGTGTAACAACTTGACAAAACTCATGGAGAGCGAAACCCTACCACAATAAAATATCACATTAACTGCATCTGTGTCTATTTACCTAACATTTATGGATCTGACAGAAAACTGGTATTAATAAACCCATTTGAAGACCAGTGCCACATCCAGAAAACATTTCATTAGTTACATAATACTAAAAATTATTCTTAAAAGAAAGGTAGATTCTCTGAGAGACAATGTTACAAATATGTTCTGAAGATTTACGCACTTGGTAAAGCAGTTAACTGTCTGATCTGCATCGTCAGAATTTCTCCAGAAGTACAGCTGAGATTATATCTTAGTTAAGTCATTAGTCAGACGTATGAAACCATTCCAGTGAACTTCCTTCATCAAGTAACCCTTCTAAGGACATGTCTGCTCTGCTATATAGATGAGAGATGTGTCCACGTTGTTCGACCTACACCTCCTGGACCCATCATAAACAGTTATGAATGGATTCAGGGAAACCGTTTAGCTGGACTTGAGTCCTGGAGGTGGGAAATACAGTGCCTGCACTCTAAAGGATGGGTGGAGATATGATATAGTTTTTTCTTTTTCACTTTGCCTGGGTGGGAAAAGACCAATGTGTTAATTAAAAAAAAAACATCTTGCCCTTTTCTAAATTATCCTCATCTAATTGTTCCTTCACATGTTCCTCTGAATATGTAGATAATTGACATCATTCAGAGCCTCTTATTCAGTCTGTCTGCACTTATTACCAATAATTTTTAATAAGTTAGCAGATGATAACCAAGTTAAAAATAAGCGAGAGACTTACATGAAATTTCGAGAATGCATTTTCTCACAAAGAGTAAAGAAGTACATAAGAACATAAGAATGGAGGAACACTGTAGAAGGTCTACTGGCCCATACATGGCAAGTCCTTATCAAAACCACCCCTACCCAAAGCTACCCAAGAATTTGCTACCGTACTAGATGTATGTCTGGCACTGCGGGATCCGAGAAAAGTATCCCAGTATTCCATGACCCTAGTTCCTTTTTCCTCGTTGCATGTGACTAGAATAATGCAGAGTGAGGAATATGATGATGATGTAGTTAAATATTAGCAGTTAAAATTTCAGTGGTACCAGACTAAGCTGTCTTAAGTCATCATATGGGAACTAATATCCAAATTTCTTTAACAAAAATGGTAATTTAAGGCATACGCAAACCAAAATGTAATTCATAGGTTTCAAAGAAACAAGAGAAACCAGTGTCCTAAAATACACAAGCACATCAAGCTTGAAGCCGCTCAGAAATTGTATTATCAAGTTAACAGCAAGGAAGGTTGAAGTTAACATCAAGGAAGGTTGAAGTTAACAGCAAGGAAGGTTGAAGTTAACAGCAAGGAAGGTTGAAGTTAACAGCAAGGAAGGTTGAAGTTAATCAGATGCGCTACACGGAAATCATTACAAAGCAGGATTGCAATTTTTCCAATTTCATTAAAAAATGCAAATTGAGAACTCCACAGGCCAAAATCAATTCAAAATTTTCTCTTGGACTGACCAGCTTTTAAGAAGGAAGTTCAGTAATTTGAAAAGAAAGTAAGCAAGTAAATGAGTAAGCAAGTCCCGGAGCCACGTGGCCAGGTTGGCAAAAGCACTCGTTTCACACGCTGAGGGTCCGGGTTTGATTCTCGTCGGGGTGGAAACATTTGACACGTTCCCTTACACCTGTTGTCCTGTTCACCTATCAAGTAGGTTATTCTGGGTAGTTAACCCTCCGAGGTTAAAAATCCGAACCAAATCTTATCTTATTTTATCTTAATCAATAAATTTAGTTTTATGTAAGTTTAGTGTACCTAACACAAGTTATATAATAATGGACTTGCTGGCACACACATGTTATAGACACATAAAAGAACATTAATTACATTTAACCTATGAGAGACAAAAAAAAAATCAAACACTCCGACATTCTACAATAATTTAATAGAAGCTAATCTGGTTAATAAAACTGGTACAAGCTTTTTCATTTGTTATCGAAGCCTCGCGCACTGCCTTCGAAGGCGACAGTACGAAAATTACATGAAGTGGTTCTTCAGTCCAGAAGTTGTAGGTAATCCTGCGTGAGTGCAGTACTATGATGTGCCAACAGTGATCAGTATTTACTTCTCAGTGAGTAGAGCAACCCAACAGCATCTGGTGGACAAGTAGAGCAACCCAACAGCATCTGGTGGACAAGTAGAGCAACCCAACAGCATCTGGTGGACAAGTAGAGCAACCCAACAGCATCTGGTGGACAAGTAGAGCAACCCAACAGCATCTGGTGGACAAGTAGAGCAACCCAACAGCATCTGGTGGACAAGTAGAGCAACCCAACAGCATCTGGTGGACAAGTAGAGCAACCCAACAGCCTCTGGTGGACAAGAAGAGCAACCCAACAGCATCTGGTGGTAGATGAATGGTTCAGACCTATGACTGCTGCACCTCTCCTGCCAACGGTTTATAAGCTCCTTCTCAGCACGTATGCCGTATTCTATTCAAGATTGATGGACTGACCACATCGACTCAAGGTTGAGGGACTGATTACCTCATTCTCCTCCTGTTCTTCAAGATTCTCCTTTGTATAGACTGATGAAGCCACTGTGTGGCGAAACGTTTCCTCAATAAAGATACCCAAGAGTTGCACATGTGTCTAATTTATCAGCATCTGGTGGACAAGTAGAGCAACCCAACAGCATCTGGTGGACAAGTAGAGCAACCCAACAGCATCTGGTGGACAAGAAGAGCAACCCAACAGCCTCTGGTGGACAAGAAGAGCAACCCAACAGCCTCTGGTGGACAAGAAGAGCAACCCAACAGCCTCTGGTGGACAAGAAGAGCAACCCAACAGCCTCTGGTGGACAAGTAGAGCAACCCAACTGCCTCTGGTGGACAAGAAGAGCAACCCAACAGGCTCTGGTGGACAAGAAGAGCAACCCAACAGCCTCTGGTGGACAAGAAGAGCAACCCAACAGCCTCTGGTGGACAAGTAGAGCAACCCAACTGCCTCTGGTGGACAAGAAGAGCAACCCAACAGCCTCTGGTGGACAAGTAGAGCAACCCAACAGCCTCTGGTGGACAAGTAGAGCAACCCAACAGCCTCTGGTGGACACGTAGAGCAACCCAACAGCATCTGGTGGACAAGTAGAGCAACCGAACAGCCTCTGGTGGACAAGTAGAGCAACCCAACTGCCTCTGGTGGACAAGTAGAGCAACCCAACAGCCTCTGGTGGACACGTAGAGCAACCCAACAGCCTCTGGTGGACAAGTAGAGCAACCCAACAGCATCTGGTGGACAAGTAGAGCAACCCAACAGCATCTGGTGGACAAGTAGAGCAACCCAACAGCCTCTGGTGGACAAGTAGAGCAACCCAACAGCCTCTGGTGGACAAGTAGAGCAGCCCTACAGCATCTGGTGGACAAGTAGAGCAACCCAACAGCATCTGGTGGACACGTAGAGCAACCCAACAGCCTCTGGTAGACAAGTAGAGCAACCCAATAGCCTGTGGTGGACAAGTAGAGCAACCCAACAGCCTCTGGTGGACAAGTAGAGCAACCCAACAGCCTCTGGTGGACAAGCAGAGCAACCAAACAGCCTCTGGTGGACACGTAGAGCAACTCTACAGCCTCTGGTGGACAATAAAGGAATATTGGTGGTATGGTTGGGTTTTAATTGCTACACTCGAGAGTCTTAATGCAGACTGTCACTTGTTTACCACCAATAGAAAATACTTCAATCCAAATATGAGCCTATCGGATTAAAGTAAATTTTAAGTGTACATACAGTGAGACACATACCCTTCCTAGTGTACATACAGTGAGACACATACCCTTCCTAGTGTACATACAGTGAGACACATACCCTTCCTAGTGTACATACAGTGAGACACATACCCTTCCTAGTGTACATACAGTGAGACACATACCCTTCCTAGTGTACATACAGTGAGACACATACCCTTCCTAGTGAACATACAGTGAGACACATACCCTTCCTAGTGTACATACAGTGAGACACATACCCTTCCTAGTGTACATACAGTGAGACACATACCCTTCCTAGTGTACATACAGTGAGACACATACCCTTCCTAGTGTACATACAGTGAGACACATACCTTTCCTAGTGTACATACAGTGAGACACATACCCTTCCTAGTGTACATACAGTGAGACACATACCCTTCCTAGTGTACATACAGTGAGACACATACCCTTCCTAGTGTACATACAGTGAGACACATACCCTTCCTAGTGTACATACAGTGAGACACATACCCTTCCTAGTGTACATACAGTGAGACACATACCCTTCCTAGTGTACATACAGTGAGACACATACCCTTCCTAGTGTACATACAGTGAGACACATACCCTTCCTAGTGTACATACAGTGAGACACATACCCTTCCTAGTGAACATACAGTGAGACACATACCCTTCCTAGTGTACATACAGTGAGACACATACCCTTCCTAGTGAACATACAGTGAGACACATACCCTTCCTAGTGAACATACAGTGAGACACATACCCTTTCTAGTGTACATACAGTGAGGCACATACCCCTCCTAGTGTACATACAGTGAGACACATACCCTTTCTAGTGTACATACAGTGAGGCACATACCCCTCCTAGTGTACATACAGTGAGACACTTACCACTCCTAGTGTACATACAGTGAGACACATACCCTTTCTAGTGTACATACAGTGAGACACATACCCCTCCTAGTGTACATAGAGTGAGACACATACCCCTCCTAGTGTACATACAGTGAGACACATACCACTCCTAGTGTACATACAGTGAGACACATCCTAGTGTACATACAGTGAGACACATCCTAGTGTACATACAGTGAGACACATCCTAGTGTACATACAGTGAGACACATCCTAGTGTACATACAGTGAGACACATCCTAGTGTACATACAGTGAGACACATCCTAGTGTACATACAGTGAGACACATCCTAGTGTACATACAGTGAGACACATCCTAGTGTACATACAGTGAGACCCATCCTAGTGTACATACAGTGAGACACATCCTAGTGTACATACAGTGAGACACATCCTAGTGTACATACAGTGAGACACATCCTAGTGTACATACAGTGAGACACATCCTAGTGTACATACAGTGAGACACATCCTAGTGTGTATACAGTGAGACACATCCTAGTGTACATACAGTGAGACACATCCTAGTGTACATTCAGTGAGACACATCCTAGTGTACATACAGTGAGACACATCCTAGTGTACATACAGTGAGACACATCCTAGTGTATATACAGTGAGACACATCCTAGTGTACATACAGTGAGACACATCCTAGTGTACATACAGTGAGACACATCCTAGTGTACATACAGTGAGACACATCCTAGTGTACATACAGTGAGACACATACCCCTCCTAGTGTACACTGAGTGAGACAGATACCCCTCCTAGTGTACATACAGTGAGACACATACCCTTCCTAGCGTACATAGATTGAGACACATACCCCTCCTAGTGTACACTGAGTGAGACACATACCCCTCTTAGTGTACATACAGTGAGACACATCCTAGTGTACATACAGTGAGACACATCCTAGTGTATGTACAGTGAGACACATCCTAGTGTACATACAGTGAGACACATCCTAGTGTATGTACAGTGAGACACATCCTAGTGTACATACAGTGAGACACATACCACTCCTAGTGTACATACAGTGAGACACATCCTAGTGTACATGCAGTGAGACACATACCACTCCTAGTGTACATACAGTGAGACACATCCTAGTGTACATACAGTGAGACACATCCTAGTGTACATGTACTCTTGTACTCAGTGATCACTTGTCAAGAAAACTATACTCATAAGAAAATATAAATAATAGAATTCGTTCTAAGAAGCTTTTTGAGAGCTCAATGTAAACTGGTATTTCACACCCAACGTTAAAGGCTTTTGTCACACTACTTAAGCTTCAAATAATGGCACAGTTTTCCAAATCCGGTGCCGGGGATCACACCCGGACACGGGCGAAACGTTGGGCATGTTTCCTTGACCATGATGATTCTGGTCACCTACCTTTGCATATCTGGAGAAGGTTTCGGGGGTCAACGCCCCCGTGGGCTTGTTTGTGACCAGGCCTCGCGGTGGATGAGGGTCTGATCAACCAGGCTGTTATTTCTGACCGCTCGCAAGCCGACGTACGAACCACAGCCCGGCTGATCGGGCTCTAACTTTTGGTGCCTGTCCAGCGCCTTCTTGAAGACAGCCAGGGATCTATTGGTAATCCATCTTATATATGCTGGGAGGCAGTTCAACAGTCTTGGGCCCTTGACACTTACTGTGTCTTTTCTTAGCTCCTGCTTTTCACTGGAGATATGTTGCATCGCCTGCCAAGTCTTTTGTTTCCGCAGTGACTTACTTTCGTGTGCAGACATGGGACTAGTCCCTCTAGGATTTTCCAGGTGTATATTATCATGTACCTTTCTCGCCTGCATTCCAGGGAATACATGTAAAGGGACTTCAACCGTACTTATATATGCCGTGAAAATTCTCTACATTCTCCAGGTCAGCAATTTCGCCTGTCTTGAAGGAGGCAGATAGTGTACAGCAGTATTCCAGCCTAGAGAGAACAAGCGATTTGAAGAAAATCATCATAGGCTTGGCGTCCCTAGTTTTGAAGATTCTCATTATCCATCCTATCATTTTCTTAGCATCTGTGGTAGATGCATTGTTGTGATCTTTGAAAGTGAGTTGCTCTGACATTATCACTCCCAGATTCTACTCATAAGTTTTTCGCTCTATTGTGTGGTCGGAATTTGTTTTATACTCCGATTCGGTTTTAATTTCCTCGAGTTTTCCATATCAGATTAATTGAAATATGGGTTCCTTGAACCTCATCTTGCTTTCTTCGGCCCATTATAGGTTTGGTTTATGTCCTCATGGAGACTTGCGGTGTCTTCGATTGATGAAACCGTCATGCAAATTCGGGTATCATCGGCAAAGGAAGACACGGTGCTGTGGCTTACGTCGTCTCTGTCAGACAGTTATAGATTCATCTACCAACTTTTTTGTTATTCCTTTATCACGCATTCTGTACAAGCGCTAGTACACCAGGATCACATTGTCAAAGGCTCTCGCATAGTCTGTGTATACTACATCTACATTGTGTTTGTCCTCCATAGCGTCCAGGACCTTGTCATAGTGGTCCAGTAGCTGAGACAGACAGGAGTGACCTGCTCTAAACCCATGTTGCCCTGGGTTGTGTAACTGATGGGTATCTAAGTGGGTGACGATCTTGTTTCTTAGAATCTTTTTCAAAGATTTTTATGATTTGGGATGTTAGTGGTACAGCTATACGTCTGTAATTCTTTGCAATTGCTTTACTGCCACTTTTGTAGAGTGGGGATATGTCTGTTGTTTTTAGTGACTCACGTGTTCATGTTCCCTCTCCATAGAATGCTGAAGGCACGTGATAGGGGCTTCTTGCAGTTCTTGATGAACACGGAGTTCCACTAGTCTAGGCCTGGGGCAGAGTGCATGGGCATGTCATTTATTGCCTTTTCAATGTCTTGTGGTGTTATGATATATGAGAATTTTGAAATTACCAAATTTTGAGTCTCGATCATGAAAAGTTCATTTAGATTATTGACTCTCAATCTGGTTAACGGCTCACTAAACCCCGAGTTATATTGGAACTTCAGTATCTCACTCATTTCTTTGCTGTCATCTGTGTAAATACCATCTTGTCTAAGTTGGAACAAAACACTGGATGCTGTTTTTGTCCTAGATTTTTCATAAGAAAAGAACTATTTCATTTACGGCTTAAAGTATGTAACTGGGCGCAGATAAATGGCATAAAATTCCAACGCGATAGAAAAATAGACACAAATGGAGTATGTGATCCTTTATTGGCCACGTTTCGCCCACACAGTGGCCTTTATCAGGTCACAAACAGATCTGGTGGAGATGAAAGGACTCCACTACATACATTCCCCGATCATGCAGATTTTTCTGGACTATCAAGTCTAATACAGTCCAATGTTAAGTCAAATTTTCGACTAAGAAATACCAGTTTTGAAGCCAAACTGAAGAGACACACTGGTGATACCTCAGAGAACAGCCCAAGTATTTTTAAATATTCCATCACATTAAGTTTGAAACCTCTCAGAATTTGTGTTACGACGTTATCAGATGTTTTAAAGATGTATTAAAGTTTACTGAAAAAATACCTGATCTGGAAGTTGAAGTCGATCAGAAGAATCATTCTTCATTTAACATCCGGATTTAAACGATTCCAACTAATTTATCAAAAAGACAAATTTGCAGCTACGTAACAAAAATAGATTAGCTGTAGTTATTATAACTACTGTAGCCATTCACGAAAAGTATATTCACTTAATGTTAAGTGACTGTTAATACACAATTTAAATTTTCTACACTACATCCACTACCATCATTACCTCTACCACTAGTTCTGCACTTCCTTATTTCTTGTTCTCTTTCCTTGTCCCTGTGTCCTCTCCTGTACATACTGGCTTCCTCAGCTTGCTGTGTTAGTGTGACTTTGTAAATGGTTCAAGATAGACCGAAACGTCGTTATATAAGTTTGTCTCTCCTGTTACCTGGAGTTTACCTGGAGAGGGTTTCGGGGGGTCATCGCCCCCGCGGCTCGGTCTGAGACCAGGCTTATGAACGGGTTATTAGTGTAGTGAACTGTCTTCTAATTATGATTCACTTTAATTAAACGTATGAGGTAGAAAAAAAATTTTAGCGTTTAATAATAATAATAATAATAATAATAATAATAATAATAATAATAATAATAATAATAATAATAATAAAAATAATGATAATAATTTGAAGCCGATCTGATGACGCATTCTCTATTTATAAGTGAAAGTTATGACGAACTTTGGAGTAAAAAAAAGAAGAAAATTAGATGTATCAGGGTGGCTGAAGTGTGCGAGAACTGCATCCCTGTATCTCACACGCTCAGCCCCCTCTACTTCAATACATGAAAAATAAAGAATAGTGCAGAGTGATCATAAAAATCTAATGCAGTAATATACACATGTACACACAAGCTTAACAAATGAATGATATTAACAGCCATAATCTGACAACCGAGCGGAACCTACACCAGCACACTCCCGTTGCTTGCTTGCTAGTGTACTCACTTCAGAAACTGAAGTCCGCGGTTTGATCCCCGGTACGGGTGGAAACGTTATAGCGTATTTCCTTAAGACACCTACTGTCCCTGTTCACCTAGCAGTAAGTAGGTACTTGAGTGTTAGCTGACTGGTGTTGGTTGCATCCTGGGGACAAAATTTACCTAATTTGCCCGATATGCTCTGCATAGATATGGGAAACTTGAGGAAAATTAAAACTGTATCAGGTATACAACAACGTCTAACCACACAACAAAGCGAGAAACTAATATGAAGGACCTGGGAGTGATAATGTCTGAAGATATCACCTTCAGAGACTACAGCACATTAACCTGCAACACTCCAGCACTCCGAGTCTTGCTGGACAGCTGCAACACTCCAGCACTCTGAGTCTTACTGGACAGCTGCAACACTCCAGCACTCCGAGTCTTGCTGGACAGCTGCAACACTCCAGCACTCTGAGTCTTACTGGACAGCTGCAACACTCCAGCACTCTGAGTCTTGCTGGACAGCTGCAACACTCCAGCACTCTGAGTCTTGCTGGACAGCTGCAACACTCCAGCACTCTGAGTCTTGCTGGACAGCTGCAACACTCCAGCACTCCGAGTCTTACTGGACAGCTGCAACACTCCAGCACTCCGAGTCTTGCTGGACAGCTGCAACACTCCAGCACTCTGAGTCTTGCTGGACAGCTGCAACACTCCAGCACTCTGAGTCTTGCTGGACAGCTGCAACACTCCAGCACTCTGAGTCTTACTGGACAGCTGCAACACTCCAGCACTCCGAGTCTTGCTGGACAGCTGCAACACTCCAGCACTCTGAGTCTTGCTGGACAGCTGCAACACTCCAGCACTCTGAGTCTTGCTGGACAGCTGCAACACTCCAGCACTCTGAGTCTTGCTGGACAGCTGCAACACTCCAGCACTCCGAGTCTTGCTGGACAGCTGCAACACTCCAGCACTCTGAGTCTTGCTGGACAGCTGCAACACTCCAGCACTCTGAGTCTTGCTGGACAGCTGCAACACTCCAGCACTCTGAGTCTTGCTGGACAGCTGCAACACTCCAGCACTCTGAGTCTTGCTGGACAGCTGCAACACTCCAGCACTCTGAGTCTTGCTGGACAGCTGCAACACTCCAGCACTCCGAGTCTTGCTGGACAGCTGCAACACTCCAGCACTCCGAGTCTTGCTGGACAGCTGCAACACTCCAGCACTCCGAGTCTTGCTGGACAGCTGCAACACTCCAGCACTCCGAGTCTTGCTGGACAGCTGCAACACTCCAGCACTCCGAGTCTTGCTGGACAGCTGCAACACTCCAGCACTCTGAGTCTTGCTGGACAGCTGCAACACAACACAGACACAATATAGAAACAAGCTGGTCTGTGTTCGTCTCAATTTAAGAACTCCACGAGCATAAAAATAATTGGAACTCCCTTCCAAAAAAGACAGAAAGTTCCTAATCTATTAACCGCTTAAAAAAATAGTTAAAACCCCCCTCTTTGTGTCTGTAAATCCTGCATAGACTAATCACATCACAGCCTGATTGATCTAAAACAAGCCGCTTAATCCACATCTCATTAGCACTCATATTGTTCTCATTCTCAAGAGTTTTAGTTCAACCTTAGTAATAACCACTAAAACACCTTAGTAATAACCACTAAAACACCTTAGTAATAACCACTAAAACACCTTAGTAATAACCACTAAAACACCTTAGTAATAACCACTAAAACACCTTAGTAATAACCACTAAAACACCTTAGTAATAACCACTAAAACACCTTAGTAATAACCACT
>NC_091363.1:20233514-20278514 GCF_038502225.1 Cherax quadricarinatus | reverse complement strand
TTCATCGTGTGTGTGTGTGTGTGTGTGTGTGTGTGTGTGTGTGTGTGTGTGTGTGTGTGTGTGTGTGTGTGTGTGTGTGTGTGTGTGTGGTGTGACTGTTATTAATTTTACATGTGAGACTGATGTGTTTTTACATGTGTTTGTGACTGATGAGTTTCTGCGTGTGAGTAAACGTTGTGTTGCTCAAGGTACTTTGCAGAAAAGTTGGAAAGTATTTTTTTTTATTTTGTGTTGTTTCTTGTGTGTATATGCTGTGTGTATATGCTGTGTTGTTGTATACACGTGATTCACAATACACGTGATTGGGAGGGACGATGTCAAGTTTTTTTCTTGATACCTATGTTGATAATTAGTTTTAAGCCGATACCGATACTGATACTCAATTTCAGGCCGATACCGATACTGATACTCAATTTCAGGCCGATACTTTTTTTGCAATGTTTTTGTCAAAATTGTGATAACTATTTTGATTATATTAGAGACTGTTTATTACCCAATACGAATTAAATAGCTCAGGTAGGTTAAATATTAAATAATTTCTTTGAGATGCTAATATAATTACTCATTACTGATTACAGACACCCCCATCAGCCTTATAATTTGAAAAAAAGAAAACAAAATCGGTGAGTCAATCTACATAAGATTTTGTTTGGATTTTTAACCTCGGAGGGTTAGTTTTCCAGGAAGGCCCAAGAAAATTAGTGCGCCATCGAGGACTGTCTTATTTCCATTGCAGTACTTCAGTTTTGTCCCCCGAAATCTTACCCATACAAGTCAATTAACATCCAGGTACCTACTTGCTTCCTAGGTGAACAAGGACAGCAGGTATAAATAAACGTGCCCAACATTTCCACCTGGCCGAGGAATGAACCATGGACACTCAGTGTGTGAGGCGAGAGCGTTGCCTACCAGGCCACGGGACACCATGTTTAATGTTCTGATGAAGACATACTCAGAAACCATTACGAAAATAAAAATGAAAAATATTTTCCAGTTATGTTACAATAATTTCCAGTTATATTAAACATAAACTGCAGCTTTCACAAAGACCCACATAAAGGATCATTATGACAACGATATATGGATCCCAGGTTATAACCTATTCAGATGCGACAGAGTGAACAGGCAACAAGGGAGGGTTGGCTTGTACGTCACTGAGTCGCTCATTTGCTCAGAACTACTAAACACCTCAAATGATGTAATTGAAGTTTTGGCAGTAAAGATTGAAAACCGAAACCTTGTCATTGTGATTGTATACAAGCCTCCAGATGCAACTTCCCAGCAATTCTGGGAGCAGCTTTTGAAAATTGACCACTGTCTGGGAAATCTCCCAACTCCTGTCCCAGACATCTTGCTGCAGGGAGATCTCAACTTGAGATGCCTAAAATGGAGGAGTGTAGCAAATAATATTTAAGCAGAGATCACCCAAAGAGGCACCTCAAATGAAAATTCATTCTGCTCCAAATACACCTTAAACTAGCAAATATTAGAGCCTACAGGATTAGAAAATATACTGGACCTCATCTTCACTAACAACGACGATCTGACACGTAATATAACCGTATCAAAGACAATACGCTCAGATCACAACATAATAGAGGTACAGACACGTATGCACAAGGCCCCTGACCAGCAAATTGTGATCAGTCATGAGGGTGTTTTCACAAAATTCAATTTCAATAACAAAAACATACACTGGGAACAAGTCAACCATGTTGTAAATGAAACAAGCTGGGAAGATATCCTAAGCAACAAGGATCCGAACCTTTGCCTAGGAAAAATATACTCTATGGTTCTTGAGATCTGCTCAAGCCACATTCGATTAAGAAAAAGAAAGAGAAGATGTAAACTAAACAGAGAGAGACACTTCCTATACAGACGAAGGCAAAGAGTCACAGAGCTGATAAATTAGACACATGTGCAACTCTTGGGTATCTTTATTGAGGAAACGTTTCGCCACACAGTGGCTTCATCAGTCCATACGTAGGAGAAACTTGAAGAACAGGAGGAGAATGAGGTAATCAGTCCCTCAACCTTGAGTCGATGTGTTCAGTTCATCAATCTTGAATAGAATACGGCATATGAGCGGAGAAGCAGCTTATAAACCGTATGGCAGGAGAGCTGCAGCAGTCATAGGTGGTGTCACATTTGTTCAATGTGGAAACGTTTCCTCAATAAAGATACCCAAGAGTTGCACATGTGTCTAATTTATCAACATGTCTGTTCTCTGAACCATTCATCTACAAACCTGTCAGACACTGCAACTTCTTGGGATCTTAATACTTAGGAATTCTTCGCTTGCCTAATTCTTGGGCACGACCTACTTCCACATTGAACAAATGTGACACCACCTATGATTGCTGCACCTCTCCTGCCATACGGTTTATAAGCTGCTTCTCCGCTAATATGCCGTATTCTATTCAAGATTGATGAACTGAACACATCGACTCAAGGTTGAGGGACTGATTACCTCATTCTCCTCCTGTTCTTCAAGTTTCTCCTACGCATGGACTGATGAAGCCACTGTGTGGCGAAACGTTTCCTCAATAAAGATACCCAAGAGTTGCACATGTGTGTAATTTATCAACATGTCGGTTCTCTGAACCATTCATCTACGAGTCACAGAGCTGCTGAGAGAGGCCAATGTATCTGAAATACGAAGGGAGGCACTGGTTAATGAAATTGCAAATATCGAACTTAAGCTGAACGAATCTTATAGGAGACAAGAATCGCAGGAAGAACTAAAAGCCATAAAGGAACTCGGAAAAACAAAGAAACAAAATACTTCTTCTCTTATGCCAAATCTAAGGGAAAATCAACATCCAGTATTGGGCCCCTGCTTAGGAGGGATGGGACATACACAGATGTTAGCCAGGAAATGAGTGAGATACTAAAGTCCCAATATGACTCAGTGTTCAGTGAGCCACTGCCCAGACTAAGGGTCGACAATCCAAATGAATTCTTTATGAATGAGACCCAAAATCTGGTCATCTTTAAAATCTCGATTATCCTAACACCAAAAGAATTTGAAAAGGCAATGACAAACCCATGCACTCTGCCCCAGGCCCAGACTCATAGAACTCCATGTTCATCAAGAACTGCAACGAGCCCCTGCCGCGTGCCGTCAGCATTCTATGGAGAGGAAGCACGGACACAGGGGTCATCCCACACTCACTAAAAACAATAGACATAGCCCCACTCCACAAAGGTGGCAGTAAAGCAATTGCAAAGAACTACAGACCGATAGCACTAACATCCCATATAAAAATCTTTGAAAGGGTTCTAAGAAGCAAGATAGCTAACCACCTAGATGCCCATCAGTTCCACAACCCAGGGAAAAACGGGTTTAGAGCAGGTCGTTCCTGCCTTTCCCAGCTACTGGATCACTATAACAAGGTACTGGATGCTGTATAGGATAAACAAAATACAGACATAATATATATAGACCTTGCATAAGCTTTTGACAAGTGTGGCCGTTGTGAGACCTTTACCCACTCTACCTGAGGTATCCCAGCGAGTGATAACGTCTCCTGTGTTATCTCAGTGCTTAACAGAATAGGGAATAGCATATGGAGGTACAAATAAAAATGGGAACTATGGCTATTGTTTACTTAATAACATAAAAGGGCTAGAATACAACATATCCTGATGGACATTTACATAATATAACAATTGACCTATGAGACTTATTACCAGGGGGAAAGGTAGATGTTATCTGTAACACGGACTAGTACTCACTCTTAATTCACCGACCAGCTGACCCGAGATTCCCAATGCGTGGTCCACTACACACGCGGCTGTCCAGAGCTCTCGCTCCCCGGACCTGTCACCAACAACCTCCTTGCTCAGCTGTTCCCTGGGATTATATGGTGGTCAAAGTACCCCTCCACTATGGGGTATGCACCACATGTTACGACCTGACGCCGAGGTCTGACGCCGTCAAGAACAAAAGACCTCAGACGTGGGCGTGACTACCCGACATTTGCTAAGCCCATCTGAACTGCATCACACCATGGTGTAATAGCACACAAAATACGTGATACAGGAATAACAGGAAAGTTGGTAGATGTATCTATAACTTCCTGACAAATACAACACAAAGGATAATAGAAAACAGAGTAAAGTCTGAGGCAGCTGTGGTGAAAAGCTGTTCCACAAGGTACAGTACTCGCTCCCATTCTGTTCCTCATCCTCATATCTGACATAGACAAAAATGTAAGCCATAGCCCCGTGTCTCCCTTGCGGATGACACCCGGATTGCCTTGACAGTGACCTCCATCGAAGACACTGCAAGACTCCAAGCAGACATCAACCAAATCTTCTGATGGGCCACTCAAAATAATGTGAAGTTCAATGAAGAGAAATTTCAACTACTCAGATAAGGAAAACTTGAGGAAATTAAAACTGTATTAGGGTAAACGACAAATTATAACAATACAATAGAGCGAGAAAGTAATGTGAAAGACCTGGGAGTGATAATGTCAGAGGATCTCGCCTTCAAAGACCACAACAATGTATCTACCGCATTTGCTAGGAAAATGATAGGATGGATAATGAGAACCTTCAAAACTAGAGATGCCAAGTCCATGATGATTCTCTTCAAATCGCTTGTTCTCTCTAGACTGGAATACTGCTGTACACTAACTGCCCCCTTCAAGGCAGGCGAAATTGCTGACCTGGAGAGTGTACAAAGAACTTTCACGGCACACATAAGTACGATAAAGCACTGAAATTACTGGGAACGGTTGAAGGTCCTTGATTTGTATTCCCTGGAACGAAGTGAGAGAGATACATGATAATATACACTTAGAAAATCCTAGAGGGATTAGTACCAAATTTGCACAAGAAAATCACTCCCTATGAAAGCAGAGGACTCGGCAGGAGATTCAACATTCCCCCAATGAAAAACAGGGGCGCCACGAGTACACTGAGTGACAACACAATAAGTGTCCGGGGCCCAAGACTCTTCAATTACCTCCCAGCATACGAAAGAGGGATTACCAATAGACCCCTGGCTGTCTTCAAGAAGGCTATGGACAGGCACCTAAAGTCATCACCTAATCAGCCGGGCTGTGGTTCGTACGTCAGTTTGCGTGCGGCCAGCAGTAACAGCCTGGTTGATCAGACGCTGATCCACCACGAGGCCTGGTCCTAGACCGAGCCACGGGGGCGTTGACCCCCGAAACCGACTCCAGGTAAACTCCAGGTATATTGTAGGTAAACTCCAGGTATATTCCAGGTATACTCCAGGTATATTCCAGGTATACTCCAGGTATATTCCAGGTATACAGCATCCAACACTCGAATAATACTAATTACTTCAGGTTTTTAAAACATACTGAAAACTAGAAAAAAAACGTACATTACTGTTATTACCGGAAATTTCAATTTTTAAATTATTTTTCATAACTGGAACAACCTCTTTCCATTAATAAACTGAATTAACTGACATTTTTATTATATAATTTAATTTTATTTAAACTTTAAAGAAACACTTTAAAAAGTAGAAAAAATAATATTCATTATTCTCATACCCGAAATTAGAAATAAACAATGTACATGCATATATACATTATTCTAACAGCTATAATCAGGAATTTTCAAACTGAAAATAAGGAACATCAGCATCATCTCTTTTCCGGAAGTTATTCTGATCTGTGAGGAGAGTAGATGTACCTTGGATGCTGACCAGTCTTTCTCTGTTGACGACGGCAGTGAAATCGACAGTTGCTGGCTAGGTTTTCCATAGATGCATGAAATATCTTATTTCTTACATCTGTGTAAAACCTAGCCAGCAACTGTCGATTTCACTGCCGTCGTCAACAGAGAAAGACTGGTCAGCATCCGAGGCACATCTACTCTCCTCACAGAGAGAGAAAGACTGGTCAGCATCCAAGGTACATCTACTCTCCTCATAGAGAGAGAAAGACTGGTCAGCATCCGAGGCACATCTACTCTCCTCACAGAGAGTGAAAGACTGGTCAGCATCCGAGGCACATCTACTCTCCTCACAGAGAGAGAAAGACTGGTCAGCATCCAAGGTACATCTACTCTCCTCATAGAGAGAGAAAGACTGGTCAGCATCCAAGGTGCATCTACTCTCCTCACAGAGAGAGAAAGACTGGTCAGCATCCAAGGTACATCTACTCTCCTCACAGAGAGAGAAAGACTGGTCAGCATCCAAGGTGCATCTACTCTCCTCACAGAGAGTGAAAGACTGGTCAGCATCCAAGGTACATCTACTCTCCTCACAGAGAGAGAAAGACTGGTCAGCATCCAAGGTGCATCTACTCTCCTCACAGAGAGAGAAAGACTGGTCAGCATCCAAGGTACATCTACTCTCCTCACAGAGAGAGAAAGACTGGTCAGCATCCAAGGTACATCTACTCTCCTCATAGAGAGAGAAAGACTGGTCAGCATCCAAGGTGCATCTACTCTCCTCACAGAGAGTGAAAGACTGGTCAGCATCCAAGGTGCATCTACTCTCCTCACAGAGAGAGAAAGACTGGTCAGCATCCAAGGTGCATCTACTCTCCTCACAGAGAGAGAAAGACTGGTCAGCATCCAAGGTACATCTACTCTCCTCACAGAGAGAGAAAGACTGGTCAGCATCCAAGGTGCATCTACTCTCCTCACAGAGAGTGAAAGACTATATTTTTCTATGTTTCATTTTATGTTTATATAAACACAATTACCAGCACATTTGTATTTCAGTGCTAATTTTGTGACTTGGAAAAGTATCCCCAGGCATTGTTTTCAAAACTATGAAGCAAAACACTACTCATGCCTAAGGGACTGACCACCTCAAAACTGCTATTTCAAGATTGATGAACTGATCACATCACCTTTTCCCCTCCACTGCTTCTGTTATATGCACAGTTACCTCTGAATTCGACGACTATACGAATTTTCAAGAGGATATTATTAAAGTCTTTCAGTGTGTCACAGACAACAGTGAGGAAATGTTTCAGTTGCTCCACTATAGAAGAACATAGGAAATAAATGCTGAAACTGAGTGCAAAACTCAAATCTTTCACTAGAATGAAAGTTCCAAGTGTGAGACTAGGGAATGATGATGTCAAAAGATCTCACTTTTAAGGATCACAACACTGCTGTTGTTGCTACCACAAGGAAAACTGATAGGCTAGATAACTAGAACATTCAAGAAAAGGGATACTGAAGCAATGATTATTCTCTTTAAATCATTCGTTCTCACCAGGTTGGAATACTGTGTACCAGCGGCCCATAGCATGGTAAGCAGGATTATTGAGCTGGAAAACTTTCACTGATTGTAAATTTTCATTCAGATATATAAGTAGGGACATTTGAAGTTCCTTCAGCTGTATTCCTTAGGAACGTAGGCGGGAAAAGTAGACTGCTATCCTGGTGAAACTGGTCCCAAACCTTCAAGCCGAAATTACCCCATATGAATACAAAAGACTTGGCGGATGGTGCAGAGAAACTTCTGAAAAAAAAAGGAGAGGAGCTACGAGTACACTAAGAGAGAACTCTGTGAGTGTCGGATGTTCCCGCCATTTCAACACACTCCTTTCGCACATAAGGGAAATTTCCGACAAACCTCCGTCTGTCTTCAAGAGTGTCTTCAAGAGTGTCTGTCTTCAAGAGTGTCTGTCTTCAAGAGTGTCTGTCTTCTAAAGGAAGCTGGACAAGTTCCTCAAATTGGTTCCTAACTAGCCGGGCGACGGTTCGTACGTTGGACTGTTTGCGGCCGCCAGTAAGAGTCCTGTTGATTAGGCCCTGGTCCACCAGGAGGCCTAGTTTGCTAAGTCCTCCGAAAACATTCTCCACGTATCCTTCAGGACAGAAGAAACTTGGCTGACTGATGCTTTAGCAAACAGTTGCATTCTCTGAGTTCTTGAACCGCTGACTTCTCTCTTCAGTCTCTTGCAGATCATTCTCCACATATTCAATGTTTGTTTTATTTGGCTTATCCATTCCATTGAGAATGAAGAAGTTACTCCTGTATTAGTGATCTAACACTAACGTGTTGTAAACAGTAGCGTAATTCTTGAACCTAGGTAACACTGATTCTTTGAGAGGCGACAGGGCGTCACCCAAGCCAGAGAATCATGGCTCATTGAAACTTCTGTTGATCAAATGTGTCAAGTATTGTACCTGAGGCAGCATCCCCGAGACAAGACAATTTCTGCCACTTAGACATTTAGGTATTTGGGAAATGTTTTCAACAAGGAAGATAACTTGGCAATAACATTCCACTTATGACCATCAAATGATGGAAGGTTTGTTTTGTCTAAGCAGTACATTGTAACAGCTTTTTTCTAGTTCACAAATGCTATTTTAACATTAAATAGCTGCTATTCCTTCGGGAAGGTAAACTGGTAGTTGATGGTATTCTTAAAGAAACTCTAGTTTACTTACTTCAGGTACAGAAAGACTGATCTGGCCCATTATTTCCCTACAGTTACCAATCACATTTTTTAATCACTTTCTTTCCAAATTCGTTAAATAGATTTACTAGTAGAAATGCGTGAATGTGTGTGTGTGTGTGTGTTTGTGTGTGTGTGTGTGTGTGTGTGTGTGTGTGTGTGTGTGTGTGTGTGTGTGTATGTGTGTGTGTGTGTGTGTGTACTCACCTATTTGTACTCACCTATTTGTGGTTGCAGGGGTCGAGTCCTAGCTCCTGGCCCCGCCTCTTCACCGGTTGCTACTAGGCCCTCTCTCTCCCCGCTCCATGAGCTTTATCAAACCTCGTCTTAAAACTGTGTATGGTTCCTGCCTCCACTACGTCATTTTCTAGGCTATTCCACTGCCTTACAACTCTATGACTGAAGAAATACTTCCTACTATCTCTCTGACTCATTTGTGTCTTCAACTTCCAATTGTGGCCTCTTGTTTCTGTGTCCCCTCCCTGGAACATCCTGTCTTTGTGTGTGTGTGTGTGTGTGTGTGTGTGTGTGTGTGTGTGTGTGTGTGTGTGTGTGTGTGTGTGTGTGTGTGTACGTGTTAACTTTACAGTGTTAAGTATATGTGTAACATTAATATTTTAAAACTATAGGCTGGTATCGGCCACTTTTTTTACCCATACCGATACCACTGAAACAGTCGATACCCACCGATACCGGTACTACTGAAACAGTCGATACCCACCGATACCGGTACCACTGAAACAGTCGATACCCACCGATACCGGTACCACTGAAACAGTCGATACCCACCCATACCGGTACCACTGAAACAGTCGATACCCACCCATACCGGTACCACTGAAACAGTCGATACCCACCCATACCGGTACCACTGAAACAGTCGATACCCACCCATACCGGTACCACTGAAACAGTCGATACCCACCCATACCGGTACCACTGAAACAGTCGATACCCACCCATACCGGTATCACTGAAACAGTCGATACCCACCCATACCGGTATCACTGAAACAGTCGATACCCACCCATACCGGTATCACTGAAACAGTCGATACCCACCCATACCGGTACCACTGAAACAGTCGATACCCACCGATACCGGTACCACTGAAACAGTCGATACCCACCCATACCGGTACCACTGAAACAGTCGATACCCACCCATACCAGTACCACTGAAACAGTCGATACCCATCCATACCGGTACCACTGAAACAGTCGATACCCACCCATACCGGTACCACTGAAACAGTCGATACCCACCCATACCGGTACCACTGAAACAGTCGATACCCACCCATACCGGTATCACTGAAACAGTCGATACCCACCCATACCGGTATCACTGAAACAGTCGATACCCACCCATACCGGTATCACTGAAACAGTCGATACCCACCCATACCGGTACCACTGAAACAGTCGATACCCACCCATACCAGTACCACTGAAACAGTCGATACCCACCCATACCGGTACCACTGAAACAGTCGATACCCACCCATACCGGTACCACTGAAACAGTTGATACCCACCCATACCGGTATCACTGAAACAGTCGATACCCACCCATACCAGTACCACTGAAACAGTCGATACCCACCCATACCAGTACCACTGAAACAGTCGATACCCACCCATACCGGTACCACTGAAACAGTTGATACCCACCCATACCGGTATCACTGAAACAGTCGATACCCACCCATACCGGTATCACTGAAACAGTTGATACCCACCCATACCGGTATCACTGAAACAGTCGATACCCACCCATACCAGTACCACTGAAACAGTCGATACCCACCCATACCGGTATCACTGAAACAGTCGATACCCACCCATACCAGTACCACTGAAACAGTTGATACCCACCCATACCAGTACCACTGAAACAGTCGATACCCACCCATACCAGTACCACTGAAACAGTTGATACCCACCCATACCGGTACCACTGAAACAGTCGATACCCACCCATACCAGTACCACTGAAACAGTTGATACCCACCCATACCGGTACCACTGAAACAGTTGATACCCACCCATACCGGTACCACTGAAACAGTTGATACCCACCCATACCGGTACCAGTGCTTCGCCACTCCCCAAGACTGAATAATCTGCTGCTAGTTGATGAATGTTATGTTTGTACACATGTGTGAATGTTGTGCTGCTACACATGTGTGAATGTTGTTACTACACATGTGTGAATGTTGTGTTGCTTCTCATGTGTGAATGTTGTTACTACACATGTGTGAATGTTGTGTTACTACACATGTGTGAATGTTGTGTTACTACACATGTGTGAATGTTGTGTTACTACACATGTGTGAATGTTGTGTTACTACACATGTGTGAATGTTGTGTTACTACACATGTGTGAATGTTGTGTTACTACACATGTGTGAATGTTGTGTTACTACACATGTGTGAATGTTGTGTTACTACACATGTGTGAATGTTGTGCTGCTACACATGTGTGAATGTTGTGTTACTTCACATGTGTGAATGTTGTGTTACTACACATGTGTGAATGTTGTGTTAATACACATGTGTGAATGTTGTGTTACTACACATGTGTGAATGTTGTGTTACTACACATGTGTGAATGTTGTGTTACTACACATGTGTGAATGTTGTGTTACTACACATGTGTGAATGTTGTGTTACTACACATGTGTGAATGTTGTGCTGCTACACATGTGTGAATGATGTGTTACTACACATGTGTGAATGTTGTGTTCCTACACATGTGTGAATGTTGTGTTACTACACATGTGTGAATGTTGTGTTACTACACATGTGTGAATGTTGTGTTCCTACACATGTGTGAATGTTGTGTTACTACACATGTGTGAATGTTGTGTTTCTACACATGTGTGAATGTTGTGCTGCTACACATGTGTGAATGTTGTGTTACTTCACATGTGTGAATGTTGTGTTACTACACATGTGTGAATGTTGTGTTACTACACATGTGTGAATGTTGTGTTACTACACATGTGTGAATGTTGTGTTACTACACATGTGTGAATGTTGTGTTACTACACATGTGTGAATGTTGTGTTACTACACATGTGTGAATGTTGTGTTACTACACATGTGTGAATGTTGTGTTACTACACATGTGTGAATGTTGTGTTACTACACATGTGTGAATGTTGTGCTGCTACACATGTGTGAATGTTGTGTTACTACACATGTGTGAATGTTGTGTTCCTACACATGTGTGAATGTTGTGTTACTACACATGTGTGAATGTTGTGTTCCTACACATGTGTGAATGTTGTGTTACTACACATGTGTGAATGTTGTGTTTCTACACATGTGTGAATGTTGTGTTGCTTCTCATGTGTGAATGTTGTGTTGCTACACATGTGTGAATGTTGTGTTAATATTTGTGTATGAATGTTGATGCACATATATTCTGTTAATTCACGTGATAAAGTTAAATTATTCAATATTACGTTTTACTGTGTTATAATTACAGTGTATTACGAATTATTTCTTTATTAATAATCTTCATCTGACCGAGTAATTTCTGTTTACAAAATTATATTTATCTCGAAATATTCCTCAGTATTACGTCAAGGCTTGGGAAGCAAATATTCCTCAGTATTATGTCAAGGCTTGGGAAGGAAATATTCCTCAGTATTATGTCAAGGCTTGGGAAGCAAATATTCCTCAGTATTACGTCAAGGCTTGGGAAGCAAATATTCCTCAGTATTATGTCAAGGCTTGGGAAGGAAATATTCCTCAGTATTATGTCAAGGCTTGGAAAGGAAATATTCCTCAGTATTATGTCAAGGCTTGGGAAGGAAATATTCCTCAGTATTATGTCAAGGCTTGGGAAGGAAATATTCCTCAGTATTATGTCAAGGCTTGGGAAGGAAATATTCCTCAGTATTATGTCAAGGCTTGGGAAGGAAATATTCCTCAGTATTATGTCAAGGCTTGGGAAGGAAATATTCCTCAGTATTATGTCAAGGCTTGGGAAGGAAATATTCCTCAGTATTATGTCAAGGCTTGGGAAGGAAATATTCCTCAGTATTATGTCAAGGCTTGGGAAGGAAATATTCCTCAGTATTATGTCAAGGCTTGGGAAGGAAATATTCCTCAGTATTATGTCAAGGCTTGGGAAGGAAATATTCCTCAGTATTATGTCAAGGCTTGGGAAGCAAATATTCCTCAGTATTATGTCAAGGCTTGGGAAGCAAATATTCCTCAATATTACATCAAGGCTCGGGAAGCAAATATTCCTCAGTGTTATGTCAAGGCTTGGGAAGCAAATATTCCTCAGTATTACATCAAGGCTTGGGAAGCAAATATTCCTCAGTATTATGTCAAGGCTTGAGAAGCAAATATTCCTCAGTATTATGTCAAGGCTCGGGAAGCAAATATTCCACAGTATTATGTCAAGGCTTGGGAAGTAAATATTCCTCAGTATTATGTCAAGGCTTGGGAAGCAAATATTCCTCAGTATTATGTCAAGGCTTGGGAAGCAAATATTCCTCAGTATTATGTCAAGGCTTGGGAAGCAAATATTCCTCAGTATTATGTCAAGGCTTGGGAAGCAAATATTCCTCAGTATTATGTCAAGGCTTGGGAAGCAAATATTCCTCAGTATTATGTCAAGGCTTGGGAAGCAAATATTCCTCAGTATTATGTCAAGGCTTGGGAAGCAAATATTCCTCAGTATTATGTCAAGGCTCGGGAAGCAAATATTCCTCAGTATTATGTCAAGGCTCGGGAAGCAAATATTCCTCAGTATTATGTCAAGGCTTGGGAAGCAAATATTCCTCAGTATTATGTCAAGGCTCGGGAAGCAAATATTCCTCAGTATTATGTCAAGGCTTGGGAAGCAAATATTCCTCAGTATTATGTCAAGGCTTGGGAAGCAAATATTCCTCAGTATTATGTCAAGGCTTGGGAAGCAAATATTCCTCAGTATTATGTCAAGGCTTGGGAAGCAAATATTCCTCAGTATTATGTCAAGGCTCGGGAAGCAAATATTCCTCAGTATTATGTCAAGGCTCGGGAAGCAAATATTCCTCAGTATTATGTCAAGGCTTGGGAAGCAAATATTCCTCAGTATTATGTCAAGGCTCGGGAAGCAAATATTCCTCAGTATTATGTCAAGGCTCGGGAAGCAAATATTCCTCAGTATTACGTCAAGGCTTGGGAAGCAAATATTCCTCAGTATTACGTCAAGGCTTGGGAAGCAAATATTCCTCAGTATTACATCAAGGCTTGGGAAGCAAATATTCCTCAGTATTACATCAAGGCTTGGGAAGCAAATATTCCTCAGTATTACATCAAGGCTTGGGAAGCAAATATTCCTCAGTATTACGTCAAGGCTTGGGAAGCAAATATTCCTCAGTATTACGTCAAGGCTTGGGAAGCAAATATTCCTCAGTATTACATCAAGGCTTGGGAAGCAAATATTCCTCAGTATTACGTCAAGGCTTGGGAAGCAAATATTCCTCAGTATTACGTCAAGGCTTGGGAAGCAAATATTCCTCAGTATTACGTCAAGGCTTGGGAAGCAAATATTCCTCAGTATTACATCAAGGCTTGGGAAGCAAATATTCCTCAGTATTACATCAAGGCTTGGGAAGCAAATATTCCTCAGTATTACATCAAGGCTTGGGAAGCAAATATTCCTCAGTATTACGTCAAGGCTTGGGAAGCAAATATTCCTCAGTATTACGTCAAGGCTTGGGAAGCAAATATTCCTCAGTATTACATCAAGGCTTGGGAAGCAAATATTCCTCGGTATTACGTCAAGGCTTGGGAAGCAAATATTCCTCGGTATTACGTCAAGGCTTGGGAAGCAAATATTCCTCAGTATTACGTCAAGGCTTGGGAAGCAAATATTCCTCGGTATTACGTCAAGGCTTGGGAAGCAAATATTCCTCAGTACACAAATAACCCGCACATAAAAGACAGAAGCTTGCGACGACGTTTCGGTCCGACTTGGACCATTGACAAAGTCACGTTCCAGTCACGGTATTGTGCCTTTTTGTTATTTATTCCTCAGTATTACGTCAAGACTCTGGAAGCTCTGGAGGCTCGTACCCCAGTAGTAGAAGCTTCAGCTCACAACCAAAGGACTCGAGTTCAATCCTGTGTGGTTAGTTCAATATCTTCATTATATACTCCATACCCATCCTGTGGGTGGTAGTCAAAAGATTACAGAGGTACATATTAGATCCAGGGCCTGGACCTCAAAGTTATGATAACTGAACTAGTTACTTCGTAACTTGCCGTGATTGTGACCAGATCTACCTGGAGTTCATTACCTTTGTATCCCGTGTGGGAGATGAGAAAATGTTCAATTCTCGTTCCGTGTAATTCTAGGAAGTCGTAATGTAACTTACTACTAAGATGATAAATTAAACACATGTGCAACTCTTGGTATCTTTATTGAGGAAACGTTTCGCCACACAGTGGCTTTATCAGTGCATACAAAGGAGAAACGTATGGACTGATGAAGCCACTGTGTAGCGAAACGTTTCCTCAATAAAGATACCCAAGAGTTGCACATGTGTCTAATTTATCAACGTGTCGGTTCCCTGAACCATTCATCAACTACTAAGATGATGTAGGATGGCATCTCTTTGCCTCTTATTTAAATGTTAATATAAAAATTGTCCAATAACTGTATTTTTAATTAGTTTCTTGAAGTTATAAGCGAGAGCAGCATGAGAGAAGTAGCCCGGAAGGCAGCTGCGAGGGAAACTTAAAAGGAGGTCCAATAATGAAGAAATTTTGGGAAGAAAGTTGAAACTTAGGACGGGAATCGGTTGCGGAATCCTCGTTCAGAAATATAATTCAGCTGATTGTGAACTCACTCCAGTGTTTAGCTTTATTTGAATTACAGAAGCTAAACAATATTTTACATGAACAAATAAATCGAAAGAAAGGGAAGAAAATGTACATGAATGTACATACTTCGGTGCGTACATAAGTGTACATATTTCGGTGTGTACATGTGTGTGCATATTTCGGTGTGTACATCGGTGCGTGTCCTCACCGAGTTACATTTATTGAAGAAGCTGAAACTTAGCTCCTGGCCTAATCTTTTAGATTACCTTGAATGGAATCACAGATTTATCTTATCTACTCTTAAAGTTGCGAGTTAGGTTTTCTTCCAGCACTGTCTCATGCAAGACATGACACTGTCTCATGCAAGACATGACACTGTCTCATGCAAGACATGACACTGTCTCATGCAAGACATGACACTGTCTCATGCAAGACATGACACTGTCTCATGCAAGACATGACACTGTCTCATGCAAGACATGACACTGTCTCATGCAAGACATGACACTGTCTCATGCAAGACATGACACTGTCTCATGCAAGACATGACACTGTCTCATGCAAGACATGACACTGTCGAGGACAGCGAGACTGAAATACTTCCTTATATCAAGATGGCTCTTCAGTGGCTTCAGTTTTCAGTCTTATGTATTTCTCTTAAGATTTTGTATGTCGTAATTATGTCTCCCCGTGTCCTTCTAACTTCTAAGGTCGTCCGGCTCATTTCCTTCAACCTTTCTTCTATGTACATTCCTCTCAGTTCTGAAAACAGAATAGTTAGAAATCTTTATGGTATAATATATCATGAAGGAAACTATTAAATGTAAATGGCCTAAGGGCCGATGTAAAGGGCAGGATTTTGAGTGACTTTTTAAAGAGACATAGAATATAGATCATATTTTTACAAGAGCATAATTTAAGTATGGAAGGGATTTGTTAATAGATGAGTACAAGGTTTATGCTGGATATACTGGGAAGCTTAAGGGAGGTGCTGCGGTATTAATGGCTGAGGCCAGTTCTTTTCAATTGTTGCACTGGGAAGAAGGGGGAGACGGGAGAGTAGTGAGAGTGGATGGGACATGGGGTGGGGTACGAGTGTGTTTTGTGAGTGTGTACATGCCGGCTTAATATTTGTATTTATAACTCATTACAATTGTGACCAGGTGTGGACGTATCAGTGGTTCATTACTTTGGAATTTGTTCATGACTGTAACCATGTATAGGAGTGAGGCTGATTCATTACCTCTGTAACTTTCCATGATTGTGACCAGATCTACCTGGAGTTTATTACCTTTGTAACTTGCCATGATTGTGGCCAGATCTACCTGGAGTTCATTACCTTAGTAGCTAGTTCAGCTATCATAACTTTGGGGTCCAGTCCCTGGACCCATTATGTACCTTTGTAATCTTTTGACTACCGCCCACGGGATGGGTATGTGGTGCATAATAAAGATATTAAACTAACTAACGGCGGACAGCAGTAGGCGTGTTAAAAAGGATTTTGTTCGGGACACACTAATTTATCATATGAGGGGGTTACCAATTTATACATTATTTGGAGGGGATTGGAATAGTGTGATACGTAGGAAGAATGTGGAGCCGCGGGGAGCTGGATGTGTGTTGGGAGTCCTACGGGATGTATTAGGGGGAGTCGGATTAGTTGATGTTGTTAGTGGGGAGGGGTGGGTGGTGGATCATACTTATGTGAAGAACGCTTGGACCGCATTTATGCATCTCCTGGGATACAAGTTAATAATATGGAAACTGTAAATGTTATATTTTCGGATCATAGAGGAGTGGTTGTGGACGTGGGATGGGGCGAGTTGCAAAAAATGTTTTATGAGTTATTGGAAACTAAATGTGAGCTTATTTGAGGATATGGAGGGTGGACTTAGTTTTGTGGAATGGTGGAAAAATGAATGGAATAAAGGAAAGCTGGGAGGTGATGTATTACTGTGGTGGGAGCAATGTGCTAAACCGGGGATCTGTAGTTTTTATATGAGGAAAGGAAGGGAGGTCGGACAATGGAAATATGGATTACAGAGGTATTTGGAGGGGCAGTTAAAACAGTGTTATGAAGGTTGTCGTGGAGTATATCCGGTTTCAGAGATTGAGGATATAAAGACACAATTGCTGGAGATGCAGAACGCATGGTTTGATGGTGAAAGATTAAGGGGCGGGTTGGAGGATGTTTTATGGGGTGATAAGCCATCAGCTTGCGTTCTGCGGCGATTAAAGATCCAGCAAAATATAATGAATATGTTAAAATTAGAGGTACATCAGGACGTGGGTGGATACACGGTGGGTCAGCGGTTAGTAACGACTGAAGGTATGAGTGGTTTTGCGGATGAATGGTTTGAGATATATATGAGAGGAGGGAATAGGAAGATGGGGGACTTGCATATTATGGAGGAAGGGATATCACCTATCCTGGAAGCAGAAGACAGGGTGGGGATAGAGGGACCCATAAGTGAAGATGAGGTTTTGAGGGCGTTACAGGGGATGAGTGTAAGGAAGACGCCAGGGATTGATGGCATTCCAAATGATTTTTATTTAAGTAACTTGGAGATCTTGAAGGAATGCTTGGTGCGTTTGTTAAATGAAATGAAGGTAAAGGGATGCATGGGCATGACGCAAGGAACAGGGGTCGTTGTCATGATACCGAAGGGGGAAGTGCAGAATGGCATCCTGTATTATAGAGGTTTATCTTTAATGTGCGGTGATTACAAATTGTTTGCAAGGGTTTTAAGTAATAGGTTACGTAGTGTTATTGGGAGGGTTATAGATAAGGGACAAATGGGTGTGCCGGGGAGGTCAATGATTAGTGGATTAAGGATTTTATAGATGACTGTAGAACGAGTGGAGAGGGTGTACTTGCTTTGGATTGGAAGGCTGCTTATGATTGTGTAGAGCGAGAGACGTTATGGATGATAATGAGGCACATGGGTTTAGGCGAGGAAATTGTCCGATGGGTGGAAACATTATACATAGGCGCTGTATTACAGGTGCAAATCAATGGACGTGTGAGGAGGGTAGTTAGTATGGGTAGGGGACTGAGACAGGGATGTCCCATGTCTCAAATTCTATTTGCATGTCTGCAAGATCCTCTATATAGGATGATTAATGTTGGGGTGGGTGATGAGGGGGGTACGGCAGCGGGGTGCTCCTGGTATAGTTGGGTATGTTGACGATACAACGGTTTTAGTTGGGGGAGAGGAGGGATTAAGGAATGTAGGTCGAATCGTTGAGATATTTAGTGGGGCAACAGGTATGCGTCTTAATGGAGTTAGGTCTAAATTGTTAGAGGTTGGTTCATGAGTGGGAGGGAACTTGGGACAAAAGTATGGTTGGCAGGTAGTAGATCAAATTAAAGTATGTGGAGTATTACACAGAAGGGCAGCACAAGAAGCTAGAGAGGTCAACTCCGTAAGGGTTGTGCAAGGAGTATTAAGGAGATTAGGGGGAATACGGACGAGTGGGCTGACGATCCATCAGAGGATCATAGTTATAAATACAATCCTTTACCCTAAATTGTGGCATGTGGCAGTGGTTTATCCGTTGATGAAGAATGATGTGAGGTTGGTGCAAAAGAAGGCAATGCGTTTTATTTGGGGATACGGTTAACATTGGCTTAAGCAGACAGTCGTGACATCATTGGGGAGGGGTGGATTAGGATTAATTCCACTGTGTAGTAGACTGAAAGGTATGAATGTGAAACATAGTTACATACGGTTGGGTGGGGATCTGGGTGTAAGGGTGAGTGAGGTTATAGATGATGTGCGGCAGTGGTGTGGTGGGAGGGGGTAGGGAATTGTAGGAGTGTATGTGTATGTTGAGATTTTTATTGAGGGTTAGTATACCGGGAAAAGTGTTGGTGCGAGTATTGGGGAGAACTGTGAGGGGTAACGAGGTGATGGAGGGGGAGAGTGTCTTTCCTTTATATAATTGGGAAGGTATCTGGGGTGCGTTTCGTAAGTTACATTTAAGGTCAAGGGTGCGGGAAACTATATATAGGTTTTTACATGGGATATTACCCACTAAGGTACGTTCATATCAGATGAGAGTTGTGCAGTCCACATGTTGTGTTTTGTGCGGGGAAGTGGAGGCTGTATATCATGTGGTGTATTTTTGTGAGGGTATCGCAAGGGTACGTCTATGGTTTCGTAGGGTCTTGGATATGGTTGGAGGAGGTAGGTTAATGGTATTGAGAGCATTGAGTTTGGACATAGAGGGAGTAGGTGATAGTGTGAGAAGGGCGGTCATGTATTTGGTAGTGAATTATATTAATATATCGTGGGCTATGAGGGAGGTGGAGGGGAAGTGCGAATACGAGTTTTAGCTGGACATGTTTATAAAACAAAGTGTAGGAATGAGGTCGTGTATGGAAGGAGATGGGATACAGAATTTCCAGTTCAGTATAGAGGTATGAATGTGCGTAGGTTGCGAGAATTAATGGTGTAATGGTTGAATAGGATTTGTCTCAGCCAGATGAGGGGGGAGGGATGAGTGTATTCTTGGCATAAATTTTAGATAGAAAACTCTCTTGATGGGGCAAAGCTTTAAATGTAGATGTGTCTTATCATGGGTGGTCATGGGGAAGCGAGGAGGCGCACCAAACTGGTTCGGTATTTTTATATTTTTATATATGTTACTGGGCACGTAGGGCACTGTTATAAATCCTGTGGACATATTGTTCAATCATATGTCATGTGATATTATGTTTCGACTTTTGTACATATATATGTGAAAAGTGAGTCTGTGAATATATCAGGAGTAATGTTACCATGGCTGATGATATTCTTAACTGTAAGTAAGGTTTTGTGTTGGTCATAATAACTTCAACCATGTGTTAATTTTCTTAATGTCAAATTGTAATGTGCACATAACAGTATGTATATTACACTATTGGAAAGATACTATGTCATCAAGATACTATGTCCTAGGGTTAAATTATGGTTATGTCTGTGTTCAATGAACAATGGTATGACGTTGTCCAATATGATGATCTGAGGTAAATGTGGCGGTAGTTAAACTATCCAAAAATATTTGTTATTGAATGTGCTTAATTAATGTGTATTTTGGGCACGGGGATGCGAGGAAGCTTAATATATTGATTCGGTATTTTTATAATCTTATGTAAGTTAATGGACATGTATGACACTGATAAAAATTCCTGTGAATATAAATATTCATAAGTCATGTGATATTACGTATCAACTTTTGCACATATGTGTATATGTAACATGTGAGTCGGTGACTATATCATGTGTAATGTTCTCATGGATGACGATAGTCATAATTATATAAACGGTTTTTAGTTATAGTCATAATACTAAGTTCAATCTTATGTTCCTTTTTCTAAATATTATTTGTCATGTTGACATCATCTATGATTCTTATACTGAAGAGGAAATATTTTATTGTGAACAAGATACTATGTTCAAGGTTTAAATTATGTTGGTTATTTATTTCTGTGTTCAGTGACAATGGTATGATCTGGGGTGACGGGGGGGGGGGTTGGTGGTACTGGGGGGGTTGTGAGGGTACTGGGGGGGGTTGTGAGGGTACTGGTGGGGTTGTGGGGGTACTGCTCAAGCATACTTTATTACATGTACTTAATTAATGTGTATATTGCTGATAGCAAGGGGTAATTGAGAACTGTTTTTAATTAGTATTGCTTACACAGTTTTCCTTTGTTTTTGTATAAAGACATTTACATGTATCAGGTGTGTGTAGTGTACTAAGTCACATGTTATTGTAGCTTGAAATGTGACTGATGTTGGGTATAATATTGTGTAATGTTGTTATTCACACAAGTGTTGTGGTTGACCTGTGTCGTGTGAAGAGGCAACTTTCTGAAGGTAATGTAACACTTGTAGTGTGTTGATTATGAGGACGTAATTGTTTTTGTAGGTGAAATATCTCACACTGTATACTTTTGTTTATTGTAATGTGTGTTTTAATAAAATATAAAAAAATAGAGTGCTGCTAGTGTGTTGATAGTACGCTGGTTGGCAGCTGATAGTGTACTGCTGCTAGAGTGTTGATAGTACGCTGGTTGGCAGCTGATAGTGTGCTGCTAGTGTGCTGCTAGAGTGCTGCTAGTGTGTTGATAGTACGCTGGTTGGCAGCTGATAGTGTGCTGCTAGTGTGCTGCTAGTGTGCTGCTAGAGTGCTGCTAGTGTGTTGATAGTACGCTGGTTGGCAGCTGATAGTGTGCTGCTAGTGTGATGCTAGAGTGCTGCTAGTGTGTTGATGGTACGCTGGTTGGCAGCTGATAGTGTGCTCCTAGAGTGCTGCTAGTGTGTTGATAGTACGCTGGTTGGCAGCTGATAGTGTACTGCTAGAGTGCTGCTAGTGTGTTGATAGTACGCTGGTTGGCAGCTGATAGTGTGCTGCTAGAGTGCTGCTAGTGTGTTGATAGTACGCTGGTTGGCAGCTGATAGTGTGCTCCTAGAGTGCTGCTAGTGTGTTGATAGTACGCTGGTTGGCAGCTGATAGTGTGCTGCTAGAGTGCTGCTAGTGTGTTGATAGTACGCTGGTTGGCAGCTGATAGTGTGCTGCTAGTGTGCTGCTAGAGTGCTGCTAGTGTGTTGATAGTACGCTGGTTGACAGCTGATAGTGTGCTGCTAGAGTGCTGCTAGTGTGTTGATAGTACGCTGGTTGGCAGCTGATAGTGTGCTGCTAGTGTGATGCTAGAGTGCTGCTAGTGTGTTGATAGTACGCTGGTTGGCAGCTGATAGTGTGCTGCTAGTGTGATGCTAGAGTGCTGCTAGTGTGTTGATAGTACACTGGTTGGCAGCTGATAGTGTGCTGCTAGTGTGATGCTAGAGTGCTGCTAGTGTGTTGATAGTACACTGGTTGGCAGCTGATAGTGTGCTGCTAGTGTGATGCTAGAGTGCTGCTAGTGTGTTGATAGTACGCTGGTTGGCAGCTGATAGTGTGCTGCTAGTGTGTTGATAGTACGCTGGTTGGCAGCTGATAGTGTGTTGATACTACGCTGGTTGAAAGCTGATAGTGTGCTGCTGGTGTGCTGCTAGAGTGCTGCTAGTGTGTTGATAGCACGCTGGTTGGCAGCTGATAGTGTGCTGCTAGTGTGCTGCTAGAGTGCTGCTAGTGTGTTGAAAGTACGCTGGTTGGCAGCTGATAGTGTGCTGCTAGTGAGTTGCTAGAGTGCTGCTAGTGTGTTGATAGTACGCTGGTTGGCAGCTAATAATGTGCTGCTAGTGTGTTGATAGCACGCTGGTTGGCAGCTGATAGTGTGCTGCTAGTGTGCTGCTAGTGTGTTGATAGTACGCTGGTTGGCAGCTGATAGTGTGCTCCTAGTGTGCTGCTAGTGTGTTGATAGTACGCTGGTTGGCAGCTGATAGTGTGCTGCTAGAGTGCTGCTAGTGTGCCGATAGTACGCTGTTTGACAGCTAATAGTGTGCTAGTAGTGTGATGCTAGTGTGTTGATAGCACGCTGGTTGTCTGCTGACAGTGTGCTACTGGTGTGATGCCAGTATGTTGATAGCACGCTGGTTGTCTGCTGACAGTGTGCTACTAGTGTGATGCCAGTGTGTTGATAGCACGCTGGTTGTCTGCTGACAGTGTGCTACTAGTGTGATGCTAGTGTGTTGATAGCACGCTGGTTGTCTGCTGACAGTGTGCTACTAGTGTGATGCTAGTGTGTTAATAGCACGCTGGTTGTCTGCTGACAGTGTGCTACTAGTGTGATGCTCGTGTGTTGATAGCACTCTGGTTGTCTGCTGACAGTGTGCTACTAGTGGGATGCTAGTGTGTTGATAGCGCGCTGGTTGTCTGCTGACAGTGTGCTACTAGTGTGATGCTAGTGTGTTGATAGCACGCTGGTTGTCTGCTGACAGTGTGCTACTAGTGTGATGCCAGTATGTTGATAGCACGCTGGTTGTCTGCTGACAGTGTGCTACTAGTGTGATGCCAGTATGTTGATAGCACGCTGGTTGTCTGCTGACAGTGTGCTACTAGTGTGATGCCAGTGTGTTGATAGCACGCTGGTTGTCTGCTGACAGTGTGCTACTAGTGTGATGCCAGTGTGTTGATAGCACGCTGGTTGTCTGCTGACAGTGTGCTACTAGTGTGATGCCAGTGTTTTGATAGCACGCTGGTTGTCTGCTGACAGTGTGCTACTAGTGTGATGCCAGTATGTTGATAGCACGCTGGTTGTCTGCTGACAGTGTGCTACTAGTGTGATGCCAGTGTTTTGATAGCACGCTGGTTGTCTGCTGACAGTGTGCTACTAGTGTGATGCCAGTGTTTTGATAGCACGCTGGTTGTCTGCTGACAGTGTGCTACTAGTGTGATGCCAGTGTTTTGATAGCACGCTGGTTGTCTGCTGACAGCGTGATACTAGTGTGATGCTAGTATGTTGATAGCACGCTGGTTGTCTGCTGACAGTGTGCTACTAGTGTGATGCTAGTGTGTTGATAGCACGCTGGTTGTCTGCTGACAGTGTGCTACTAGTGTGATGCTAGTGTGTTGATAGCACGCTGGTTGTCTGCTGACAGTGTGCTACTGGTGTGATGCTAGTGTGTTGATAGCACGCTGGTTGTCTGCTGACAGTGTGCTACTAGTGTGATGCCAGTGTGTTGATAGCACGCTGGTTGTCTGCTGACAGTGTGCTACTAGTGTGATGCCAGTGTGTTGATAGCACGCTGGTTGTCTGCTGACAGTGTGCTACTAGTGTGATGCCAGTGTGTTGATAGCACGCTGGTTGTCTGCTGACAGTGTGCTACTAGTGTGATGCCAGTGTGTTTATAGCACGCTGGTTGTCTGCTGACAGTGTGCTACTAGTGTGATGCTAGTATGTTGATAGCACGCTGGTTGTCTGCTGACAGTGTGCTACTAGTGTGATGCTAGTGTGTTGATAGTACGCTGGTTGGCAGCTGATAGTGTGCTGCTAGTGTGCTGCTAGAGTGCTGCTAGTGTGCCGATAGTACGCTGTTTGGCAGCTAATAGTGTGCTAGTAGTGTGATGCTAGTGTGTTGGTAGCACGCTGGTTGTCTGCTGACAGTGTGCTACTAGTGTGATGCCAGTGTGTTGATAGCACGCTGGTTGTCTGCCCTCAGTGTGCTACTAGTGTGATGCCAGTGTGTTGATAGCACGCTGGTTGTCTGCTGACAGCGTGATACTAAAGCCAGAGAATCAAGGATCACCCTAAACATTGTTGCTGAAGTATTTTAAACAATGTTGTGGAGGCAGTGTGTGTACGAGACCAGACAATATCTTCCAGTAAGACATACGATCATTTTAATAAATATTTTCAACAAGAAAGTTAACTTGGCAATACGATTCGGCTTATTTTCCCTCAAGAAATGGCTGGTGAGTTATCTAAGCAATACATTGTAGTGGCTTGTTGGGTTTACAGATGATATCATTAAATAAATCCTTATCCAACTGGTAAGTTTATTCTGACTGAGTAAGAGTTGTGATATTACATTTTGTTATTGTAGAGCCTATCGTTACTCATGAACTTGACGATTAGGCCTACCTTAAAAAATAAGCTTTTCCTAAAAATTCTTTTAGAGAATGATAGATAATTATTTTTTTTCATTGACAGTTTAATAAAAAAATAATATTTTTGGAACAAACCTTACCTATATATATATATATATATATATATATATATATATATATATATATATATATATATATATATATATATATATATATATATATATATATATATATAATATATTGATCTTTGAAGCATCACTGGTTAAGTGGTTAAGGCGATGCGAACGTTGTTCTGTGTCTCAAGACGGGAGAATATGTCGCAGGATGTAATCCCGGCTGGCTGCAGTTTGGTAAATGTTTCAGTGTCACTTGTTTCGTGGTTTCATTACTAGATAAACTGCTTGTGGAGGCTGGTATTCAAACGGGAGGTGGTTGAAATTAGTCTTGAGCTTAATATTACCACGAATGTCCTTGCATCAGGACTCAAGAAATCGTAATGACACGATTGCAAACAAACCATACCCCCGGCCGGGATTGAACCCGCGGTCATAGAGTCTCAAAACTCCAGCCCGTCGCGTTAGCTAGCTGGTCTAGTGGCTAACGCGACGGGCTGGAGTTTAGAGACTCTATGACCGCGGGTTCAATCCCGGCCGGGGGTATGGTTTGTCCTTGCATCAGGATAACACGCTCAGTACTGCTGAGCTCCTGGTGCTTCAGGTGGACAGAGGGATGCGTACTTTGTTCAGTTCTCACAGGACAGGGCATTGTGACGCGGGATCGAATCCTGGCTAGCCACAGTCTGTTAATATAAACACACATGCATAATGAGAAAAACGTTTTACATTCATCAGTGTTTAAAGTTCATTAATAGAGAATTATTAAACAGCACTGAATTAAAACAGACAGATATTGACTCTTACTTTATGTACAATAATTATTACATTAATGTTAATCATTGTAAAAACTATTTATGTCACGACTTGATGAATTTAAGGTTGTTCTCCACGGAAGTGTTGCCATGTTTACCACGGAAGTGTTGCCATGTTTACCACGGAAGTGTTGCCATGTTCTCCACGGAAGTGTTGCCATGTTCTCCACGGAAGTGTTGCCATGTTTACCACGGAAGTGTTGCCATCTTCTCCACGGAAGTGTTGCCATGTTTACCACGGAAGTGTTGCCATGTTCTCCACGGAAGTGTTGCCATGTTCTCCACGGAAGTGTTGCCATGTTCTCCACGGAAGTGTTGCCATGTTTACCACGGAAGTGTTGCCATGTTTACCACGGAAGTGTTGCCATGTTCTCCACGGAAGTGTTGCCATGTTCTCCACGGAAGTGTTGCCATGTTCTCCACGGAAGTGTTGCCATGTTCTCCACGGAAGTGTTGCCATGTTTACCACGGAAGTGTTGCCATGTTCTCCACGGAAGTGTTGCCATGTTTACCACGGAAGTGTTGCCATCTTCTCCACGGAAGTGTTGCCATGTTTACCACGGAAGTGTTGCCATGTTCTCCACGGAAGTGTTGCCATGTTCTCCACGGAAGTGTTGCCATGTTCTCCACGGAAGTGTTGCCATGTTTACCACGGAAGTGTTGCCATGTTTACCACGGAAGTGTTGCCATGTTCTCCACGGAAGTGTTGCCATGTTCTCCACGGAAGTGTTGCCATGTTCTCCACGGAAGTGTTGCCATGTTCTCCACGGAAGTGTTGCCATGTTTACCACGGAAGTGTTGCCATGTTCTCCACGGAAGTGTTGCCATGTTTACCACGGAAGTGTTGCCAAGTTCTCCACGGAAGTGTTGCCATGTTCTCCACGGAAGTGTTGCCATGTTCTCCACGGAAGTGTTGCCATGTTTACCACGGAAGTGTTGCCATGTTTACCACGGAAGTGTTGCCATGTTCTCCACGGAAGTGTTGCCATGTTCTCCACGGAAGTGTTGCCATGTTCTCCACGGAAGTGTTGCCATGTTCTCCACGGAAGTGTTGCCATGTTTACCACGGAAGTGTTGCCATGTTCTCCACGGAAGTGTTGCCATGTTCTCCACGGAAGTGTTGCCATGTTCTCCACGGAAGTGTTGCCATGTTTACCACGGAAGTGTTGCCATGTTTACCACGGAAGTGTTGCCATGTTCTCCACGGAAGTGTTGCCATGTTCTCCACGGAAGTGTTGCCATGTTCTTCACGGAAGTGTTGCCATGTTCTCCACGGAAGTGTTGCCATGTTTACCACGGAAGCGTTGCCATGTTTACCACGGAAGTGTTGCCATGTTCTCCACGGAAGTGTTGCCATGTTTACCACGGAAGTGTTGCCATGTTTACCACGGAAGTGTTGCCATGTTTACCACGGAAGTGTTGCCATGTTCTCCACGGAAGTGTTGCCATGTTCTCCACGGAAGTGTTGCCATGTTCTCCACGGAAGTGTTGCCATGTTCTCCACGGAAGTGTTGCCATGTTCTCCACGGAAGTGTTGCCATGTTCTCCACGGAAGTGTTGCCATGTTTTACCACGGAAGTGTTGCCAAGTTCTCCACGGAAGTGTTGCCATGTTTACCACGGAAGTGTTGCCATGTTCTCCACGGAAGTGTTGCCATGTTCTAAACGGAAGTGTTGCCATGTTCTCCACGGAAGTGTTGCCATGTTTTCCACGGAAGTGTTGCCATGTTCTCCACGGAAGTGTTGCCATGTTCTCCACGGAAGTGTTGCCATGTTTACCACGGAAGTGTTGCCATGTTCTCCACGGAAGTGTTGCCATGTTTTCCACGGAAGTGTTGCCATGTTTACCACGGAAGTGTTGCCATGTTTACCACGAAAGTGTTGCCATGTTTACCACGGAAGTGTTGCCATGTTTACCACGGAAGTGTTGCCATGTTTACCACGAAAGTGTTGCCATGTTTACCACGAAAGTGTTGCCATGTTTACCACGAAAGTGTTGCCATGTTTACCACGGAAGTGTTGCCATGTTTACCACGGAAGTGTTGCCATGTTTACCACGGAAGTGTTGCCATGTTTACCACGGAAGTGTTGCCATGTTTACCACGGAAGTGTTGCCATGTTTACCACGGAAGTGTTGCCATGTTTACCACGGAAGTGTTGCCATGTTTACCACGGAAGTGTTGCCATGTTTACCACGGAAGTGTCGCCATGTTTACCACGGAAGTGTCGCCATGTTTACCACGGAAGTGTTGCCATGTTTACCACGGAAGTGTTGCCATGTTTTCCACGGAAGTGTTGCCATGTTTACCACGGAAGTGTTGCCATGTTTACCACGGAAGTGTTGCCATGTTTTCCACGGAAGTGTTGCCATGTTTACCACGGAAGTGTTGCCATGTTTACCACGGAAGTGTTGCCATGTTTACCACGGAAGTGTGCCATGCCGGAATGTTTACCACGGAAGTGTTGCCATGTTTACCACGGAAGTGTTGCCATGTTTACCACGGAAGTGTTGCCATGTTTACCACGGAAGTGTTGCCATGTTTACCACGGAAGTGTTGCCATGTTTACCACGAAAGTGTTGCCATGTTTACCACGGAAGTGTTGCCATGTTTACCACGGAAGTGTTGCCATGTTTACCACGGAAGTGTTGCCATGTTTACCACGGAGGTGTTGCCATGTTTACCACGAAAGTGTTGCCATGTTTACCACGAAAGTGTTGCCATGTTTACCACGGAAGTGTTGCCATGTTTACCACGGAAGTGTTGCCATGTTTTACCATAAAAATGAACATGACGTAAATATCGCCTGAATATGTTAACTCAAAATGCTGTTAAACAATATAAGTTAGAGTTCACAGTTCACTGGAATTTTATGTATAACAAACATATATATCACTGTTTTTTTTTTTAGTTTCCTGTAAGTGGAGCAAATTTTGAGTTAACCTGCTTTACTGAAGTGGCACCTGCTTTACTGAAGCGGCACCTGCTTTACTGAAGTGGCACCTGCTTTACTGAAGTGGCACCTGCTTTACTGAAGGGCACCTGCTTTACTGAAGTGGCACCTGCTTTACTGAAGTGGCACCTACTTTACTGAAGTGGCACCTGCTTTACTGAAGTGGCACCTGCTTTACTGAAGTGGCACCTGCTTTACTGAAGTGGCACCTGCTTTACTGAAGTGGCACCTGCTTTACTGAAGTGGCACCTGCTTTACTGAAGTGGCACCTGCTTTACTGAAGTGGCACCTGCTTTACTGAAGTGGCACCTGCTTTACTGAAGCGGCACCTGCTTTAATGAAGCGGCACTTGCTTTACTGAAGTGGCACCTGCTTTACTGAAGTGGCACCTGCTTTACTGAAGCGGCACCTGCTTTAATGAAGTGGCACTTGCTTTACTGAAGTGGCACCTGCTTTACTGAAGTGGCACCTGCTTTACTGAAGTGGCACCTGCTTTAATGAACCGGCACCTGCTTTACTGAAGTGGCACCTGCTTTACTGAAGTGGCACCTGCTTTACTGAAGTGGCACCTGCTTTACTGAAGTGGCACCTGCTTTACTGAAGTGGCACCTGCTTTACTGAAGTGGCACCTGCTTTAATGAAGCGGCACCTGCTTTAATGAAGTGGCACTTGCTTTACTGAAGTGGCACCTGCTTTACTGAAGTGGCACCTGCTTTACTGAAGCGGCACCTGCTTTAATGAAGCGGCACTTGCTTTACTGAAGTGGCACCTGCTTTACTGAAGTGGCACCTGCTTTACTGAAGTGGCACCTGCTTTAATGAACCGGCACCTGCTTTACTGAAGTGGCACCTGCTTTACTGAAGTGGCACCTGCTTTACTGAAGTGACACCTGCTTTACTGAAGTGGCACCTGCTTTACTGAAGTGGCACCTGCTTTACTGAAGTGGCACCTGCTTTACTGAAGTGGCACCTGCTTTACTGAAGTGGCACCTGCTTAACTGAAGTGGCACCTGCTTTACTGAAGTGGCACCTGCTTTACTGAAGTGGCACCTGCTTTACTGAAGTGGCACCTGCTTTACTGAAGTGGCACCTGCTTTACTGAAGTGGCACCTGCTTTAATGAAGCGGCACCTGCTTTAATGAAGTGGCACTTGCTTTACTGAAGTGGCACCTGCTTTACTGAAGTGGCACCTGCTTTACTGAAGCGGCACCTGCTTTAATGAAGCGGCACTTGCTTTACTGAAGTGGCACATGCTTTACTGAAGTGGCACCTGCTTTACTGAAGTGGCACCTGCTTTAATGAACCGGCACCTGCTTTACTGAAGTGGCACCTGCTTTACTGAAGTGGCACCTGCTTTACTGAAGTGACACCTGCTTTACTGAAGTGGCACCTGCTTTACTGAAGTGGCACCTGCTTTACTGAAGTGGCACCTGCTTTACTGAAGTGGCACCTGCTTTACTGACGTGGCACCTGCTTAACTGAAGTGGCACCTGCTTTACTGAAGTGGCACCTGCTTTACTGAAGTGGCACCTGCTTTACTGAAGCGGCACCTGCTTTACTGAAGCGGCACCTGCTTTACTGAAGTGGCACCTGCTTTACTGATGTGGCACCTGCTTTAATGAAGCAGCACCTGCTTTACTGAAGCGGCACCTGCTTTAATGAAGTGGCACCTGCTTTACTGAAGTGGCACCTGCTTTACTGAAGTGGCACCTGCTTTACTGAAGTGGCACCTGCTTTACTGAAGCGGCACCTGCTTTACTGAAGTGACACCTGCTTTACTGAAGTGGCACCTGCTTTACTGAAGTGGCACCTGCTTTACTGAAGTGGCACCTGCTTTACTGAAGTGGCACCTGCTTTACTGAAGTGGCACCTGCTTTACTGAAGTGACACCTGCTTTACTGAAGTGGCACCTGCTTTACTGAAGTGGCACCTGCTTTACTGAAGTGGCACCTGCTTTACTGAAGCGGCACCTGCTTTACTGAAGTGGCACCTGCTTTACTGAAGTGGCACCTGCTTTACTGAAGCGGCACCTGCTTTACTGAAGTGACACCTGCTTTACTGAAGTGGCACCTGCTTTACTGAAGTAGCACCTGCTTTACTGAAGTGGCACCTGCTTTACTGAAGCGGCACCTGCTTTACTGAAGTGGCACCTGCTTTACTGAAGTGGCACCTGCTTTAATGAAGCAGCACCTGCTTTACTGAATGAAGCAGCACCTGCTTTACTGAAGCGGCACCTGCTTTAATGAAGCGGCACCTGCTTTACTGAAGTGGCACCTGCTTTACTGAAGTGGCACCTGCTTTACTGAAGCGGAACCTGCTTTACTGAAGTGGCACCTGCTTTACTGAAGTGGCACCTGCTTTACTGAAGTGGCACCTGCTTTACTGAAGTGGCACCTGCTTTACTGAAGTGGCACCTGCTTTACTGAAGTGGCACCTGCTTTACTGAAGCAGCACCTGCTTTAATGAAGCGGCACTTGCTTTACTGAAGTGGCACCTGCTTTACTGAAGTGGCACCTGCTTTACTGAAGCAGCACCTGCTTTAATGAAGCGGCACTTGCTTTACTGAAGTGGCACCTGCTTTACTGAAGTGGCACCTGCTTTACTGAAGTGGCACCTGCTTTAATGAACCGGCACCTGCTTTACTGAAGTGGCACCTGCTTTACTGAAGTGGCACCTGCTTTACTGAAGTGGCACCTGCTTTACTGAAGTGGCACCTGCTTTACTGAAGTGGCACCTGCTTTACTGAAGTGGCACCTGCTTTACTGAAGCGGCACCTGCTTTAATGAAGCGGCACTTGCTTTACTGAAGTGGCACCTGCTTTACTGAAGTGGCACCTGCTTTACTGAAGCGGCACCTGCTTTAATGAAGCGGCACTTGCTTTACTGAAGTGGCACCTGCTTTACTGAAGTGGCACCTGCTTTACTGAAGTGGCACCTGCTTTAATGAACCGGCACCTGCTTTACTGAAGTGGCACCTGCTTTACTGAAGTGGCACCTGCTTTACTGAAGTGACACCTGCTTTACTGAAGTGGCACCTGCTTTACTGAAGTGGCACCTGCTTTACTGAAGTGGCACCTGCTTTACTGAAGTGGCACCTGCTTTACTGAAGTGGCACCTGCTTTAATGAACCGGCACCTGCTTTACTGAAGTGCACCTGCTTTACTGGCACCTGCTTTACTGAAGTGGCACCTGCTTTACTGAAGTGACACCTGCTTTACTGAAGTGGCACCTGCTTTACTGAAGTGGCACCTGCTTTACTGAAGTGGCACCTGCTTTACTGAAGTGGCACCTGTTTTACTGAAGTGGCACCTGCTTAACTGAAGTGGCACCTGCTTTACTGAAGTGGCACCTGCTTTACTGAAGTGGCACCTGCTTTACTGAAGCGGCACCTGCTTTACTGAAGCGGCACCTGCTTTACTGAAGTGGCACCTGCTTTACTGAAGTGGCACCTGCTTTAATGAAGCAGCACCTGCTTTACTGAAGCGGCACCTGCTTTAATGAAGTGGCACCTGCTTTACTGAAGTGGCACCTGCTTTACTGAAGTGGCACCTGCTTTACTGAAGTGGCACCTGCTTTACTGAAGCGGCACCTGCTTTACTGAAGTGACACCTGCTTTACTGAAGTGGCACCTGCTTTACTGAAGTGGCACCTGCTTTACTGAAGTGGCACCTGCTTTACTGAAGTGGCACCTGCTTTACTGAAGTGGCACCTGCTTTACTGAAGTGACACCTGCTTTACTGAAGTGGCACCTGCTTTACTGAAGTGGCACCTGCTTTACTGAAGTGGCACCTGCTTTACTGAAGCGGCACCTGCTTTACTGAAGTGGCACCTGCTTTACTGAAGCGGCACCTGCTTTACTGAAGCGGCACCTGCTTTACTGAAGTGACACCTGCTTTACTGAAGTGGCACCTGCTTTACTGAAGTAGCACCTGCTTTACTGAAGCGGCACCTGCTTTACTGAAGTGGCACCTGCTTTACTGAAGTGGCACCTGCTTTACTGAAGTGGCACCTGCTTTAATGAAGCAGCACCTGCTTTACTGAAGCGGCACCTGCTTTAATGAAGCGGCACCTGCTTTACTGAAGTGGCACCTGCTTTACTGAAGCGGCACCTGCTTTACTGAAGCGGAACCTGCTTTACTGAAGTGGCACCTGCTTTACTGAAGTGGCACCTGCTTTACTGAAGTGGCACCTGCTTTACTGAAGTGGCACCTGCTTTACTGAAGTGGCACCTGCTTTACTGAAGTGGCACCTGCTTTACTGAAGCAGCACCTGCTTTAATGAAGTGGCACTTGCTTTACTGAAGTGGCACCTGCTTTACTGAAGTGTCACCTGCTTTACTGAAGCGGCACATGCTTTAATGAAGCGGCACTTGCTTTACTGAAGTGGCACCTGCTTTACTGAAGTGGCACCTGCTTTACTGAAGTGGCACCTGCTTTAATGAACCGGCACCTGCTTTACTGAAGTGGCACCTGCTTTACTGAAGTGGCACCTGCTTTACTGAAGTGGCACCTGCTTTACTGAAGTGGCACCTGCTTTACTGAAGTGGCACCTGCTTTACTGAAGTGGCACCTGCTTTACTGAAGCGGCACCTGCTTTAATGAAGCGGCACTTGCTTTACTGAAGTGGCACCTGCTTTACTGAAGTGGCACCTGCTTTACTGAAGCGGCACCTGCTTTAATGAAGCGGCACTTGCTTTACTGAAGTGGCACCTGCTTTACTGAAGTGGCACCTGCTTTACTGAAGTGGCACCTGCTTTAATGAACCGGCACCTGCTTTACTGAAGTGGCACCTGCTTTACTGAAGTGGCACCTGCTTTACTGAAGTGACACCTGCTTTACTGAAGTGGCACCTGCTTTACTGAAGTGGTACCTGCTTTAGTGAAGTGGCACCTGCTTTACTGAAGTGGCACCTGCTTTACTGAAGTGGCACCTGCTTAACTGAAGTGGCACCTGCTTTACTGAAGTGGCACCTGCTTTACTGAAGTGGCACCTGCTTTACTGAAGCGGCACCTGCTTTACTGAAGCGGCACCTGCTTTACTGAAGTGGCACCTGCTTTACTGAAGTGGCACCTGCTTTAATGAAGCAGCACCTGCTTTACTGAAGCGGCACCTGCTTTAATGAAGTGGCACCTGCTTTACTGAAGTGGCACCTGCTTTACTGAAGTGGCATCTGCTTTACTGAAGTGGCACCTGCTTTACTGAAGCGGCACCTGCTTTACTGAAGTGACACCTGCTTTACTGAAGTGGCACCTGCTTTACTGAAGTGGCACCTGCTTTACTGAAGTGGCACCTGCTTTACTGAAGTGGCACCTGCTTTACTGAAGTGGCACCTGCTTTACTGAAGTGACACCTGCTTTACTGAAGTGGCACCTGCTTTACTGAAGTGGCACCTGCTTTACTGAAGCGGCACCTGCTTTACTGAAGCGGCACCTGCTTTACTGAAGTGGCACCTGCTTTACTGAAGCGGCACCTGCTTTACTGAAGCGGCACCTGTTTACTGAAGTGACACCTGCTTTACTGAAGTGGCACCTGCTTTACTGAAGTAGCACCTGCTTTACTGAAGCGGCACCTGCTTTAATGAAGCGGCACCTGCTTTACTGAAGTGGCACCTGCTTTACTGAAGTGGCACCTGCTTTAATGAAGCAGCACCTGCTTTACTGAAGCGGCACCTGCTTTAATGAAGTGGCACCTGCTTTACTGAAGTGGCACCTGCTTTACTGAAGTGGCACCTGCTTTACTGAAGTGGCACCTGCTTTACTGAAGCGGCACCTGCTTTACTGAAGTGACACCGGCTTTACTGAAGTGGCACGTGCTTTACTGAAGTGGCACCTGCTTTACTGAAGTGGCACCTGCTTTACTGAAGTGGCACCTGCTTTACTGAAGTGGCACCTGCTTTACTGAAGTGACACCTGCTTTACTGAAGTGGCACCTGCTTTACTGAAGTGGCACCTGCTTTACTGAAGTGGCACCTGCTTTACTGAAGCGGCACCTGCTTTACTGAAGTGGCACCTGCTTTACTGAAGCGGCACCTGCTTTACTGAAGCGGCACCTGCTTTACTGAAGTGACACCTGCTTTACTGAAGTGGCACCTGCTTTACTGAAGTAGCACCTGCTTTACTGAAGTGGCACCTGCTTTAATGAAGTGGCACCTGCTTTACTGAAGTGGCACCTGCTTTAATGAAGCAGCACCTGCTTTACTGAAGCGGCACCTGCTTTAATGAAGCAGCACCTGCTTTAATGAAGCGGTACCTGCTTTAATGAAGCGGCACCTGCTTTAATGAAGTGGCACCTGCTTTAATGAAGCGGCACCTGCTTTACTGAAGCGGCACCTGCTTTAATGAAGCGGCACCTGCTTTAATGAAGCGGCACCTGCTTTAATGAAGTGGCACCTGCTTTAATGAAGCGGCACCTGCTTTAATGAAACGGCACCTGCTTTAATGAAGAGGCACCTGCTTTAATGAAGTGGCATCTGCTTTAATGAAGCTGCATCTGCTTTAATGAAGTGGCACCTGCTTTAATGAAGTGGCACCTGCTTTAATGAAGAGGCACCTGCTTTAATGGAGTGGCATCTGCTTTAATGAAGTGGCACCTGCTTTAATGAAGCAGCACCCGCTTTAATGAAGTTGCACCTGCTTTAATGAAGCGGCACCTACTTTAATGAAGTGGCACGTGCTTTAATGAAGTGGCACCTGCTTTAATGAAGAGGCACCTGCTTTAATGAAGTGGCACCTGCTTTAATGAAGCGTCACCTGCTTTACTGAAGCGGCATCTGCTTTAATGAAGTGGCACCTGCTTTAATGAAGCGGCACCTGCTTTAATGAAGTGGCAACTGCTTTAATGAAGCGGCACCTGCTTCATTAAACCAGCTCCTGCTTTACTGAAGCATCACCTACTTTACTGAAGCATCACCTACTTTACTGAAGCATCACCTACTTTACTGAAGCATCACCTACTTTGCTGAAGCTTCACCTACTTTACTGAAGCTTCACTTACTTTACTGAAGCATCACCTACTTTACTGAATCATCACCTACTTTACTGAAGCTTCACCTACTTTACTGAAGCTTCACCTACTTTACTGAAGCATCACCTACTTTACTGAAGCTTCACCTACTTTACTGAAGCTTCACCTACTTTACTGAAGCATCACCTACTTTACTGAAGCATCACCTACTTTACTGAAGCTTCACCTACTTTACTGAAACATCACCTACTTTACTGAAGCATCACCTACTTTACTGAATCATCACCTACTTTACTGAAGCATCACCTACTTTACTGAAGCATCACCTACTTTACTGAAGCATCACCTACTTTACTGAAGCATCACCTACTTTACTGAAGCATCACCTACTTTACTGAAGCATCACCTACTTTACTGAAGCATCACCTACTTTACTGAAGCATCACCTACTTTACTGAAGCATCACCTACTTTACTGAAGCATCACCTACTTTACTGAAGCTTCACCTACTTTACTGAAGCTTCACTTACTTTACTGAAGCATCACCTACTTTACTGAGGCATCACCTACTTTACTGAAGCTTCACTTACTTTACTGAAGCTTCACCTACTTTACTGAAGCTTCACTTACTTTACTGAAGCATCACCTACTTTACTGAAGCATCACCTACTTTATTAAAGGAACAATGTTTCAACCCATGTTTCGATTCCGTCTCATTGTCGGGGTATAAGTGCCCTTATAATTCTTTCCTCAGTGTTCAGCACGTTCATTGTACCTGAACAAATACGAAGACAGGAAGAACAGTCAGTATAATATAACTATAATAACCACTAAGTGGACTTATCAAGTCATTTTAGAGGCTCACGATATCTTTATTTTACATCACCTTGATAATAACTCTCTGCATTTTCCTTTATATAAAACATGTAATGCTGTTTTATGCTAATTGTACCATATATTTTATTCGGCATATGTCAGACACCCATACAGACATACCCTCCTGACTAGCCAACCAGATGGTAAGAGTGTAACAAGCGTGTCTACCTTGTTATACTGGTTTAACCCAGGCAGTCAGAAGGAAGTCCACCCACACTGTGAACCGATGTTAGACGCTCGTGAATCAACACTGGTAGACTTACCTCAAGTCTGGTGGCCCACACTTCTGTGTCTGTTTGTTTGCAAAAACTTTCTTTGTTCATGTTTTACATAAATTGCATTTTGTTTGGTGAAGGAAATTTGTATACATTTCCTCACTTCTGACTTTTGCCCATTGGTTATGGTGCTGCAACCAGGTTTGGAGGCTACAAGACTACGTCAGTGATCGTAGCACCTTACCAGGGATAGGTAGAATGGGAGCAACCTGGGACGTAATCTAAGCAGAACGTCGTAAATAGGGAGGTAAGTCTTCAGACAAATATTAATATACTGTCATTTCTATTTTATATGTACACATGTTATTTTGTCCTGAAGGAATAATTTTTACCACACAATGATCCAAGACCAGTAAAATTAAAATTATTGGTCCTTTAATTTACACTTCCAGGTCTTTCGGACATCCTAGATGATGATAACTGAGACACTTGGGAGGCATCTTTAGTGTGTACAGTATATAGGCTATCATTGATGGACTCTGTTGTTGGACTGAAGAAACCATTGGCTGGCGAAGCATTGCCAGAATAAATATTCCCAAACACTGCCCAAGTGTCTCAGTTACCAATATGTCTATTTTATTAACTATCTATACAAAACGTTGATGTCATCCATGTATTAGATGGTAACACTTGTCATATTTGAATTAAAAGGGCAAAGACAATATGGAATGGTAACGTCGAGTGCGGACCAGCTATATGTAAGTCCCTTCAAGACAGAATATTCATTACCACCGATTAACCTATTGTGATTGATTTATACTAACCTATCGTGATTGATTTATACTAACCTATCGTGATTGATTTATATTAACCTATCGTGATTGATTTATATTAACCTATCGTGATTGATTTATACTAACCTATCGTGATTGATTTATATTAACCTATCGTGATTGATTTATATTAACCTATCGTGATTGATTTATACTAACCTATCGTGATTGATTTATATTAACCTATCGTGATTGATTTATATTAACCTATCGTGATTGATTTATACTAACCTATCGTGATTGATTTATGCTTTAATGAGCATTATTTAATATCAAGAATCTCATTCCAATTGTTATGAGAACTTGTTTCCACTATTATAAAGTCTCATTTTCTGGTTCTTTTGCTGCATTAGTTGACTAATTTATCCCAGTTATTAACACTTGCTGACGTTCTATGATACAGTCTACCTCACATCTGGATGAGGTGACTCTCATATTTACTCTTAAATCTTTTATTATAATTCGTTTATCTGCTAAGAGGAGGAGAGAGTAATTGTGGTAGAACTTTGTCTTGAGCTGCAGAACTTTTGTTTTGTTTAGTGAATTTCTATCACTACTGTCACCACTTCCTGCTTTTGTTCCTCCACACTTTGTCCCATCCCTGTTCTCCTCTCCTATGTGATTTCCTTAACTTTGTGTGTTAGTGTGACTAGTTAATGGTCCAAGTCGAACCGAGAGATCTCTTAAAGTTTCTCCTATGTGCGAGTTTTATGTATAGTGTTTACTGCATCTCTTTGTGATATGCTTATAAAAATATTGATTATCTATTTCCCTACTTTTCCTATCATACATATTGACCCCCTATTAAACTATTATTCTAAAGATGCATTTATCCAATGCTTTTTACGATACCTGGATTCACAACATTATTGTTCAAGGCCTCCTGGCTTCCCTGGTACAACATGAAGTTTTAATACGACTCATTTTCCATCGACAATCTCAGGAATTGTTGTTACACTTTCACCCACTAATTGTTCGACTCTATAGACACTTGTTAGGTAAGACACATATGCAACAGTTAGACAACTTTATTCCGAAACGTTTCGCCTACACAGTAGGCTTCTTCAGTCGAATACAGAAAGTAGGCAGGAACAGTAGAGATGTGAAGACGATGTAATCAGTCCATCACCCTTAAAGTCGTAGAATTTGAGGTTGTCAGTCCCTCGGCCTGGAGAAGTTCAGTTCCATAGTCAGGAACTGTTGCATATGTGTCTTACCTAACAACCTGTCGGTATTGTATACCATTTTGATGTTCATCTATAGACACTTTGTGGCATGCTAAGTGTACGTTACATTTTATTTGGCGTATTTAACACTGGTATAAGTATGACCTCCGGATCAGCGAACCAGATGCTTAGTGCCTTTGCACTTCCTGACATCGTCTGCTGCCACTCAACTGCCACACCCTTCGAGCCCCGTAGAGCGGGATTAGTAGCAGTCCGATGTTTTAACTTCTCCCTACGAGTCTCGTGAAGGCGGGGAATGGGGCTAGGACAAGGGAGGACAATTGACCCTAGGTGATTGAAGAGGTACAAACACCTCTTCCCATGGAAGAGATTAGCCAAGATTCTCCCTCGATAGGAAGTCTAAAGTCGGGTCACCAAGTGAAGAAAACCCGGACGCAGACATTGCCGGTAAACCTCATACCACTAAAACCCCTTGTTATGCTAGCACCTTGGATCAACCCAGTCAATCACAAGGAAACCCTTCAAAGTTGTGAAGTAATGTTGGACCCTCGAGAATCAACACTGACAGACTTCTGTTAATGTTGGTAGAATTGTCGACAATATGTTAGGTAAAAAGGACACAGGTGCAACTAATGTGACATTTTATTGTGGCAACGTTTTGCTCTCCAGGAGCTTTGTCAAGGCCTTTCCCGCCTTGACAAAGCTCCTGGAGAGCGAAACGTTGGATGCAGTTTGATGAAGGAAAATATAGGTACTGACCAAAGTCTTTTGCTCTTTCCTCGTTTCTACCTTGGTTATTGTGCTACAACCAGGTGTGCAGGCCATTAGATAACACCCGTGTTCGTAACAGAAGCAATGTACCATACTTAATCATAGTTTTTCTTAATTGTATAAATTTATATTTTTAATGAATGTATATAATATCGCGCCCATACACCATAGAAAGTTTATTCATAATTGGTTGATAACCTGGAGTTTACCTGGAGCGGGTTTCGGGGGTCAAGGCCCCCGCCGCTCCGTCTGACACCAGGCCTCGTTGTGGATCAGGGTCTGATCAACCAGGCTGTTACAGCCCGGTTGGTCAGGTACTGACCTTTGGTGCGTGTCCGGCGCCTTCTAGAAGACAGCCAGGGATCTATTGGTAATCCTTCTTATGTATGCTGGGGGGTAGTTGAACAGTCTTGTGCCCCGGACACTTAATGTGTTGTCTCTTAGTGTACACGTCCCCCCCCCCTGTTTCTCATTGAGGAAATGTTGCATCTCCTTCCGCGTCTTTTGCTTTCGTTCCCAGTAATTTAGGAGCTTTATCGTACTTATGTGCACCGTGAAAGTTCTCTCTACATTCTCCAGGTCAGCAATTTCGCCAGCCTTGAAGGTGGCAGTTAGTGAAGAGCAATATTCCAGCCTAGAGAGAACAAGCGATTTGAAGAGAATCATCATGGGCTTGGCGTCACTAGTTTTGAAGGTTCTCATTATCCATCTTATCACTTTCCTAGCAGCTGTGGTAGATGCATTGTTGTGTTCTTTGAAAGTGCGATATCATGACATTATCACTCCCAGATCTTTCACATTACTTTTTCGCTCTTTTGCGTGGTTAGAATTTGTTTTATACTCTGAAGAAGTTTTAATTTTCTCATGTTTTCGATATCTGAGTAGTTGAAATTTCTCTTCATTAAACTTAATATCGTTTTTTGCGGCCCATTTAAAGATTTGGATTATGTCCGCTTGGAGTCTTGCAGTGTCTTCGATGGAGGTCATTGTCATATAGGCAGCGGCAGCGGCAACAGGAACCTTGTCCTCTATTTTTACTTCTACCTGAGGTTCCCAGCAGCCCAGTGATGACCTAATCAAGACCCACATAACACTAACATGTGTGGATACCCAGAATGATATAAATCAACTGCAGAAATCACCCAAAAGTTCACAAATTACCAACTAATAGGACTCGTACTACCACCTCCTACCCCGCTGCCACTGAAGTGATACTCCACAACATTCACCCATCGCCTACTATTCACGCGAAGCCACAGCCAATGGACAAGGATCAGAGCAATAAAAGAAGATCCAGTAACCAGCTAAGGACTCCTAACATCAAAGGTGAGAGCAGTAAAAACACGAGGAAAACTTGTGGTACTGCCAGCCAGGACACAACCCTCATCACCCACCGGCACCACCACAACACACGACAGACAACAACAAACATGGCCGCCGTCACAGTCCAAGATAACTCCTTCCCAGTATTTGATGCCAAGAAGATCACCGACCCAGAAATAGCTAAACTCTTTACGATTCAGAACCAAACGATCACCAAACTAACTCAAGAAATGCAGGAACTAAAAGCTAGCAATGCAGATTACCTCAACAAGATCACTGCTCTAGAACATAAACTAGACACTCTGGAACAACAAAGCAACACTCACACCCAGTCCCTAGACACCATCAACACTCTAAAAGACCAAGTCACCCTACTTACTACCAACATTACAGAGGAAAGATCAAGAGTGGACCAACAACTTGCCAATGTCATAACCAACTTCCAAGACTATAAAGACCAACAGCAGCTATCTGACGCTGTTGTAGTTAACAGCAAACATCTCCCACCCACAGTCACCCAAGAGACCTGCATGGAGACCACCCTACAGCTTATCAAGGACCACCTTCGCCTTAACATACGTAGTGACGACCTAAAGGATTGCAAACTGATGGGCTACCAAGCAGGTAAAAAAAACAGTGCTGTTAAAATTCCAAACTAGCCTACAAAGAAACAACCTACTAAAAGCATCTATTTCTATGAAAACTGATGTTTACGTCAATGAGTGCCTTACCAAAATAAGACAAAACCTTCTTTATCGGCTAAGAAAATTACGCTATGCCCAAAAAATCCACCAGTGCTTTGTGAGGGATGGAAAAATCGCAGTTAGGAAACAGCCCACTGGGAAGAGATACTTCATCTCTACAGAACATGACCTTAAAACATTCCTAAGTGAGGCTGGACTAACAGAATCAGAGTAAAGTGCAGATAATACCCATAGTCCACAGTTAGTGTTATATTGTCATAAATTTGTGCCCCCCTAAAATTCTAATACCCCAACTACTTTTGATTGTCATTGTTGTACTCAACGACCATTCTACCTCATAGTCTTAATTGTGTTTAATATCTACAGAATCTATCTCCTTTTTTTACAACTTACCGCATCACTGTTCCATCTTATTTTATTATAAACTAGCCATAACTTGTCCTCAATAATTCTACCTCACTTTAAGAAATACTCAATTGCCCAATTTTATTCTAAAATCCCTATTATTGCCCAATTTTGCTTTAAACTATATTGATCAAACTTATTGTAAACTTCTTTTATTGACCATTTTATTCTATACTTTTTTAAACTAGTATTTTCAACTACAACTCTTATACTATCCTGTCTACCATCTTGCTAGCATATTATAACCAAGTCATTGCCATTTTTATTTTTATCATTTTTTTTATTATTATTCTTTTGCTACCTTAACTTGTGTATTTTATCCTGTCAATTTAAATCTAGTTATACTCTAATTCTTTTAAACAACTTATATAAGACCTTAGTGCAATTACAATTGAGAGTCTTGTGCCTTTTTTATATTATTAGATTAAACTCAGTTGTACTATAGTCAATACCAAATTCATTATATTAGACCATATTGCAATTATTAGTGAGAGACTGGTGCTATTTTTAATTTGTATTTTTATATTATTAGATTAAATCTAGTTGTACTATAGCTCATTCTAGCTCAAAACATAGACTCCACAAAAGTCATTATATTAGACCTTAGTGCAATTACAAGTGAGAGTCTTGTTCTATTTTAAATTTGTATTTTTATATTACTAGTTTATACCTAGTTGTACTTTAGTTCATTCCAGCACAACACATAGACAACATCAACTTCATTATGTGTAGTAGTGACTATACTCTATATGACCAAAATACTCTAGCTATATACTTATCCAAGCTTCCCACCACTACAGATATCAGTACTAGAACTCAACACATAACTCAGGATATAAATAACCATAATTTAAACCTAGAAGATGATTGATCACGTTGACCCTGATCTAAACCTCCATAATCTGACACCCAATCAAAACCCATTGGAAAGTAACTGCCTTTATTACACAGCATCACAAGCCAGCACTATCCTAAACAATGCTAAAAGTCTATCAGTACTTAACTACAACATCAGGTCCTTAAGCAAACACTATGATGACCTCCTGGCACTCCTTGAATCACTAAAGACACCCTTCTCCTGCATTATTCTTACTGAGACCTGGCTTAAGCAGGACACAATAGATATCTACCCTCTACCAGGATACACAGCAATTCACAACTGCAGACCATACCAAGTTGGGGGTGGTATTGCAATCTATTACTCTAACCAATTATCTTGTATTAGCACCACTTGCTTTAGTGATGAATATGGGGAATACATTTTTGCTAATTTTACTGTAAAAAACCTTAAGACACCTATAACAATCGGTACCATTTACCGGATACCTCACACAAACATCCCAAATTTCAGTGAGAAATTAAAGTCACTAATAACAAACAGACAAATGAATAAGCACCACCTTCTCTTAGCTGGAGACTTCAACATCAACCTTGACTTACTAGGTGATCAGCCTGTAACTGATTTCATCAACAATATGAACAACACACTTCTCACACCAACAATAACTAAACCAACCAGGCTCACTGAGACAAGTGCAACCATAATAGACCACATATGGACCAATATACTAGCCCCCCTTAAATCAGGGATAACCACAGATAGCACTACAGACCACTACCCTACCTTCCTCCTGACAAACATTAATAAACCACCACTTGAATACAACAAAGTCTCATTTAGACTCCATGACGAGGCCTCAATAAGGAAGTTCACAGCTGACCTAGAGATTGTTGACTGGCCTACAGAATTCTCCAAGGCCAATGGTATTGATGACTGGACAGACATTTTTCTTAACAAATTACTTAGACTATACAACAAACATTGTCCTATAAAAACGAAACAGATCACAAACAAACGGCTTGGTTGCCCATGGCTAACCAGCACCATTCTGAAATCCATTGACAAGAAACACCAATATGAAAAGCAATATAGACAGGGCTTAATACACAAAGATATTCTTAAACACTATTCATCAGTTCTCACCAAAGTAATAAAGAAAGCCAAACAACTATACTACTCCAGTAGATTCACAAACACTAGAGGAGATATAAAAAAGACCTGGAAAACACTCTCTCAGATTCTAGGGACCCACAAACTGAAAAAAAACAAGAATATTGTCCTAACTAAACCTAATGAAACACCACTACATCCCACTGACACAGCTAGCAAGATAAACGACTTCTTTTCAACCATAGGATCTAATCTCGCCAATAAAATCCCACATACCAATGCCCATGCAGGGGACTACCTAGATGGGAATTTCCCAAATTCCTTCTATCTTGCACCAACTGAGCCCTCGGAAGTCACCGAGATTATAAAGTCACTTAAAAACAACTCAGGGAATCTGTCTAATGTCCCACCATTACTGTACAAGCGAGCGGCCCATTTCCTTTCGCATGCTATTTCATTACTTTTTAATAAGTCACTAGAAACTAGCACCTTCCCGAAACTACTCAAGATGGCGAGGGTTACACCAATACATAAAGGTGGTGACCCTACAGACTTAAACAACTATAGGCCAATATCAAACTTACCATTGCTATCCAAAATCTTTGAGAAACTCGTGCACAGGAGACTATATTCATTTATAACAGCACAAAACATACTCAACCCCTGCCAGTTTGGATTTAGGAAAAATAAAAGCACTAATGATGCAATCATAAAAATGCTAGATCTGCTTTACACAGCATTGGAAAATAAGGAATATCCACTAGGAATTTTTATTGACCTAAGAAAAGCTTTTGACACAGTAGACCACGACATTCTACTCCACAAACTTGACCATTACGGTATAAGAAGCCATGCGCTTGCTTATTTCAAATCTTACTTTACTAATAGGTATCAGTATGTTACCATTAAAGACACAGCATCAACAACACAGCCACTTGATACTGGAGTTCCGCAGGGAAGTGTCCTTGGTCCCCTGCTCTTCCTCATATACATCAATGATCTTCCAAACGTATCCCAACACCTGAAACCCATTCTCTTTGCTGACGACACGACTTATGTCATCTCTCACCCTAATCTTGCCACCCTCAACACCATTGTTAACGAGGAGCTGATCAAAATATCGACTTGGATGACAGCCAATAAACTTACGCTTAACACTGACAAAACCTACTATATTATGT
>NC_091363.1:20146014-20228514 GCF_038502225.1 Cherax quadricarinatus | reverse complement strand
TAATTAATTTCAGTTACCCGGAGTATACCTGGATGGTTGAAGAACTGAGACACTTATGCAACAACATGGGAATCTTTACTGAAGAAACGTTTCGCCACACAGTGGCTTCATCAGTCCAATACAAAGCAGGAATGTATAAGGAGAGGAGGAGTTTGAGGTAATCAGTCCCTCAGCCCGGAATCGACTTCTGTGCCAGTGATCTGTCCCATTGAACCTCGTGCAGGAAATTCTTCATACCTCTGTAGTCTCCTGTCTTGTAGTTTGGCTTGGTTCGTCCTGCCCTTCCTGCTTCCTTCTCCACTTGTAACTCTTCTAGGAATTAACTGAGGTCAGTGGTCACGTGTGGTCATACCTGCCTAAGCTCTTGGGAGTTAGCGTGGGCTGTTACCAAGCACCATGGCTTGTTGTAGTGTTTTAGAATCTCAGGTTCAAGTGTTGAAGAAGGAGGTTCTACTCACTCAGGAGGAAAATATGAAGCTGAAGCTTCGCATAGATGAGTTTGGGAGCGAGTGTGAGAAGGATTTAGCTGGTAAGGAAGGAATGGTCACCAGCAGTGATAGTGGCAGCCGCTCTAAGTGGCAAGTGGTTCACAGTTCAGGAAGAAGGAAGATGAGGAGAGTTAATAGAGAAGATGTGAAGGTAGGAAATCGATTCTCTGTTCTCCAGGACGAGTGTACTTCAGTGGTTAGTGAGGTTGAAGGTGCCACTGATTCCCCTGCTAATCAAGGTAAGAATATTTTAATAGTAGGAGATTCTCAGGTAAGATATATGGACCGTGCATTTTGTAATTGAGACAGAAAGGTCAGACAGAGAGTGTGTCTTCCTGGAGCTGGTGTTGGGGACATAGTCAGCAGGTTGGATAATATTATGGCAGGTAATGGGAACAAGCCCATTATCTGTCTTAGTGCTGGGGGTAATGACATTGGGAAGGGCAGGAGAGAGGAGCTGCTGGATAAGTACAGGTCAGCAATAGTAGTTAGGTCTAAGGGAGGGATCCCAGTCATATGTAGCATCTTACCTAGAAAGGGAGTGGGCATTGAATGGATGTCTAGGGCAATTGGTATAAATTGCTGGCTAGACAGGTACTGCAAGGAACTTGCAATCCCGTTCATTGATAACTGGGACCTATTCTTTGGCAAACGTGATATGTATGCAAGGGATGGGGTTCATCTCTCTGGGAATGGAGTGGTTGCATTAGCCAATTCGATTGAGAGGGTTGATGAGTTGTCTAGGAATTTAAACTGATAGATTATAAAGGTATAGGTGTTTGTGGGAAACAATCAGGCTGCAGCATTAGGGCTAAAAACAGCAGTTATTACCGGTATACCTCAGGGATATGTTTAAGTAAAAGACAATATTCAAAATAAAGTTGCTAGTAATGGCAAATCAATTGATCAACAAACAAAGAGAGATAGTAGAGGGCAACGAGTGACTAGCTCCCTTAAGGTTTACTATACAAATAGTAGGAGTCTAAGGAATAAGATAGATGAGCTAAGATTACTTGCAAGTGCAGGTAATATAGATATTATTGGTATAACAGAGACCTGGTTCAACCTGAAAGATAGAGAAATGACTTCTGAATGCAACATACAGGGTTATAAACTATTCCACACTGATAGTCAACAGGAAGGGTGGGGGGGGGGGGCGATGTATGTCAGAGAAAATTTAAATTGTTGTCTTAGATATGATATAAGATTAGAAACATCGAACACAGAATCTGTTTGGCTACAGTTTCTCGAGGGACGCGACAAATTAATTTTGAGTGTGATTTATAGGTCCCCAAACCTTGATAGGGAGGGCAGTAAGCTGTTATGGGACGAAATTCATAAGGCATCTAGATATGAAAATGTTGTGATAAGGGGAGATTTTAACTTTAGTCAAATAGATTAGAACAATATGACAGGAAATCTTGAGTCTAGTGACTTTCTTGATACGGTTCAGCCTCAGGATTGATTTTTAGAACAGGTTGTGACAGAACCAACTAGAGGAAACAATCTGCTTGACTTGGTTCTTGCCAACAAAGATTCACTAATTAATAATCTTGAGATTAATGATGAGCTTGGAATTATCCAGATAACTGCAATCAAATCTCTGTCCCAGATTTTCTCTTGGCCGACTTCATGGGACTGAAAAATTACCTGGGTGGGCTAAATTGGGATGTCCTAACTACGGGTCAGGTAGGTGATCTTGGTTGCCAATATGACGTTTTTCAGAGCATAGTTCTAGCTGCCCAGACAACTTTTGTTCCGAGTAGGTAAATTAGATCTAACAAAAATGATCCCAAATGGATGAACAATAGATTAAAACATCTCATTGGTCAAAAGAGAGGCATATATAGGCGTATCAAAAGAGAGGATGGGCAGTTAAGACATCACTATATTCAATTAAAGAGAGAAATAAAAAAAAGAATAAGAAAAGCAAAAAGGGATTATGAGGCTAAGGTAGCAAGGGATTCAAAGATTAACTCAAAAGGGTTCTTTCAGGTATACAGAAGTAAGATTAGGGACAAGATTGGCCCACTTAAGCGTAACTCTGGTCAGATCACTGATAGTGATAAGGATATGTGTGAAATTCTCAATACCTACTTCATCTCAGTTTTCTCCCAGGAAAATACTAGCGAAATTCCTGAAATAATAGATTATGTAGAACAGGACGATAATAAACTACGCACGATTGCGGTAACTAGTGACATGGTCCTCAGAGAAACTAAACCCTAACAAATCCCCAGGCCCTGATGAACTGTTTGCAAGGGTGTTAAAGGAATGTAAAGAGGAACTTAGCATACCTTTGGCTAATCTTTTTAACATATCACTACAAACTGGCATAGTGCCTGATAAGTGGAAAATGTCAAATGTAATATCTATTTACAAGGCAAGTGACAGGTCCTTGGCTTCGAACTATAGACCAGTAAGCCTTACCTCCATAGTGGGAAAATTTATGAAATCAATAATTGCCGAAGCATTTCGTAGCCATCTTGATAGGCACAGATTGATTAATGAATCTCAACACGGTTTTACAAAGGGACGTTCCTGTCTTACGAATTTACTAACTTTTTTCACTAAGGTGTTTGAGGAGGTAGATCATGGTAATGAATATGATATTGTGTATATGGACTTCAGTAAGGCTTTCGATAGAGTTCCACACCAGAGGCTATTGAGGAAACTTAAGGCACACGGAATAGGAGAAATTTTTTCCTGGGTAGAGGCATGGCTGACAAATAGGCAGCAGAGAGTTAGCATAAATTGGGAGAAATCAGAATGGGGGCACGTCACAAGCGGTGTTCCTCAGGGGTCAGTGTTGAACCCTTTGTTGTTCACAATTTACATTAACGACATAGATGAGGGAATAAATAGCGACATAAGCAAATTTGCTGATGACACCAAAATAGGCCGTCCAATTCAATCTAACGAGGACACTAGAGCACTCCAGGATGATTTGAATAGACTGATGCAATGGTCGGAGAAGTGGCAGACGCAGTTTAACATCGACAAATGCAAAATTCTAAATGTTGAACAGGTAAATAACCGTGCCACATATAAACTAAATGTAGCTCTTAATACTACTGATTGCGAAAAGGATTTAGAAGTTCTGGTTAGCAGTAACCTATAATCAAGACAACAGTGCATTAGTGTTCGCAATAAAGCTAACAGAATTCTTGGCTTCATATCTAGAAGTATAAATAATAGAAGCCCTCAGGTTGTTCTTCAACTCTATATATCCTTGGTTAGGCCTCATTTAAACTATGCTGCTCATTTCTGGTCACCGTATTACAGAATGGATATAAATGCTCTGCAAAACGTACAGAGGAGGATGACAAAGATGATCCCATGTATCAGAAATCTTCCCTATGAGGACAGACTGAGGGCCCTGAATCTGCACTCTCTCGAAAGGCGTAGAATTATGGGGGATATGATCGAGGTGTATAAATGGAAAACAGGAATAAATAAAGGGGATATAAATAGCGTGCTGAAAATTTCCAGCCAAGACAGGACTCGCAGCAATGGTTTCAAGTTGGAAAAATTCAGATTCAGGAAGGATATAGGAAAGCACCGGTTTGGTAATAGAGTCGTGGATGAGTGGAACAAACTCCCGAGTACAGTTATTCAGGCTAAAACGTTGTGTAGTTTTAAAAATAGGTTAGATAAATACATGAGTGGGTGTGGGTTGGTGTGAGTTGGATCTGACTAGCTTGTGCTGCTAGGTCTGGTGCCGTGCTCCTTCCTTGAGTGGAGGTGACCAGACTGGGTGGGTCATTGGGCTAATCCGGGGGGAGGGGTCATTGGGCTTATCCGGGGGGGGGGTCATTGGGCTAATCCAGGGGGGGGGACATGGACCTGCTCTGCGTGGGTCAGTAGGCCTGTTGCAGTGTTCCTTCTTTCTTATGCTCTTATGTTCTATTCGAAGCTCAGAACCACTTGATCACTGACTCCGAGGGGTCTTTCATATGTGATACCCTCAATATCTACACTACTCAAGGTCAATAATAGGTCCAGCCTTGCTAGTTCATTCTCTTCTCTCTCTCTGGTAGTGTCCCTTACGTGTTGGTACATGAGGTTTTCCAATACCACCTAAATCTTCTTAGCTCTCCACGTTTCTTGGCCCCCATGTGGCTCCAAGTTCTCCCAGTCAATTTCTTTTTGACTGAAGTCACCCACAATCAGTGGGTTTGCCCTGTTCGCATGAGCCCTTCTGGCCACTTCAGCCAGTGTGTCAACCATCGATGTGTTACTCTCATCATACTCTTGCCTTGACCTCCTGCTGTTCTGTGGTGGGTTATACATCACTGCAATTACCACCTTCGGACCTCCAGACTGAAATGTTCCTATTATGTAGTCTCTTGCTTCTCCTCTGCCTCCTCTCTCCAGCTCGTTAAAATCCCATTCGTTTTTGATGAGCAGTACCACTCCTTCACCCCCTCTGTTCCCTTTGTCTTTCCTCAGGATCTGAAATCCCGTTGGAAAGATGGCATCTGTTATCATTCCTGTGAGCTTCGTTTCGGTGATACCTATGATATCCGGTGATGTCTCGTAGATTCTTTCATGTCATTCCTCCCACTTATTCGTTATTCCATCAGCGTTGGTGCACCATACTTTCAGTTTCCTCTCCAACACTGTGCTCTGCGGGGTCTGTGGTGGTGGGGGATCTATTAGTGTGTGTGAGATTTTACAGCATATTGTAGGGTGGAGGTTGTAAGTGTGGACTGTGGTTTGTGTTGGGATAGCGTGCTTGTCTGTGGGGTTCTGATGGTGGTTCTGTGTGTGCTTGAGCCTGTTACTGTGTGTGTGTGTGTGTGTGTGTGTGTGTGTGTGTGTGTGTGTGTACTCACCTAGTTGAGGTTGCAGGGGTCGAGTCCCAGATCCTGGCCCCGCCTCTTTACTGGTAGCTACTAGGTCACTCTCCCTGAACCGTGAGCTTTATCATACCTCTGCTTATAGCTATGTATGAATCCTGCCTCCACTACATCGATTCCCAAACTATTCCACTTCCTGACTACTCTGTGGCTAAAGAAATACTTCCTAACATCCTTGTGATTCATCTGTGTCATCAACTTCCAACTGTGTCCCCTTGTGTACGAATGGTATATAATACCGACAAGATGAGAGTAAGACACATGTGCAACATCTGGGTATCTTTATTGTAGACGTTTCGCCATCCAGTGGCTTTATCAATACAAATTCTAGGACATAACTTGAAGACAGTAGAACTATGTACAGAAGATGAGGTAATCAGTCCCTCAACCTAGGAGTAGGTGCGAACAGCACCATAGTCGTGGAGATTCTGAAGCAGAAGAAGAATCCTGGCGCTTATATAGTAACGTCAGGTGAAGCAGACGAGGGCAAATTCACTGGTAGGCGGGATTCCCCAGTGGAAGTAGGTCCTTCCCAAAGAGATGGGTTAGTAGTAGTAGTAGTAGTTGTCGTAGTCGTGAAGGTTATGTACATGTCCTCAGAATTAAGATTCCATGATGTTGCAGTGTCTGACAAGTTGTGTACGAATGGTATATAATACCGACAAGATGAGAGTAAGACACATGTGCAACATCTGGGTATCTTTATTGTAGACGTTTCGCCATCCAGTGGCTTTATCAATACAAATTCTAGGACATAACTTGAAGACAGTAGAACTATGTGTCTTACTCTCATCTTGTCGGTATTATATACCATTCGTACACAACTTGTCAGACACTGCAACATCATGGAATCTTAATTCTGAGGACATGTACATAACCTTCACGACTACGACAACTACTACTACTACTACTAACCCATCTCTTTGGGAAGGACCTACTTCCACTGGGGAATCCCGCCTACCAGTGAATTTGCCCTCGTCTGCTTCACCTGACGTTACTATATAAGCGCCAGGATTCTTTCTTCTGCTTCAGAATCTCCACGACTATGGTGCTGTTCGCACCTACTCCTAGGTTGAGGGACTGATTACCTCATCTTCTGTACATAGTTCTACTGTCTTCAAGTTATCGTCGTCTACCTCGACCTTGAGAAGGCATTTGAGCTGGCCAGCCCCACAGCAATTCTGGCAATACTAGCTCGGAAGGGAATCAAAGGACGCCTCCTGGCCTGGATAGAGTCCTACCTTAGGGGCAGGCAGGCCTGTGTCAGCTTTCAGGGACACTACTCTTCCTTTAAAACCCTGGAAAACGGTACGCCACAAGGAGGTGTGCTCAGTCCTACCCTGTTTAACATCCTTATGCAGGAACTTGTGAGCCTTCCCTTTCATAGTGGTACACAGCTCCTCAGCTATGCTGATGATCTTGCACTAGTAGTGAATGGAAAAGGCAATTTAGAACGACAGGCTCAGAGAGCTTTGGACCTAATTACGCAGTCTTGCAAGGAACTAGGCCTCAAGATCTCGGCCGAGAAATCTCTTGCAATGATGTTCAAGGGACCAGATCCTATGAATAGATTACGTATTCAGGATATAGAACTTGAGTGGACAGGCTCCTACCTGTACTTGGGAATCTACATTGATAAAAAGCTGACCTTTCAGAAACAGGCCGAGTATGTCAGGTCACGTGCTCTACTCAGACTCAACGCCATGAGAGCCATGACGAGGCACCGTGCAGGGGCAAGCAAAGATGTACTTCGCTTGTACTATATACAAGCTATACGCTCGCTCATTGACTACAGTGCACCGGCTTTAGCTCATCTCTTCCCGCAGAGCAGGCAAAGGGTGGAGGTCGTACAAAACCAGGCGATAAGAACTATGCTTGGTGCCCCCATCTGGACCAACACAGTATGTCTCAGATCTGAGGCCCGACTTCCTTCCTTGGCTGACAGAGTAAGATACATAAACGCCTGCAAAGTGGCCACGATTCTGCACCGGCAGCAAGGTACCCCACTAAGGAGACGGATATTAACAACCATGTCACAAGATCCCACACTCTTCACGGACTACTCCTGGATTCGTTCGTTTTGTGCTGCTGGGCGGAAGCTGCTGCCTGTACAGCTGCTCTGTGAGAAGAGTTGTGACCTTCCTGTTGCTGGGTACCATCCACCACCTCCCTGGCGCCCAGATCCAGCCGATGTTTTCATCATGCAGCTGCCCATCTCTAAGTGTCTCTGCAGTCGAGACACCCTCAGCAATCATGCTGAGACAAGCATGGCACTGGCAGAGGGAGGCACATGTGCAGTGTATTTCACAGATGGTTCTGTCGACCCTGATAGGAAGAGAGCAGCAGCTGGACTGTACCACAATGGTCACACACAAGGCTGGCGACTCCCTGACCACTGCACGATCCTTCAAGCTGAGCTGGTGGCGATTCAGCAGGCATTGTCACATGCCCTACGACATCGACTCCGACCTGTCATACATGTTGATTCCACCTCTGCAATCAATGCCCTCTCCCATCCTCAACCACAGGATAATGTACACCTCATCACATCGATCCTGAGCATAATGACAGCCTTAGAAGTTCAGGGTAATAGATCGACATTGAACTGGATCCCCAGCCATGCTGGCATCCGGGGAAATGAGGCGGCAGATGATGCAGCCAAGGCAGCAACAGACTATCCACATGTTGGGATTACTGTCCCAATCAGCCTACGACAGACCAAACTGGTGGCTGCCAGAGCCACGAAACTTATGGGGAAGGTCTTAGGTGATACCCCATCTCAACAGTGGTACCGAGCAGCGACTCAGGGAGAACCCCCTCCATATGATAGAAGCTGGTCCAGAGCGCAGTGTACCGCCATCCATCGGCTTCGTTTGGGCTTTCCCACAGCCAAGATGATGGTAGACAAGGCTGAGGAGGAGATGTGCCAGTACTGTCAGCACGTTGTCCAGCGGCCCCTAACACACTATCTTCTAGAGTGCGAAGCTACTGAGACACTCCGCAGGCAACTAGGGGTGATATTCCCTCCCGAAGAGGACCCAGAGATGACTGCGGCCATGCTAGTGTACCATGGGGTCAACGAACCAAACAAGCTGTTACCTGTAATAATGACATATCCTCCTCCTCGCTAGTGTCCATAGTTACATATGGTGTGGCTTATGAGATGCACCAGTTGAACTGACCAGAGGGGCGCTTGAGCGGCATGCGTCGCATCATTGTGGAAACCTTTCTCCATCGGGAGCCAGAGACGGGTCATCGCAAGATTGGGACCCGTGCCAGGACTATGGTCTTGGCGAACATTATACATACATACTCTTCTGCTTCAGAATCTCCACGACTATGGTGCTTTTCGCACCTACTCCTAGGTTGAGGGACTGATTACCTCATCTTCTGTACATAGTTCTACTGTCTTCAAGTTATGTCCTAGAATTTGTATTGATAAAGCCACTGGATGGCGAAACGTCTACAATAAAGATACCCAGATGTTGCACATGTGTCTTACTCTCATCTTGTCGGTATTATATACCATTCGTACACAACTTGTCAGACACTGCAACATCATGGAATCTTAATTCTGAGGACATGTACATAACCTTCACGACTACGACAACTACTACTACTACTACTAACCCATCTCTTTGGGAAGGACCTACTTCCACTGGGGAATCCCGCCTACCAGTGAATTTGCCCTCGTCTGCTTCACCTGACGTTACTATATAAGCGCCAGGATTCTTTCTTCTGCTTCAGAATCTCCACGACTATGGTGCTGTTCGCACCTACTCCTAGGTTGAGGGACTGATTACCTCATCTTCTGTACATAGTTCTACTGTCTTCAAGTTATGTCCTAGAATTTGTATTGATAAAGCCACTGGATGGCGAAACGTCTACAATAAAGATACCCAGATGTTGCACATGTGTCTTACTCTCATTGTGTCCCCTTGTTGCTGTGTCCCATCTCTGGAACATCTTGTCTTTGTCCACCTTGTCAATTCCTCTCAGTATTCTGTATGTCGTTATCATGTCCCCCCTATCTCTCCTGTCCTCCAGTGTCGTCAGATCGATTTCCCTTAACCTCTCCTCGTAGGACATACCCCTCAGCTCTGGGACTAGTCTTGTTGCAAACCTTTGCACTTTCTCTAGTATCTTTACGTGCTTGGCTAGGTGAGGGCTCCAAACTGGTGCTGCATACTCCAATATGGGCCTAACGTACACGGTATTTACCTGGAGTTTACCTGGAGAGAGTTCCGAGGGTCAACGTCCCCGCGGCCCGGCCTGTGACCAGGCCTCCTCGGTGTACAGGGTCGTGAATGATTCCTTATTTAGATGTCGGAATGCTGTTCTGAGGTTTGCTATTCGCCCACATGCTGCAGCAGTTATTTGGTTGATGTGCACTTCAGAAGATGTGCCTGATGTTATACTCACCCCAAGATCTTTTTCCTTGAGTGAGGTTTGTAGTCTCTGGCCCCCTAGACTGTACTCTGTCTGCGATCTTCTTTGCCCTTCCCCAATCTTCATGACTTTGCATTTGGTGGGGTTGAACTCCAGGAGCCATTTGCTGGACCAGGTCTGCAGCCTGTCCAGATCCCTTTGTAGTTCTGCCTGGTCATCGATCGAATGAATTCTTCTCATCAACTTCACGTCACCTGCAAACAGGGACACTTCGGAGTCTATTCCTTCCGTCATGTCGTTCACAAATACCAGAAACAGCACTGGTCCTAGGACTGACCCCTGTGGGACCCCGCTGGTCACAGGTACCCACTCTGACACCTCGCCACGTACCATGACTCGCTGTTGTATTCCTGACAAGTATTCCCTGATCCATTGTAGTGCCTTCTCTGTTATCCCTGCCTGGTCCTCCAGTTTTTGCACTAATCTCTTGTGTGGAACTGTGTCAAACGCCTTCTTGCAGTCCAAGAAAATGTAGTCCACCCACCCCTCTATCTCTTGTCTTACTGCTGTCACCATGTCATAAAACTCCAGTAGGTTTGTGACACAGGATTTCCCGTCCCTGAAACCATGTTGGCTGCTGTTGATGAGATCATTCCTTTCTAGGTGTTCTTGTGTGTGTGTGTGTGTGTGTGTGTGTGTGTGTGTGTGTGTGTGTGTGTGTGTGTGTGTGTGTATGTGTATATATGTGTGTGTGTACTAACCTAATTGTGGTTGCTGGGGTCGATTCACAGCTTCTGGCCCAACCTCTTCTTCGGTCGCTACTAGGTTGCTCTCTGCTACATAAGGTTTATCATACCTCATCTTAAAGCTATTTATTGCTCCTGCCTCCACTACATCACTCTCCAGACTATTCTACTTCCTGACAACTCTATGACTGAAGAAATATTTCCTAACATCCCTGTGACTCTTCTGAGTCTTCATCTTCCAACTGTGACCCCTTGTTGCTGTGTCCCATCTCTGGAACATCCTGTCTGTCCACCTTGTTAATTCCTTTTAGTATTTTGTATGTCTTTATCATGTGCCCTCCCCCTGTCCTGCCCTCCAGTGTCGTCAGGTATGTGTGTGAGTGTGTACTCGCCTTTTTGAGACTACAGAGGTCGATTCACAGCTCCTGGCAACGCCTCTTCGCTGCTCGCTACTAGGTCAACGCTCTTCCTGCTCAATGAGTTGTATCGTACCTCTTCTTCAAGATATGTACGGAACCTGCCTCCACTCCTTCACTCTCGTGTGTATGTGTGTGTATGTGTGTGTGTGTGTGTGTGTGTATGTATGCGTGTGCGTCTGTATGTACTAACCTAAATATATTTACATTATTGATGTATCGGGGGAATAATAGCACCTCCTGGCCACAGAACTGCCGTTTTTCTGCACTTTCAAAAACCAGGCACTTCGACCCACGATGCCTCCTATTATCTACTCATTGCTTTTACTAGTGCAGTTTACAAGTTGATGGAACATCTAGTTAACGGAAGTTTGGTGGTATTGGAGACACACAATTGCCTTTCCACTCGCCAATTTGACATTCGTAACAGCTGATCCATTACTGACACTCCTTACTCCTTTCAGATACCTATGTTCGTAGTACCTTTGCTAGTTAACACTTTGTAAAGTAAAAGGACACAAGTGCACTTGTGTCCTTTTACTTTACATATCGTCGGTAATCCTACCAATATATATACATAGTTAACACTTGCTTATCTCAGTGTTGTTTTTAATCGTGAAAAAATATGAGACTTCCTGGTAATGTAACATCTTAATACCAGCTCATTCGTTACGCCTTTGAGGAAATCTACCGCTTTTAATTGAAAATTTCTTGTCTGGGAGATAATTCTGAGTCTGGTTACAAAATTAGTTTTCCCTTGGCTATATCCCTCAGGGTGTATTCTTAGCGCCACTCTGTTTCTACCAGTTATCACTAACCTAGTAGCAGACTATCCAGAATGCAATATACATCGTTTCTCACTTGGCGACTACCCATTGGCTTAAAATTTATGTTACTGAATAACATCAGATGACTTTTACTAGATGCTCTCTTGTTTCTAATGCCGCGTTATACCTGTATGGTTCCCGTATTCCTGAAATAAATACTGCCAGGTATCTCAACCTATTTTTGATGTTTATCAGCTGGATATCTCAGGTGCCAGTTGCCAGATGCTGGTCTCTTTAACATCTCAGGTGCCAGTTGCCAGATGCTGGTCTCTTTAACATCTCAGGTGCCAGTTGCCAGATGCTGGTCTCTTTAACATCTCAGGTGCCAGTTGCCAGATGCTGGTCTCTTTAACATCTCAGGTGCCAGTTGCCAGATGCTGGTCTCTTTAACATCTCAGGTGCCAGTTGCCAGATGCTGGTCTCTTTAACATCTCAGGTGCCAGTTGCCAGATGCTGGTCTCTTTAACATCTCAGGTGCCAGTTGCCAGATGCTGGTCAGCTGAATATCTCAAGTGCCAGGTTGCCAAGTGCTGAATTCCTTAATATATCAGGTGCCAGGTTGCCAGGTGCTAGTCATCTAAATATCACAGTTGCCAGGTTGCCAGGTGCTGGTCACTTTAATAACATAGTTGCCAGGTGCTGGTTACCTGAATATCACAGTTGCCAGGCTACCAGGTACTGGTTACCTGATTATCACAATTGCCAGGTGATGTTTACCTGAATATCATAGTTACCAGGTTGCCAGGTACTGGTTACCTGAATGTCACAGTTGTCATGTTGCCAGGTACTGATTACCTGAATGTCACAGTTGCCAGGTACTGGTTACTTGAATATCACAGTTACCAGGTTGTCATGTACTTGTTATCTGAAGATCGCAGTTGCCAGGTACTGGCTACCTGAATACCACAGTTGCCAGGTACTGGCTACCTGAATACCACAGTTGCCAGGTACTGGCTACCTGAATACCACAGTTGCCAGGTACTGGCTACCTGAATACCACAGTTGCCAGGTACTGGTTACCTGAATGCCACAGTTGCCACGTACTGATTACCTGAATACCACAGTTGCCAGGTACTGGTTACCTGAATACCACAGTTGCCAGATACAGGTTACCTGAATACCACAGTTGCCAGGTACTGGTTACCTGAATACCACAGTTGCCAGATACTGGTTGCCTGAACACCACAGTTGCCAGGTACTGGTTACCTGAATACCACAGTTGCCAGGTACTGGTTACCTGAATACCACAGTTGCCAGGTACTGGCTGCCTGAACACAACAGCTGCCAGGTGCTGGTTACCTGAATACCACAACTGCCAGGTACTGGCTACCTGAACACCACAGCTGCCAGGTACTGGTTACCTGAATACCACAGCTTCCAGGTACTGGTTACCTGAATACCACAGTTGCCAGGTACTGGCTACCTGAACACCACAGCTTCCAGGTACTGGTTACCTGAATACCACAGTTGCCAGGTACTGGCTACCTGAACACCACAGCTTCCAGGTACTGGTTACCTGAATACCACAGTTGCCAGGTACTTGCTACCTGAACACCACAGCTGCCAGGTACTGGTTACCTGAATACCACAGTTGCCAGGTACTTGCTACCTGAACACCACAGCTGCCAGGTACTGGTTACCTGAATACCACAGTTTCCAGGGTGACCAGTAATTTTACTCTCGGTAATTTAATCTCCGGTAATTTGACTCTGTGTCAGTCACAGTTCTGGTAATTTCACTTCCCATTTTAAAAAAATCTATGATAAAAGGCACATTTATTTCAAGCATTTATTAAAGCTCTTAGAAGAAACCAAAGCATATACATATAAAATCGTTCATTAGATCCAGGAATGCAACATTTTAACCATACCACGGGCGGGGATAGAACCCGCGATCAGAGACTCTCTGATCGCGGGTTCTATCCCCACCCGTGGTATGGTTTGTTTGCAATCGTGTCATTACGATTTCGTGAGTTATGCAACATTCTTAAACGTGTTGCTATAACGTAGTGCTAGGATGTAGTGATAGGACGCAGTGCTAGGACGCAGTGCTAGGACGCAGTGCTAGGACGCAGTGCTAGGACGCAGTGCTAGGACGCAGTGCTAGGACGCAGTGCTAGTCTTCGTGTCGACATCGGAATAAAAAGAAATATTCTTGGTACACTGAATTTTCCTTCTGTACATGAAGAATGTACTGTTTTTGTGATAATATTAATCAATAACAACGCTGCAACTAGCCAAGGAGTCGAACCCATGCTGCTTTGGCCCGCCTCATGGTGAGCAAAAACTCATTACGCCTTTATCCAAAGGACCACCACAAGGATTGTGTGGTCCCGTGGATTAAGGCGTCATGAGTTTTCGCCCACCATGAGGCAGGCCAAAGCAGCATGGGTTCGACTCCTTGGCTAGTCGCAGTGTTGTTATTGATCAATGCCACTTTTTCGTGGGTACAATAATATGATAATATATTGAACAAACAGCATTACAGAGGTCCTTCACCTGTCTGTTGTCCTGTATGCAAAGTTATCCAAAAAACGTATGGAAGAAATAGTCAGCCAACATCAGGGAGACAGTAATGATCGGGAACCCTCAAGCAGTAGTGTTCTGGGCAACTAGAGAAGCACTCGGTGTTGCTTGGCCTCATTTCCATGTTTTCTGTCTTAAACATGAAATGGATTGTTGCTCTACATTTTATTTTGCTCTAAGCTTGTAATTGTAGTAGTGATAAGTGGACGAGACTTTATTTATGGGCAGAGACGGATGCGTCCTTCAGGTCGACTAGCAGTGCTATATGACCCTTGTGGCTTATATAGCGCTGCTATGTAACCCACAATAATTGCAATAATAAATAATAATAATAATAATAATAATAATAATAATAATAATAATAATAATAATAATAATAATAATAACAACAACAATAATTCATGTAAGTTAATTATGCCGTGACAATGTGGTAATCCTCATCGTACATCAGGCTGAGGAATCGATTTTTTTTTCACGTTTCCAGTAAGTCTTAGTATACTCGGCATTTCTGTGCCTTCTTTATGTAGCTTATATTATGGGTAAGTTAGCTGCGTCGCCTGAGCGGCTAGTTTCTTGTTCACCCGCAGCTAATCCTGTGGGAGCGCAAAAAAAGTATTACATGGAAGAAAAAAAACATACCACTGGCGGGGTTAGAACCCGCGATCAGAGAGTCTCAAAACTCCAGACGGACGCATTAGCCAAGTATTACATGGGTCATAATGGGTCTATGTTAGACCTCATCGGGCAGATTATATTAACGATCTTTTATTGCTGTACAGCTTCGTGGATGTATACGCAACAAATTAAGTTTTGACTCGTGTATCATGAAGTTCCACCCTGAAGTTTCAGCTGCTACAGGAGCTATTAATCGCCGATCCCCTCTTCGATTCCTTGGTAATTACAAAGGACAAACTCCGGAGCAACAGGGACAATATTCACAAGGTGCTGAATCGGGGTTGTCAGCTTCGTTAACGCTTGAGTTGGCTAAACTCAATCTTGAGCATACCAAGGAGCATTGTACCTTTGCTAAAAAGAAATCTGATAGAGGGAAGAAGAGGATACAGGTTCTGGAGACAATTTTCAGAAATCTGCATCGCTAATACCTCGGTTTTCTGATTCTGAGTCTGAGAACTTTCCGAGTCTTTTGAAAATTAAGCTCGAGCTTTGCGATAACCAGTCGAAGACTGGGTAGCACTGGTTCATACAACATTATATGTCAAAAAGCAGGAATTTACAGCAGGTTTGAGTGATGAAGATTACGCGAATTAAGACGTTGTGAAAGCAGCTGCAGTCGGCGCATAGCAGTGCATTCCCGCCAAATATAGGCGGGAATTTAACTTGAGCAGGCGTTAATTGAGCCAGACCCATGTGGACGTTGTTCGTGGACAATCTAAAAAGTTCACTAAGTGGTACAAGTCCTCTGGTGTCTCCAATTTCAGTGGGTTAGTGCAACTGGTCCTTATGGACAATTTTCTCGAATCAGTTCGACAAGATATTAGAGCGTTTTTAGAAGACTTGCTGACACATTTGAGGTCAACCGCTCCTTGTCCGAGTGATCTTCTAACTCTTCTTCCCAGCAGCCTGGTGTGGACAGAGATGATCGTGGACGGACCTCTGAATTTCGTCCGAATATGGAAGCAAGAGTTGAAAAACGACGCATTCCTCAAAATTAGCAAGGATGAGCAAGAAAGATTCCCAAACATATCAACTAAAGGCCATTTGCCTTAAGCTAAGTAAACCTACTGTTAGTGGTAAATTAACTAGACCACTACCTTTAGGAAAACAATCTATGCTTCTCACTCAAACGAACTAGCAGGAAATATATGCCTATGGCACCCTTTTATAGTAAAAATTCAAATCTCCTTTAAGAAACAGTAAAGTCCCATTGAGGAATCCCTCTTCAAGATTACCGGGGTTATTGCTCCCTCTTACAAGAACGAGTACTTCCAGTTTCTGAAAAGACCTCATTAAACTCCTCCGTGTTATTAGAAATCTATGGAGGAGTTTAATTTTCTGTTCCTCTGCATGGAATATTCGTTGCAAGACAGTATTATGATGGGTATTTGACTGTAGGTGTGTCTAGAGGATTTCCCATGAAAAATGCTTTATTGTTGTTTCGCAACAATATTCTAAATTCTAGATGCTATCTCAAGTTCATTGTAGCCACTGAAATCTCTTTTCCAATGCTGAGTATAACTCAGGCAATGTCCAAAGGAATGACTGAAAAAGAATGCTGATCTTACTTTGGCAGACTCCGATCTAGAGCAAGACAATTTATTTCATATGGAAGTCTGGCCAAGGCCTCGTAAATCTGGTCAAAAGTCTCTGATCAAGCCTTCCTGTTGTCAGAAAGACGAGATGAATAGAATTGATGAAGAGTCTGTGGAGATGAAGAACGTTATCCATGGAAGCTAAGAAGGGAATGTATGAGAGTATAGTGTTACCAACACTATTATATGGGTGTTAAATATGGGTGGTGAATGTTGAAACAAGGAGAAGGCTGGAGGCAGTGGAGATGTCGTGACTGAGGGCAATGTACAGTGTCAGTATAGTGCAGATAATCTGCAGCTTGGAGATTAGAAGGAGGTGCAGGATTTTTAAAGATATCCAGAGGGCAGAAGAGGGGTTGTTGAGGTGGTTCGGACATTTAGAGAGAATGTAATGAATAAATTGACTTTGAGGACATATAAATCTGTAGTGGAAGGAAGGCGGAGTAGGGGTCGTCCTATGAAAGGATTGAGGGAGAGGGTAAAGGAGATTTTGTGTGCAAGCGGCTTGGACTTCCAGGAAGCTTGTGTGAGTGTGTTAGCAGCGAGTGGAACGAATGGTTTTTATGACTTTACGTGCTATTGGAGTGTGAGCATAGTAATATTTATAAAGGGATTCAGGGAAAACGGATAGATGGGCTTGAGTCTTGGAGGTGACAAGTACAGTACCTACGCTCTGAAAGAGGGGTGTTGATATGTTGCAGTTTTTTAAGTGTAGTGTAGGCGCACCTCTGCCTAGACAGGGATGAAGTGAATGATGATGAAAACGTTTCTGTCTTAAATGACTCTGCCTTGGTGGGAAACTGCCGATGTGTACAGAGGTTAAAATGACAGTATATATAGTCGCTTATATTGAAGTAAAAAACAAAATACAAATGGAAGTATATAAACTCATATACACATGCAATAAAGACACTAAGAATGGTGAATCCCACATCCTTAGAGAAACAGTGAACTGTATTCTCTTAACTTTCTTCTTATTTATGTTGTTTTACCGTTTAAAAAAACGGTTTCTTGAACATCAGTTACAGGAAGCTTAACACTAGAGTGACTATGTAATCTTTCCAATTAGCATTCTGTAAGAGGCTTTCCTTATGGTCTCTTCAAAAGTTCACCGCTTCTTTAAGACATTTCCTAATTATCGGGTCCAAGTCTTCAACATTTTCTTACAGATGGCTCCCTGGCTGCGCCACTAATGTCTCTCTCATCTTATAACTCAAAAACAAATGGAAAATGCAACTATATACTAATTTTTTTGTATATCATTTTTCATATATCATTAACACAGAACGATAAGGTTCAAGTCGGACCTAAACGTCGTTAAAAGTCTCATAAATGTGGGAAATAAGAACATAAGAAATGAGGAACACTGCAGCAGGCCTGTTGGCCCATACTAGGCAGGTCCTTCACAAATCCATCCCACTTATAGAATATTTGCCCTCGTAAGAACATAAGAAAGAAGGAACACTGCAACATGCCTACTGGTCTATGCGAGGCCGCTCCAATTCTCCCACCGGCTTAAGCCAATGCCTTGACCTAGTGAGGTCAAACACGATATTTGTGTATTGTTCCTTCCAGGGTATTGTGAGTTTTTATTCTTTAATAGAACTGTTACGAAACATTCAGACTGGTATTTATCACGTCGTTACATACCCAATTTACAGGTTCAAATATGTTTTCCTACTTAATCTCAATGAAAACCCAACAAAATCACTTTTTAGCTAAATGAACAAGAGAATTAAATGTAACTTGAATTGGAAATTCTTCTCCCACACAGGATTAAATTCGGTTTATTCGCTCGTGAGCATAATGTATTAACATGATTCAGGAAATCGTAATGACACGATTGCCAACAAACTATACCACAGGTGGGGTTAGATCCCGCGATAAGAGTCACAAAACTCTAGACCGTCGCGTTAGCCACTGGACAGGTTTAACGGTTTAATGTGCCAACTACTGATCTCGCAGTATTAGAAGAAATAACCACTACTGTAAAAAAACAATATGTTTCCCAAGCCTTGAACTAACATGGTGAGGAAAATAACAACATCAGTGATGGGGGACCTATAAGTGGCTCTCGGATTTTTTCTTCTCTCTTTTAAGATTCATTTTTCCTTTTGCTCAAAACTCGAGAAGGCTTCGTCCAATCAGCTTCAAGGCTTCAAAGCTTGTGAAGGGTAACCTGTGTAATAAAACACATTTGCCCCTTCACTCATACCTTCGTTAAGGGTTGTAAGATCGTACTCACCTATTTGTACTCACCTATTTGTGGTTGCAGGGGTCGAGTCATAGCTGCTGGCCCCACCTCTTCACTGATTGCTACTAGGTCCTCTCTCTCCCTGCTCCATGAGCTTTATCATACCTCGCCTTAAAACTATGTATGGTTCCCGCCTCCACTACTTCACTTTCTAGGCTATTCCACGGCTTGACTACTCTATGACTGAAGAAATACTTCTTAACATCCCTTTGATTCATCTGAGTCTTCAACTTCCAATTGTGACCTCTTGTGTCTGTGTCCCATCTCTGGAACATCCCGTCTTTGTCCACCTTGTCTATTCTGCGCAGTATTTTATATGTCGTTATCATGTCTCCCCTGACCCTCCTGGCCTCCAGTGTCGTCAGGCCGATTTCCCTCATCCTTTCTTCGTAGGACAATCCCCGTAGCTCTGGGACTAGTCTTGTTGCAAACCTTTGCACTTTCTCTAATTTCTTGATGTGCTTGACTAGGTGTGGATTCCAGACTGGTGCTGCATACTCCAGTATGGGCCTGACGTAAATGGTATACAGAGTCTTGAACGAATCCTTACTGAGGTATCGGAACGCTATCCGTAGGTTTGCCAGGCGCCCGTATGCTGCAGCAGTTATCTGATTGATGTGCGCCTCAGGAGATATGCTCGGTGTTATACTCACCCCCAGATCTTTTTCCTTGAGTGAGGTTTGCAGTCTTTGGCCATCTAAACTATATTGTGTCTGCGGTCTTCTTTGCCCTTCCCCAATCTTCATGACTTTGTAATAAATACGTGTTGTGACTTTTTTACAGATAAATCTCCCCACGCTGGCGGGAGATTCTTCTGTAAAAACTTGCACTTGTGGTCACAGTAATGATAATAATATCTTTACTTACTACCAGTACATGTACAAGGTATACAGACCATGGCTGTCATCAGTGACATACTATTGTATAGAAAGACCTTTGTTATGCTGAGCATTTCCCGCAAATTTGTTCAGTTTTGCCCCAGGATGCGACCCACACCAGTCGACTAACACCCAGGTGCCCATTTTACTGATGGGTGAACACAGACAACCGGTGTAAGGAAACACGTCCGATGTTTCCATCCCTTCGCCGGGAATCGATCCCGGACCCTGACCTTGTGAGGCGAGAGCTTCAGCCACCAGGCCACGGGACCGTGGGACTCAAGCTAACCTCCGTTGTAAGTGTTTCGGAATAGCTTTATTAAAGCTCCTGGAGAGCGAAATGTTACCACAGCAAAATGTTACACTAGTTGAACTTGTGCCCTTTTACCCAACAAAAAAAGGCACAATACCTTGACGGGAACAATACGCAGATAACCCGCACACAGGACACTTAAAACTTTTGAACTTATAACCACGTTATAAGTTTATAACGTCGTTATTGCACAGATTATAAGTTTATAACGTCGTTATTGCACAGATTATAAGTTTATAACGTCGTTATTGCACAGATTATAAGTTTATAACGTCGTTATTGCACAGATTATAAGTTTATAACGTCGTTATTGCACAGATTATAAGTTTATAACGTCGTTATTGCACAGATTATAAGTTTATAACGTCGTTATAACGTCTGACTTTTACTACTAACTAGCCGTACGGAGTTACTGGTAGCGTAAGTTTCACCGAAACGTTTTTGTAAGTTTCAATCTCCTATGTTTGTGTTATTTGTATAACAGCTTTATCGTTCTGGGCTAATATGTCCCTCTTGTTCTGTCTTGATATATACATAGTTCTCTGTAACTCAGTAGCAGGGAATTAATATGTAGTGTAGGGGATACCTATGTAGTGTAGGGGATACCTATGTAGTGTAGGGGATAACTATGTGGTGTAGGGGATACTTATGTGGTGTAGGGGATACCTATGTGGTGTAGGGGATACCTATGTAGTGTAGGGGATACCTATGTAGTGTAGGGGATAACTATGTGGTGTAGGGGATACTTATGTGGTGTAGGGGATACCTATGTGGTGTAGGGGATACCTATGTAGTGTAGGAGATACCTATGTAGTGTAGGGGATACCTGTGTGGTGTAGGGGATACCTATGTGGTGTAGGGGATACCTAAGTGATGTAGGGGATACCTATGTGGTGTAGGGGATACCTATGTAGTGTAGGGGATACCTATGTGGTGTAGGGGATACCTATGTAGTGTAGGGGATGCCTATGTGGTGTAGGGGATACCTATGTGGTGTAGGGGATAACTATGTGGTGTAGGGGATACCTATGTGGTGTATGGGATACCTATGTAGTGTAGGGGATACCTATGTAGGGGATACCTATATGGTGTAGGGGATACCTATGTGGTGTAGGGGATACCTATGTAGTGTAGGGGATACCTATGTAGTGTAGGGGATACCTATGTAGTGTAGGGGATACCTATGTGGTGTAGGGGATAACTATGTGGTGTAGGGGATAAATATGTGGTGTAGGGGATAACTATGTGGTGTAGGGGATAACTATGTGGTGTAGGGGATACCTATGTGGTGTAGGGGATAACTATGTAGTGTAAGGGATAACTATGTAGTGTAGGGGATACCTATGTGGTGTAGGGGATAACTGTGTGGTGTAGGGGATACCTACGTGGTGTAGGGGATAACTATGTGGTGTAGGGGATACCTATGTGGTGTAGGGGATAACTATGTGGTGTAGGGGATAACTATGTGGTGTTGGGGATAACTATGTGGTGTAGGGGATAACTATGTGGTGTTGGGGATAACTATGTGGTGTTGGGGATAACTATGTGGTGTAGGGGATAACTATGTGGTGTTGGGGATACCTATGTGGTGTAGGGGATAACTATGTGGTGTAGGGGATAAATATGTAGTGTAGGGGATACCTATGTAGTGTAGGGGATACCTATGTTGTGTAGGGGATAACTATGCAGTGTAGGGGATACCTATGTAGTGTAGGGGATACCTATGTGGTGTAGGGATAACTATGTGGTGTAGGGGATAACTATGTGGTGTAGGGGATAACTATGTGGTGTAGGGGATAACTATGTAGTGTAGGGGATAACTATGTAGTGTAAGGGATAACTATGTATTGTAGGGGATAACTATGTGGTGTTGGGGATACCTATGTGGTGTAGGGGATAACTATGTAGTGTAGGGGATAACTATGTAGTGTAAGGGATAACTATGTAGTGTAGGGGATACCTATGTGGTGTAGGGGATAACTATGTGGTGTAGGGGATAAATATGTGGTGTTGGGGATAACTATGTGGTGTAGGGGATGACTATGTGGTGTTGGGGATACCTATGTGGTGTAGGGGATAACTATGTAGTGTAGGGGATAACTATGTAGTGTAAGGGATAACTATGTAGTGTAGGGGATACCTATGTGGTGTAGGGGATAACTATGTGGTGTAGGGGATAACTATGTGGTGTAGGGGATAACTATGTGGTGTAGGGGATAACTATGTGGTGTAGGGGATAACTATGTAGTGTAAGGGATAACTATGTAGTGTAGGGGATACCTATGTGGTGTAGGGGATAACTATGTGGTGTAGGGGATAACTATGTGGTGTAGGGGATAACTATGTGGTGTAGGGGATAACTATGTGGTGTTGGGGATAACTATGTGGTGTAGTTTATAAATATTCAGTGTAGTGGATAGATATGCAGTGTAGTGGATAGATATGCAGTGTAGTGGATAGATATGCAGTGTAGTGGATAGATATGTAGTGTAGTGGATAGATATGCAGTGTAGTGGACAGATATGCAGTGTAGTGGATAGATATGCAGTGTAGTGGATAGATATGCAGTGTAGTGGATAGATATGCAGTGTAGTGGATAGATATGCAGTGTAGTGGATAGATATGCAGTGTAATGGATAGATATGCAGTGTAGTGGATAGATATTCAGTGTAGTGGATAGATATGCAGTTTAGTGGATAGATATGCAGTGTAGTGGATAGATATGCAGTGTAATGGATAGATATGCAGTGTAGTGGATAGATATGCAGTGTAGTGGATAGATATTCAGTGTAGTGGATAGATATGCAGTTTAGTGGATAGATATGCAGTGTAGTGGATAGATATGCAGTGTAATGGATAGATATGCAGTGTAGTGGATAGATATGCAGTGTAGTGGATAGATATGCAGTGTAGTGGATAGATATGCAGTGTAGTGGATAGATATGCAGTGTAGTGGATAGATATGCAGTGTAGTGGATAGATATGCAGTGTGGTAGATAAATATGCAGTGTAGTGGATAGATATGCAGTGTAGTGGATAGATATGCAGTGTAGTGGATAGATATGCAGTGTAGTGGATAGATATGCAGTGTAGTATATAGATATGCAGTGTAGTGGATAGATATGCAGTGTAGTGGATAGATATGCAGTGTAGTGGATAGATATGCAGTGTAGTGGATAGATATGCAGTGTAATGGATAGATATGCAGTGTAGTGGATAGATATGCAGTGTAGTATATAGATATGCAGTGTAGTGGATAGATATGCAGTGTAGTGGATAGATATGCAGTGTAGTGGATAGATATGCAGTGTAGTGGACAGATATGCAGTGTAATGGATAGATATGCAGTGTAGTGGATAGATATGCAGTGTAGTATATAGATATGCAGTGTAGTGGATAGATATGCAGTGTAGTGGATAGATATGCAGTGTAGTGGATAGATATGCAGTGTAGTGGATAGATATGCAGTATAATATCAGCAAATCCTCGTTATTTTATCTGAACATTCATAATTGTAAAGGAAGTTAATTAAAAAATTTTAAGGTCTGAGAGACAATCCTTAATAAGCAGTCATAGTTCTTTATTAAACCAATAATAGTTCTTTATTAAACCAATAATAGTTCTTTATTAAACCAATAATAGTTCTTTATTAAACCAATAATAGTTCTTTATTAAACCAATAATAGTTCTTTATTAAACCAATAATAGTTCTTTATTAAACCAATAATAGTTCTTTATTAAACCAATAATAGTTCTTTATTAAACCAATAATAGTTCTTTATTAAACCAATAATAGTTCTTTATTAAACCAATAATAGTTCTTTATCAAACCAATAATAGTTCTTTATTAAACCAATAATAGTTCTTTATTAAACCAATAATAGTTCTTTATCAAACCAATAATAGTTCTTTATTAAACCAATAATATTTCTTTATTAAGCCAATAATAGTTCTTTATTAAACCAATAATAGTTCTTTATTAAACCAATAATAGTTCTTTATTAAACCAATAATAGTTCTTTATTAAACCAATAATAGTTCTTTATTAAACCAATAATAGTTCTTTATTAAACCAATAATAGTTCTTTATTAAACCAATAATAGTTTTTTATTAAACCAATAATAGTTATTTATTAAACCAATAATAGTTATTTATTAAACCAATAATATTTCTTTATTAAACCAATAATATTTCTTTATTAAACCAATAATAGTTCTTTATTAAACCAATAATAGTTCTTTATTAAACCAATAATAGTTCTTTATTAAACCAATAATAGTTCTTTATTAAACCAATAATAGTTCTTTATTAAACCAATAATAGTTCTTTATTAAACCAATAATAGTTCTTTATTAAACCAATAATAGTTCTTTATTAAACCAATAATAGTTCATTTATTAAACCAGTAATAGTTCTTTATTAAACCAATAATAGTTCTATATTAAACCAATAATAGTTCTTTAATAAACCAATAATAATTCTTTATTAAACCAATAATAGTTCTTTATTAACCCAATAATAGTTCTTTATTAAACCAATAATAGTTCTTTATTAAACCAATAATAGTTCATTTATTAAACCAATAATAGTTCTTTATTAAACCAATAATAGTTCTTTATTAAACCAATAATAGTTCTTTATTAAACCAATAATAGTTCTTTATTAAACCAATAATAGTTCTTTATTGAACGTAAAGAATAAATTGGCTATTTCATTCAACTAATTGGGTTCCAATTAATAACAATTAAATGGTTCTCCTGGCAAGCTCCAAACACTCACGAGCTGGTCTGTCTAAACTGAAGTGTTTAAATATGGAACTGAATTTAAAAGAAAAAGTTATGAGACTGGACGATCTTAAATGAAACTAAATAAAAAAAATAACCTTTTTTTGTAATTTTAAATCAAATTTAACCATAAATAAAACACCAGAAATAATAAAAAATCGTTCTTTTTTTTAGTGTTTTTCTCAATTTCATGAATTTACTGAATCATTAAATGGAATATAATTTCACACCAGAGCCGCCATGTTGTTAGGTTAGGTGGTGTTGTTACTCTAACTTTCTCTTAGGCTACAACTACGGAACGCTTTATCCGATTGAGTTCAAATTTATAACCCCGGAGAGCTATTCCTATGCTACTTTTGATGGAGCGATTGACTTATGCACTGGACAAGCACCTAAAGTCAGTTCCTGATCAGCCGGGCTGTGGCTCGTACGTTGGTTTGCGTGCACCCAGCAGCAACAGCCTGGTTGATCAGGCGCTGATCCACCAGGAGGCCTGGTCACAGACCGGGCCGCGGGGGCGTTGACCCCCGAAACTCTCTCCAGGTAAACTCCAGGTATGCAGATGTTCTCTGCTCGGTTGTATATAGACCATTACAGTATTACTGTCCCTGCCAGGGCTTAACAATGTTATGGTTGGCCTTAAAATTTGAACTCAGGAGCACACACACACACACACACACACACACACACACACACACACACACACACACACACACACACACACACACACACACACACACACACACACACATTGAATTTACACAGCTTTAAGAAGGGGTTTAAGCCCTGGAGTGGTTAGGAAGTGGAACAGTCTGGAGAGTGACGTGGAAGAAGAATTCATACATAGCTTTAAGATAAGGTAAAATGAAATTCTTGGAGCAGGAGAGTGGACACGCACAGAGGCGGGGCCAGGAGCTATGACTCGACGCCTGCAACCATATTAAAGTGAGTACACGGCCTTTGACCCCTGGTCATGTAGTAACTCGTAACACAAGAAGGGACCACAGATGGTGTACAGACTCGAGGCTGGAAACCTCAATCCATGAGAACCTTGAACTGAGCGTTGTACCTATTATTTCTCCTTATACGTGTCAAATCTCGGATTAGCGTCCAGAAAGCTAAGCAAGGAGTCGTTCTCGACTTTGTATACGGCAAATGATAGGCTCATATTTCAGGTATGTATAACCAGTGTGGAACAAACACCTGATCCAGTTTATCAGGAAACTGGAGAAAGTGCAGAGGTTTACAACGAGACTAGTCTAGGAGCTAAGGGGTTTGCACTCTGGAGAAAATTTGAGTTAAATCCAATAACATTAGAAGAAAGAACGATCAAAGAGGATACAACATGACAAATAACCTGCACGTGGGGGAGAGGAGCTTACGACAACGTTTCGGTCCAGCCTTGACCATATACAAAGTTAATGTGACTTTGCAAAAAGAGTAGCAAGCAAGCAAGCAAACAAGTTCAGGTAAGATCCCAATGGGATGAGCGGAGAAGATGGGACAGATGAAGAATAGCTCTGGAGAGGAGTGTTCTTAGTCAGAGAAACAGAGCCAGGGCTTAACCCAGCAGCTAAGGCGATCGTGGGGCAGACTTGAGAACAGGAATAGCAGGGACTGTTGCATCGAACTTGTGGTAGTTGAAGTCTTGAATCTTGAGTAGCTGGCAGCAGGCTTGGTCACATCAGAGGGTAGAACACATGGGAATTATAGGAGTAACTGAGGAGGCAGGTTAGCAATGGAGCCATTTACGAATTTTTTGAAGCTGCTCCTAGATAGGTGGTATAGCTTAGCCTTGTTACTGAAGGTGAAACGTAGAGGTTTGATGAACTCAAGAACTTGGGTGAGGATGCCAGTATATATATAGGCGAGCGGGACAAGGACGGAAACAAGGGAGGGCGAAGAGGAAGTAGTGGTAGTGGTAAGATAGGAAGTGGAATTAGTAGTAGAGGAAATAATAGGAAGGGTAGGTCTACCCTACTTCTAGCTTTCACAGTCGCCATTTTCTTGAATCTTCTCTTATACACAACTTTCCACATATGAATCTTATTCTTGGCTTTTTCTCTGTAGATGACTTCCTTTCTCATTACATTGTCAACTGCTCCAAACTTGACCTGATCCTTTCACTTTCTTTCCCTACTCTTCTCCTTTCCTATTTTTTTCCTTTATCTTTCGTTGTTTTCCTTTCCTCTGCCTAAGTATGTTCTGAAAGTCAACTTTTATCCCCATTCCCCACCCGTGTTTTTAGTCCTACTACTTGTGTTGCTCTCAGCTTTCCTGCAGTGTTCCTTTCTCATGTCCCTAGACTGATCCCACTTCTACTTCTACTATGTCTTTCTCTCCAGTCCTCTACTATTGCCAACACCTTTACTATTCCCTCCCTTTACCCTTCGCTCCCCTTTCTCTCTTATGCCACTTAACTACTCTCCCTACTTTCTACTACAACTATTCCTTCTACTTCTATGTCCACTACCTACCTTACCACTACCACTACTTTCTATTCTCCTTCTCTTGCTCCTGTCGTTTTTTTGCTCGCCTGTGTATACTGACTTCCTCACTCTTATCTGTTAGTGTGACTTTGTAAATGGTACAAGTCGGACCGAAACGTCGTCGTAAGCTCCTCTCTCCTATGTGCAGGTTATTTATGTATTGTTCCACTCATGGTATTCTGCCTGTTTGTTCTTAACGATATAAAAACGTTGAAAATGCAAGGAATATTGGATACGGCGGAGAGGTACAGGGTATTTGAGTGACGGGAAACACGAACACAAGAGAACAAGAGTACGATAAATTAGACACATGTGCAACTCTTGGGTATCTTTATTGAGGAAACGTTTCGCCACACAGTGGCTTCATCAGTCCATACATAGGAGAAACTTGAAGAACAGGAGGAGAATGAGGTAATCAGTCCCTCAACCTTGAGTCGATGTGTTCAGTCCATCAATCTTGAGTAGATGGACTGAACACATCGACTCAAGGTTGAGGGACTGATTACCTCATTCTCCTCCTGTTCTTCAAGTTTCTCCTATGTATGGACTGATGAAGCCACTGTGTGGCGAAACGTTTCCTCAATAAAGATACCCAAGAGTTGCACATGTGTCTAATTTATCAACATGTCGGTTCTCTGAACCATTCATCTACAAAGAACAAGAGTACAGCTAAAAGGTGATCACTGATGAGTCACAAGATGTTAGGAAGTATTTCTTCAGCCACAGAGTGATTAAAAAAGTGCAAAGACCTGGTCAGAGGAGTTCTAATGACAGGATTCATACAAAGCTTTAAGAAGAGGTACGATAAGGCTCTTCAAGGGTCTGGTATCGTCTTCGATAGAGAATATACATAAAAATATTAAAAATGAAAAATGAGATGAACTTAACGAAAACAATAATCCCAAAACTGGGCAATATTTTTGTACAAGCAAGTCTCATTTCGCCCAAACCTTCCAAAACGAGTTAACACAACTACGACATTTCTCTTAATGACGTCTTAGGTAATATATTATTCCACAATTACTGAGTATTTGGTAATTCTTTACCTTTTTTTATTTTTTTATTTAAATTCATGCAAATTACTATCCGACGTCGTTACGAAGTGAGTGAGGAGTTTCTGGGGACAGTCATCAGTGCATAAATAACCTGTATATAGGAAAATCAAACTTATTAAACCCTCTACTCCTGTGAAATCTCTTGTTTTTCTTCTATTCCCTCTAAATCTTAACAACAACCTTCGTTCCTTAGACATCAAAATTACTTTTCACTGTTACGACCCTTCGTAGTAACCTAGTTCGTGCCGCTCCTTCTGCTGGTAACACTTCCTTAGCCTACTCCATTACGTGGCTCGTAGCTTGGTTGGCAAAGGTTTTGCTTCACATGCTAAGGATTCGGGTTCGATTCCCGGCAAAGGGTGGAAACACTGGGCTTGTTTCCTTACACCTGTTGTCCATGTTCACCCATCAGTAAAATGGGTACCTGGGTGTTAGTGGACTGGTGTGGGTCGCATCCTGGGAAAAAATTGACCTAATTTGTCTGAAATACTCTGCATAACAAGGGGTTTTGTATATAGTAGTATGTCATTGACGTCAGCTATGGTCTGTATACCTTGTACATGTACTTGTAGAAATAACGATATAATAATTATATTAAATTATTCCCTGCTCCTCCTATCCTCGCCAAAATTACATTGTATTATTTCCTGTCCTCGCCAAAATTATATTATATTATTTCTTGTCCTAGCCAAAATTTTCTACCCTTCTTCTAACCTTCACAGACGCCATCTTGTTGAAACATCGCTTATACACAACTTTCCTAACATAATTCTCAGTCTTGGTTTTGTCTCTAAATGCCTTCCTTTATCATTGTCAAATGCTCGAAACTTCAGAACACTTGTAACTTGACCTGATCTTTATCTCCTCCTCGCCTTACCTCTTCTCCTTTAATATATTTTCCTTGCTTTTCCTTTCTTCTGCCAATGTGTGTTTTGTTATATGAGTTTTATCTTCCTGGGTTTTTGTCCTACCCTCATCAGCCATTAGCTCTCCGCCTGTGCTCATTTCTTTTGTTTTTCTCTTGTTCTTAGGTTACCTCCACTGCTACTACTACTACTACTACTACTACTACTACTACTACTACTACTACTACTACTACTACTACTACTACTTCTACTACTACTATTGCTCCTATTATTGCTTGGGTATCATTCTACTCTCTGATTCTTGTCAGTTCCACTACTCCCTTGTTATTACCACCTCTGTTACACTACTCATTCTAATACTGTTACTACTGATACTAATGCTGCTACTAACTACTACTACTACTGCTACTGCTACAACTGCTGCTACTACTATTACTATTACTACTACTACTACTACTGCCACTATTCATTTCTTATTACCAGTTCTGTTGCACTACTACTACTACTACTTATCGTGTCTCTTCTTAAAGCTATGTGTAGATCCTGCCTCTATTACATCACTCTTCAGATTGTTCCATTTCCTGACAACTCTAAGGCTGAAGAAATACTTCCTCACATCCCAATGACTCATCTGAGTTTTCAGCTTCCAGTTGTGCCCTCTTGCTCCTGTATTCCTCTCAGTATTTTATACGTTGTTATCATGTCCCTCCTATCCTACATCACAGTACACGGTGAACAGTATCGAGAATGACTCCTTTCCTGATGTCGAAACGCTATTCTTAGGTTTGCCAGGCGCCCATATGCTGCAGCAGTTACTTGGTCGATGTGCACCTTAGGGTATATGGTCGGTATGACACTCAACCCAAGATCCTTTTTCTTGAGTGAGGTTTGCAGCCTTTGGCCCCCTAGGTTGTACTCATTCTGTGGTCTTCTTTGTCCTTCTCCAAGATTCATAGCTTGGCATTTGGTGGGAACTAACTCCAGAAGCCATTTGTAAGATCAAGCTTGATTCCAGATCCGTTTGTAGATTTTCCTGATCCTCTTCCACTTGTATTCTCATTAGTTTCATATCATCGGCTAACATGGACACCTCTGAATTTATCCCTTCTGTCTTGTCATTCACGTTTACAAGAAACAACACCGACCCTAGGACTTACCCTTATGAAACCCCATTCGGCACATACGCCCACTCTCACACTTCGTCACGTACCATCATTATTTGTTTCCTTCCTGTCAGGTATTCTCTGATCCATTGCAGTGTGTAGACATTTAATTTCCAGCTGGACGAGTCTAAAGATGTAAGTAATGATGCACAACTCAACACTCACGTGAGGTGTAAAGGTCCTGATGATATGGAAGAGAAAGTTCTGTTCATCTGGCCAACACAAACCACCACAACTGGGAAGAAATATTTTCAAAATTGTGGCCTCATTCTGCAAAGAAGTAGAAATTTAGTGGAATGTTTGATTTAGTGTCTGTTGTGATGGTTCACCAGCAATATTACGAGCACTTGAGGGTGTCACTGTTGATGGTTCACCAGCAATATTAGGAACACTTGAGGGTGTCACTGTTGATGGTTCACCAGCAATATTAGGAACACTTGAGGGTGTCACTGTTGATGGTTCACCAGCAATATTAGGAACACTTGAGGGTGTCACTGTTGATGGTTCACCAGCAATATTAGGAACACTTCAGGGTGTCACTGTTGATGGTTCACCAGCAATATTAGGAGCACTTGAGGGTTTCACTGTTGATGGTTCACCAGCAATATTAGGAGCACTTGAGGGTTTCACTGTTGATGGTTCACCAGCAATATTAGGAACACTTGAGGGTGTCACTGTTGATGGTTCACCAGCAATATTAGGAGCACTTGAGGGTTTCACTGTTGATGGTTCACCAGCAATATTAGGAGCACTTGAGGGTGTCACTGTTGATGGTTCACCAGCAATATTAGGAGCACTTGAGGGTTTCACTGTTGATGGTTCACCAGCAATATTAGGAGCACTTGAGGGTGTCACTGTTGATGGTTCACCAGCAATATTAGGAGCACTTGAGGGTTTCACTGTTGATGGTTCACCAGCAATATTAGGAGCACTTGAGGGTGTCACTGTTGATGGTTCACCAGCAATATTAGGAGCACTTGAGGGTTTCACTGTTGATGGTTCACCAGCAATATTAGGAGCACTTGAGGGTGTCACTGTTGATGGTTCACCAGCAATATTAGGAGCACTTGAGGGTTTCACTGTTGATGGTTCACCAGCAATATTAGGAGCACTTGAGGGTGTCACTATTGATGGTTCACCAGCAATATTAGGAGCACTTGAGGGTTTCACTGTTGATGGTTCACCAGCAATATTAGGAGCACTTGAGGGTTTCACTGTTGATGGTTCACCAGCAATATTAGGAGCACTTGAGGGTTTCACTGTTGATGGTTCACCAGCAATATTAGGAGCACTTGAGGGTTTCACTGTTGATGGTTCACCAGCAATATTAGGAGCACTTGAGGGTGTCACTGTTGATGGTTCACCAGCAATATTAGGAGCACTTGAGGGTTTCACTGTTGATGGTTCACCAGCAATATTAGGAGCACTTGAGGGTTTCACTGTTGATGGTTCACCAGCAATATTAGGAGCACTTGAGGGTTTCACTGTTGATGGTTCACCAGCAATATTAGGAGCACTTGAGGGTTTCACTGTTGATGGTTCACCAGCAATATTAGGAGCACTTGAGGGTTTCACTGTTGATGGTTCACCAGCAATATTAGGAGCACTTGAGGGTTTCACTGTTGATGGTTCACCAGCAATATTAGGAGCACTTGAGGGTTTCACTGTTGATGGTTCACCAGCAATATTAGGAGCACTTGAGGGTGTCACTGTTGATGGTTCACCAGCAATATTAGGAGCACTTGAGGGTTTCACTGTTGATGGTTCACCAGCAATATTAGGAGCACTTGAGGGTTTCACTGTTGATGGTTCACCAGCAATATTAGGAGCACTTGAGGGTGTCACTGTTGATGGTTCACCAGCAATATTAGGAACACTTCAGGGTGTCACTGTTGATGGTTCACCAGCAATATTAGGAACACATCAGGGTGTCACTGTTGATGGTTCACCAGCAATATTAGGAACACTTCAGGGTGTCACTGTTGATGGTTCACCAGCAATATTAGGAACACTTCAGGGTGTCACTGTTGATGGTTCACCAGCAATATTAGGAACACATCAGGGTGTCACTGTTGATGGTTCACCAGCAATATTAGGAACACTTCAGGGTGTCACTGTTGATGGTTCACCAGCAATATTAGGAACACTTCAGGGTGTCACTGTTAGAGTGAAAGAGGAATATTTTCCTGTGCAAATTGTTCACTGTCTCTTTCACCATGAAAATGTTACACATTCCACCGGATTGTCCTCCACGATTTCACTCCATGCCCTGTGGGCCCGAGGATGCTCCCGTGTTGACTGGGTCGTCACCTCTCTCTCCTTCTCCACTCCTTTCCCTTCTCCATGTGTGTCTCATACGGTCCACACAGTCTGCATGTTCTTCTCTGCCCTGCGTATGTGGCATATACCTGAGTTCTAAAGTCAGTGTCACATATGATGGTATAGTTTTGCGCCAGGATATCTTAAGGGTAAAGGATCCCTCACGCAGTCCAGCATACATTCCCTCAGACCACCTTCCAACTGTTGCTTGAGGTATAACATCAAACTCTTCGAAAGTTGCTTTTATGTCTTCCTCATCGGCCTCAAATGGGACGTTCCGTATATTTACCCAAGTTTAATACTTGGATACGTCCCTCATACGTACTTCTAAACCAGGGTTAACCAGCATACACACATCCTGGTACTTTTCCACCATCTTGTCATATACAGAGCCGTCACGAATTTCACAAAGATTCTTGTAGCTCCATTCAAAGCAATTCCATACAAATTGTCGTTGTTGATGCAGTAGGTATCTATTAAGATGGCAGGCAGCATAACTGACGCATTGGTGTTATAAACCGCGCCTTTCAACACCTCAATACACAGTGTTTATCCTCCTCCTGGTAGTCTGCGCCATCTTGCAAAAATCGCTCAGTGCTACCAACTGTAGCGAGTGCAGCAGCCAACGTCCGTCCTCCACCAAAGGTGTTTGACGAATGCAGGAGCAAAAGAGAAGCACAACCTCTCGGCCCGAAAGCGAAGAGGTCAATGCAGCACACTATTAGCTGCCAGCCAGCGAACTATCAACACACTAGCAGCACACTTGTAGCACACTATCAGCTGACAACCAGCGTACTATTAACACACTAGCAGCACTCTAGCAGCACACTAGTAGCACACTATCAGCTGACAACCAGCGTACTATCAACACACTAGCAGCACACTAGTAGCACACTATCAGCTGACAACCAGCGTACTATTAACACACTAGCAGCACTCTAGCAGCACACTAGTAGCACACTATCAGCTGACAACCAGCATACTATCAACACACTAGCAGCACACTAGTAGCACACTATCAGCTGCCAACCAGCGTACTATTAACACACTAGCAGCACTCTAGCAGCACACTAGTAGCACACTATCAGCTGACAACCAGCGTACTATCAACACACTAGCAGCACACTAGTAGCGCACTATCAGCTGACAACCAGCGTACTATCAACACACTAGCAGCACACTAGTAGCACACTATCAGCTGACAACCAGCGTACTATTAACACACTAGCAACACTCTAGCAGCACACTAGTAGCACACTATCAGCTGACAACCAGCGTACTATCAACACACTAGCAGCACACTAGTAGCACACTATCAGCTGACAACCAGCGTACTATCAACACACTAGCAGCACACTAGTAGCACACTATCAGCTGACAACCAGCGTACTATCAACACACTAGCAGCACACTAGTAGCACACTATCAGCTGACAACCAGCGTACTATCAACACAGTAGCTGCACATTATTAGCACACTATCAGCATGACAGTATTAAGAATACACTTAAGAAAGTTGAGGAGAGACTCCAGTGAGTCACAAACTCAGACGGTGCTCCAGGGTTACTAGCAGCATCAAGCAGCAGAGTTACTAGCAGCATCAAGCAGCAGAGTTACTAGCAGCATAAAGCAGCAGGGTTACTAGCAGCATCAGGGTTACTAGCAGCATCAAGCAGCAGGGTTACTAGCAGCATCAAGCAGCAGAGTTACTAGCAGCATAAAGCAGCAGGGTTACTAGCAGCATCAGGGTTACTAGCAGCATCAAGCAGCAGGGTTGCTAGCAGCATCAAGCAGCAGGGTTACTAGCAGCATCAGGGTTACTAGCAGCATCAAGCAGCAGGGTTATTAGCAGCATCAAGCAGCAGTGTTACTAGCAGCATCAAGCAGCAGGGTTACTAGCAGCATCAAGCACCAGGGTTACTAGCAGCATCAAGCAGCAGTGTTACTAGCAGCATCAAGCAGCAGGGTTACTAGCAGCATCAAGCAGCAGTGTTACTAGCAGCATCAAGCAGCAGGGTTACTAGCAGCATAAAGCAGCAGGGTTACTAGCAGCATCAAGCAGCAGGGTTACTAGCAAGCAGCAGGGTTACTAGCAGCATCAAGCAGCAGGGTTACTAGCAGCATCAAGCAGCAGGGTTACTAGCAGCATCAAGCAGCAGGGTTACTAGCAGCATCAAGCAGCAGGGTTACTAGCAGCATCAAGCAGCAGTGTTACTAGCAGCATCAAGCAGCAGTGTTACTAGCAGCATCAAGCAGCAGTGTTACTAGCAGCATCAAGCAGCAGTGTTACTAGCAGCATCAAGCAGCAGGGTTACTAGCAGCATCAAGCAGCAGTGTTACTAGCAGCATCAAGCAGCAGTGTTACTAGCAGCATCAAGCAGCAGGGTTACTAGCAGCATCAAGCAGCAGTGTTACTAGCAGCATCAAGCAGCAGGGTTACTAGCAGCATCAAGCAGCAGTGTTACTAGCAGCATCAAGCAGCATGTTACTAGCAGCATCAAGCAGCAGTGTTACTAGCAGCATCAAGCAGCAGTGTTACTAGCAGCATCAAGCAGCAGTGTTACTAGCAGCATCAAGCAGCAGTGTTACTAGCAGCATCAAGCAGCAGTGTTACTAGCAGCATCAAGCAGCAGGGTTACTAGCAGCATCAAGCAGCAGTGTTACTAGCAGCATCAAGCAGCAGGGTTACTAGCAGCATCAAGCAGCAGGGTTACTAGCAGCATCAAGCAGCAGTGTTACTAGCAGCATCAAGCAGCAGTGTTACTAGCAGCATCAAGCAGCAGGGTTACTAGCAGCATCAAGCAGCAGGGTTACTAGCAGCATCAAGCAGCAGTGTTACTAGCAGCATCAAGCAGCAGGGTTACTAGCAGCATCAAGCAGCAGGGTTACTAGCAGCATCAAGCAGCAGTGTTACTAGCAGCATCAAGCAGCAGTGTTACTAGCAGCATCAAGCAGCAGTGTTACTAGCAGCATCAAGCAGCAGGGTTACTAGCAGCATCAAGCAGCAGTGTTACTAGCAGCATCAAGCAGCAGTGTTACTAGCAGCATCAAGCAGCAGGGTTACTAGCAGCATCAAGCAGCAGTGTTACTAGCAGCATCAAGCAGCAGGGTTACTAGCAGCATCAAGCAGCAGTGTTACTAGCAGCATCAAGCAGCAGTGTTACTAGCAGCATCAAGCAGCAGTGTTACTAGCAGCATCAAGCAGCAGTGTTACTAGCAGCATCAAGCAGCAGTGTTACTAGCAGCATCAAGCAGCAGTGTTACTAGCAGCATCAAGCAGCAGTGTTACTAGCAGCATCAAGCAGCAGGGTTACTAGCAGCATCAAGCAGCAGTGTTACTAGCAGCATCAAGCAGCAGTGTTACTAGCAGCATCAAGCAGCAGGGTTACTAGCAGCATCAAGCAGCAGTGTTACTAGCAGCATCAAGCAGCAGTGTTACTAGCAGCATCAAGCAGCAGTGTTACTAGCAGCATCAAGCAGCAGGGTTACTAGCAGCATCAAGCAGCAGTGTTACTAGCAGCATCAAGCAGCAGGGTTACTAGCAGCATCAAGCAGCAGTGTTACTAGCAGCATCAAGCAGCAGTGTTACTAGCAGCATCAAGCAGCAGTGTTACTAGCAGCATCAAGCAGCAGTGTTACTAGCAGCATCAAGCAGCAGGGTTACTAGCAGCATCAAGCAGCAGTGTTACTAGCAGCATCAAGCAGCAGTGTTACTAGCAGCATCAAGCAGCAGTGTTACTAGCAGCATCAAGCAGCAGTGTTACTAGCAGCATCAAGCAGCAGTGTTACTAGCAGCATCAAGCAGCAGTGTTACTAGCAGCATCAAGCAGCAGGGTTACTAGCAGCATCAAGCAGCAGTGTTACTAGCAGCATCAAGCAGCAGGGTTACTAGCAGCATCAAGCAGCAGTGTTACTAGCAGCATCAAGCAGCAGTGTTACTAGCAGCATCAAGCAGCAGGGTTACTAGCAGCATCAAGCAGCAGGGTTACTAGCAGCATCAAGCAGCAGTGTTACTAGCAGCATCAAGCAGCAGGGTTACTAGCAGCATCAAGCAGCAGTGTTACTAGCAGCATCAAGCAGCAGTGTTACTAGCAGCATCAAGCAGCAGTGTTACTAGCAGCATCAAGCAGCAGTGTTACTAGCAGCATCAAGCAGCAGTGTTACTAGCAGCATCAAGCAGCAGTGTTACTAGCAGCATCAAGCAGCAGTGTTACTAGCAGCATCAAGCAGCAGGGTTACTAGCAGCATCAAGCAGCATCAAGCAGCAGTGTTACTAGCAGCATCAAGCAGCAGTGTTACTAGCAGCATCAAGCAGCAGGGTTACTAGCAGCATCAAGCAGCATCAAGCAGCAGTGTTACTAGCAGCATCAAGCAGCAGTGTTACTAGCAGCATCAAGCAGCAGTGTTACTAGCAGCATCAAGCAGCAGGGTTACTAGCAGCATCAAGCAGCATCAAGCAGCAGTGTTACTAGCAGCATCAAGCAGCAGTGTTACTAGCAGCATCAAGCAGCAGTGTTACTAGCAGCATCAAGCAGCAGGGTTACTAGCAGCATCAAGCAGCAGGGTTACTAGCAGCATCAAGCAGCAGTGTTACTAGCAGCATCAAGCAGCAGTGTTACTAGCAGCATCAAGCAGCAGTGTTACTAGCAGCATCAAGCAGCAGTGTTACTAGCAGCATCAAGCAGCAAGAATATGAATAAAACATATTTCATCAGGTATTTATAGTTGTGTGATGTTTCCCGCACATATTAGGTTCTTTAACACTGAAGAATACTTAAAGAATATTTATGTTTATCAGCTCCCCCGCTGCCCGGTCCCAGAGCGGGCCTCCAGATGGATCAAGGCCTGATCAAGATGGCTGTTGCTGATACCCGCATGCAGTCCAATATACGAATCGCAGCCTGGCTGGTCAGTAAGTTTATTGAAGAATATGTGCAGTTCTCTGTTATTGGTAACTCAATACGCGCAATGCCAGGGCGCTGAAAAGTCGAGGACCTCTGACGCTCATTGACTCCTCGCATAATTACTCGTCACACTCCTGCTTTAATATTGGGTTTACTTTACATCATCTGGTAAGTCTCTTGTGAGAATACCGAGTGATTTCGTTGCGCACGTTGGTATCAATCCCTTCAGAATTTTCTAGGTGCAAATAACGATGTACTTTTCTCTTCTACATTCCAAGGAATACAGTTGAAGGGACTTCAAACGTTTTCAGTAATTTAGGAATTTCTATGAATGTATAGAGGTAGTGAAAATTCTCAGCACGTTTTCCAGTTCGGTAATTTTGCCTGCCTTGATGGAGGCAATATATATATATATATATATATATATATATATATATATATATATATATATATATATATATATATATATATATATATATATATTACTGTGACCACGAACAAGTGGTATTGAATCAATAACAAAACTGCGACTGGCCGAGGAGTCGAACTCACGTCGTTTTTGGCCCTCCCTTGTGGTGAGCGAAAATCACATGACGCCTTAGTCCACAGGACCACACAATCCTACAAGAACCACGCACCCAGCCAAGCTAAGTGTGTTACTCTTGGTCAGAGGACTTACGGTGGTGTGGGGCCCACCTAGCTAATGGTTTAATGATTCCAGAGTGCTTCCCCGCAGGACAATTGAAAGGACGGGAATACCCTCAGCCCCATCCTTCTGGTACTGAGTACTATAAACATGCATCGTCCTGAGAGACTGGTGAAACCCCTCTACTTTCATTTAACTCTCAGTGATAGACATTGGTAGATCTATTCTTAATGAAGTCTCCCAAAACTGCAAGAAAATATTTCATAAAATTTGACTTCTGGTTGGCTTGAATGGTTTCAAAACCTAACTGACAAAAATACTTCAGAAATCTCAAAACCACACACAAAATTAAGAAGTGTATGAACTCTGGTAACCTGGAAGAAAAGTGGTAAACACTTATTATCCAGCTCTCCTTTCTTAGTACTGAAATATCCTCCACTGGGTATCTATAAAAAGCTCAGAACCTTATCCTCAAATGGCTCTCTCAAAATGAGTTTCTCATTGGATCAACTCTGCAAAATAAAAAAATTGGGAACCACTTTCTCCGTAACAGCTGGCAACTAAATAGCTTTCAGGGTGTTACAACATCCCTGGACTTGAACAAGCTGCTTCAGAGTCAGGGTATTCACTCCTATGCCAGCACCGAGACCCCTCATCCCCCCCAAACCGGGTTTCACCTGGACTGGTTCATCCCTGCCCAGAGTCTCCTGCAGGTCAGACTCAATGACCAGGCTCCCCAGGACCAAACTGTCGCCACAGTCAGTAGAAGGATCAAGGGGAGGCAAAGAAATTCTTCCCTTGCTCACCTGTCTGGTCATAGCACATAATGAAAAATTTGTGGTCACAGGAGCTTCAGAGCTTTCCTTACAACCGTGAAAATGAGGATCCCTCCAAAGCAAACATTCCTCATTATTGAGTAGACCCAAAACACTGTTGCCTAGTAGAAGGTCAACACCTGTAATACCTGTATACAGGCAGGTACCCAGACTGGTACCCAGACTGGTACCCAGACTGGTAAACAGACTCCACTCACAACCTATGAACTGGAGTCTTTACAGTGGATCTTGAAAACCCTTTTAAAAAAAATATCTTTTCCAGTATAAGTATCTTCTGACAGTGGTGATACATCCTTGTGCGAGAGGGAGAATGTGCAACATCCGTCTCTTAAAAACTTAACACCTTCTACCCGAGCTTCAGTTTAGTGCAAGGCCACTGCGGACATACTTGAAAAGACCTCCATCCGAGGGTCTAAAACAGTTGAACTTCCTGGTGTACTCTGGGGAGACTGCAATACAAACTACTGCATGTGTAACTGAGATTTTTAAGAGTTCTGTAAGTGACCCTTCTTATTACAGTAAGTAAAATTATAAACTTTAAAGGCACCTTGCCCATTTGAGGTAGACTAAGCTCCTTGTCCTTGGGGAACTGGGCTCTATCTACCTGTTCCCTCATTTCCTGCACCTGAAACTGACTTACCACTTCCTCGAGCAGGTAACTCAGAAGTTGACTTAAATACCTGGGAACCAGGTTTCTGGTTGTTAGTAGGCTGAAAACTCTGAATTATGAGACTGGAATTTTTTTTACTTAAATCTGTGAAATTTCTTACTCCTCCTAGTTGGTGAAGAAAAATTATTATTAACATGGTCTGGGTGATTACTTCCAAATTTTTGGTTAGCTAGAAACCTTTCACCCAACTTTAAAGCACGGTTAAGATCATTAAGATCTTTTTCCTCAAGATATGCCTTAAAGTCAGGAGGTACACTGTTCAAAAAATCCTCTAAGAAAATTAATAACACCTTCATAATCACCTACAACATCTCTGTAGCTTCACCATTTTGTCAGCAGCGACATCATCTCTCCATACTCCACCAAGGATAGTTCCTCCTGAACTTCAAACCATTAAACTTCTACCTATATCTCTCTGGCAATATCTGATGAGCTAACAACACAACATCCTCCATCTTCTCATAATCTTAAAATTCATGCTCCTCTAGAGAGTTAACAACTTGTAACCATTTACCAATTAACCGAGTTCTTGCTAATGTTGCCCAAATACTGTCTGGCAAATTTTGGGATTTTGCTATTTTTTAGAAAACGTAAAAAAAAATTGTCAGGATCTTTTTCCAAAAGTTTTGGATCAAACTTTACAGCTTGTTCCAAATTAAATATGTCTACCTCGTTACCTGTTCCGTTTTGTGAAGCAAATTTTCTTTCTCTTCAGCTCTAAGGATTTCTAACTTTTTCTTCGCGGATCTTTGTACGCTCAATCCTTCTTAAATTTTTTTCGTTTCTCATTAGCTCTAATTTCAACCTTAAAATTTCTGCTTCGTTGCTCTCACTGTTAGCAGTGGGGTTTGATCCAGGATCCTCTGCCAGACCCCTGCAGGATCCTCTGCCAGACCCCTGCAGGATCCTCTGCCAGACCCCTGCAGGATCCTCTGCCAGACCCCTGCAGGATCCTCTGCCAGACCTCTGCAGGATCCTCTGCCAGACCCCTGCAGGATCCTCTGCCAGACCTCTGCAGGATCCTCTGCCAGACCTCTGCAGGATCCTCTGCCAGACCCCTGCAGGATCCTCTGCCAGACCCCTGCAGGATCCTCTGCCAGACCCCTGCAGGATCCTCTGCCAGACCCCTGCAGGATCCTCTGCCAGACCCCTGCAGGATCCTCTGCCAGAATCCTGCAGGATCCTCTGCCAGACCCCTGCAGGATCCTCTGCCAGACCTCTGCAGGATCCTCTGCCAGACCTCTGCAGGATCCTCTGCCAGACCTCTGCAGGATCCTCTGCCAGACCTCTGCAGGATCCTCTGCCAGACCTCTGCAGGATCCTCTGCCAGACCCCTGCAGGATCCTCTGCCAGACCCCTGCAGGATCCTCTGCCAGACCCCTGCAGGATCCTCTGCCAGACCCCTGCAGGATCCTCTGCCAGACCCCTGCAGGATCCTCTGCCAGACATCTGCAGGATCATCTGCCAGACCCCTGCAGGATCCTCTGCCAGACCTCTGAAGGATCCTCTGCCAGACCCCTGCAGGATCCTCTGCCAGACCTCTGCTGGATCCTCTGCCAGACCTCTGCAGGATCCTCTGCCAGACCCCTGCAGGATCCTCTGCCAGACCCCTGCAGGATCCTCTGCAGACCCCTGCAGGATCCTCTGCCAGACCCCTGCAGGATCCTCTGCCAGACACCTGCAGGATCCTCTGCCAGATCTCTGCAGGATCCTCTGCCGGACTTCTGCAGGATCCTCTGCCAGACCCCTGCAGGATCCTCTGCCAGACCTCTGCAGGATCCTTTGCCAGACCCCTACAGGATCCTCTGCCAGACCCCTGCAGGATCCTCTGCCAGACCCCTGCAGGATCCTCTGCCAGACCCCTGCAGGATCCTCTGCCAGAACCCTGCAGGATCCTCGCCAGACCCCTGCAGGATCCTCTGCCAGACCCCTGCAGGATCCTCTGCCAGACCCATGCAGGATCCTCTGCCAAACCTCTGCAGGATCCTCTGCCAGACCTCTGCAGGATCCTCTGCCAGACCTCTGCAAGATCCTCTGCCAGACCTCTGCAGGATCCTCTGCCAGACCTCTGCAGGATCCTCTGCCAGACCTCTGCAGGATCCTCTGCCAGACCTCTGCAGGATCCTCTGCCAGAGCCCTGCAGGATCCTCTGCCAGACGTCTGCAGGATCCTCTGCCAGACCCCTGCAGGATCCTCTGCCAGACCCCTGCAGGATCCTCTGCCAGACCCCTGCAGGATCCTCTGCCAGACCTCTGCAGGATCCTCTGCCAGACCCCTGCAGGATCCACTGCCAGACCTCTGCAGGATCCTCTGCCAGACCTCTGCAGGATCCTCTGCCAGACTTCTGCAGGATCCTCTGCCAGACCCCTGCAGGATCCTCTGCCAGACCTCTGCAGGATCCTCTGCCAGACCCCTGCAGGATCCTCTGCCAGACCTCTGCAGGATCCTCTGCCAGACCCCTGCAGGATCCTCTGCCAGACCTCTGCAGGATCCTCTGCCAGACCCCTGCAGGATCCTCTGCCAGACCCCTGCAGGATCCTCTGCCAGACCCCTGCAGGATCGTCTGCCAGACCCCTGCAGGATCCTCTGCCAGACCTCTGCAAGATCCTCTGCCACACCCCTGCAGGATCCTCTGCCAGACCCCTGCAGGATCCTCTGCCAGACCCTTTCAGGATCCTCTGCCAGACCCCTGCAGGATCCTCTGCCAGACCTCTGCAGGATCCTCTGCCAGACCCCTGCAGGATCCTCTGCCAGACCCCTGCAGGATCCTCTGCCAGACCCCTGCAGGATTCTCTGCCAGACCCCTGCAGGATCCTCTGCCAGACCTCTGCAGGATCCTCTGCCAGACCTCTGCAGGATCCTCTGCCAGACCTCTGCAGGATCCTCTGCCAGACCTCTGCAGGATCCTCTGCCAGACCTCTGCAGGATCCTCTGCCAGACCTCTGCAGGATCCTCTGCCAGACCTCTGCAGGATCCTCTGCCAGACCTCTGCAGGATCCTCTGCCAGACCTCTGCAGGATCCTCTGCCAGACCTCTGCAGGATCCTCTGCCAGACCTCTGCAGGATCCTCTGCCAGACCTCTGCAGGATCCTCTGCCAGACCTCTGCAGGATCCTCTGCCAGACCCCTGCAGGATCCTCTGCCAGACCCCTGCAGGATCCTCTGCCAGACCCCTGCAGGATCCTCTGCCAGACCCCTGCAGGATCCTCTGCCAGACCCCTGCAGGATCCTCTGCCAGACCCCTGCAGGATCCTCTGCCAGACCCCTGCAGGATCCTCTGCCAGACCTCTGCAGGATCCTCTGCCAGACCTCTGCAGGATTCTCTGCCAGACCCCTGCAGGATCCTCTGCCAGACCTCTGCAGGATCCTCTGCCAGACCTCTGCAGGATCCTCTGCCAGACCTCTGCAGGATCCTCTGCCAGACCTCTGCAGGATCCTCTGCCAGACCTCTGCAGGATCCTCTGCCAGACCTCTGCAGGATCCTCTGCCAGACCTCTGCAGGATCCTCTGCCAGACCTCTGCAGGATCCTCTGCCAGACCTCTGCAGGATCCTCTGCCAGACCTCTGCAGGATCCTCTGCCAGACCTCTGCAGGATCCTCTGCCAGACCTCTGCAGGATCCTCTGCCAGACCTCTGCAGGATCCTCTGCCAGACCTCTGCAGGATCCTCTGCCAGACCTCTGCAGGATCCTCTGCCAGACCTCTGCAGGATCCTCTGCCAGACCTCTGCAGGATCCTCTGCCAGACCCCTGCAGGATCCTCTGCCAGACCCCTGCAGGATCCTCTGCCAGACCCCTGCAGGATCCTCTGCCAGACCCCTGCAGGATCCTCTGCCAGACCCCTGCAGGATCCTCTGCCAGACCCCTGCAGGATCCTCTGCCAGACCTCTGCAGGATCCTCTGCCAGACCTCTGCAGGATTCTCTGCCAGACCCCTGCAGGATCCTCTGCCAGACCTCTGCAGGATCCTCTGCCAGACCCCTGCAGGATCCTCTGCCAGACCAGTGCAGGATCCTCTGCCAGACCCCTGCAGGATCCTCTGCCAGACCCCTGCAGGATCCTCTGCCAGACCCCTGCAGGATCCTCTGCCAGACCCCTGCAGGATCCTCTGCCAGACCTCTGCAGGATCCTCTGCCAGACCCCTGCAGGATCCTCTGCCAGACCTCTGCAGGATCCTCTGCCAGACCTCTGCAGGATCCTCTGCCAGACCCCTGCAGGATCCTCTGCCAGACCTCTGCAGGATCTTCTGCCAGACCCTTGCAGGATCCTCTGCCAGACCCCTGCAGGATCCTCTGCCAGACCCCTGCAGGATCCTCTGCCAGACCCCTGCAGGATCCTCTGCCAGACCCCTGCAGGATCCTCTGCCAGACCTCTGCAGGATCCTCTGCCAGACCCCTGCAGGATCCTCTGCCAGACCCCTGCAGGATCCTCTGCCAGACCTCTGCAGGATCCTCTGCCAGACCTCTGCAGGATCCTCTGCCAGACCTCTGCAGGATCCTCTGCCAGACCTCTGCAGGATCCTCTGCCAGACCTCTGCAGGATCGTCTGCCAGACCTCTGCAGGATCCTCTGCCAGACCCCTGCAGGATCCTCTGCCAGACCTCTGCAGGATTCTCTGCCAGACCCCTGCAGGATCCTCTGCCAGACCCCTGCAGGATCCTCTGCCAGACCCCTGCAGGAGCCTCTGCCAGACCCCTGCAGGATCCTCTGCCAGACCTCTGCAGGATCCTCTGCCAGACCCCTGCAGGATCCTCTGCCAGACCCCTGCAGGATCCTCTGCCAGACCCCTGCAGGATCCTCTGCCAGACCCCTGCAGGATCCTCTGCCAGACCTCTGCAGGATCCTCTGCCAGACCCCTGCAGGATCCTCTGCCAGACCCCTGCAGGATCCTCTGCCAGACCCCTGCAGGATTCTCTGCCAGACCCCTGCAGGATCCTCTGCCAGACCTCTGCAGGATCCTCTGCCAGACCTCTGCAGGATCCTCTGCCAGACCTCTGCAGGATCCTCTGCCAGACCTCTGCAGGATCCTCTGCCAGACCTCTGCAGGATCCTCTGCCAGACCTCTGCAGGATCCTCTGCCAGACCTCTGCAGGATCCTCTGCCAGACCTCTGCAGGATCCTCTGCCAGACCTCTGCAGGATCCTCTGCCAGACCTCTGCAGGATCCTCTGCCAGACCTCTGCAGGATCCTCTGCCAGACCTCTGCAGGATCCTCTGCCAGACCTCTGCAGGATCCTCTGCCAGACCCCTGCAGGATCCTCTGCCAGACCCCTGCAGGATCCTCTGCCAGACCCCTGCAGGATCCTCTGCCAGACCCCTGCAGGATCCTCTGCCAGACCCCTGCAGGATCCTCTGCCAGACCCCTGCAGGATCCTCTGCCAGACCCCTGCAGGATCCTCTGCCAGACCCCTGCAGGATCCTCTGCCAGACCTCTGCAGGATCCTCTGCCAGACCTCTGCAGGATTCTCTGCCAGACCCCTGCAGGATCCTCTGCCAGACCTCTGCAGGATCCTCTGCCAGACCTCTGCAGGATCCTCTGCCAGACCTCTGCAGGATCCTCTGCCAGACCTCTGCAGGATCCTCTGCCAGACCTCTGCAGGATCCTCTGCCAGACCTCTGCAGGATCCTCTGCCAGACCTCTGCAGGATCCTCTGCCAGACCTCTGCAGGATCCTCTGCCAGACCTCTGCAGGATCCTCTGCCAGACCTCTGCAGGATCCTCTGCCAGACCTCTGCAGGATCCTCTGCCAGACCTCTGCAGGATCCTCTGCCAGACCTCTGCAGGATCCTCTGCCAGACCTCTGCAGGATCCTCTGCCAGACCTCTGCAGGATCCTCTGCCAGACCTCTGCAGGATCCTCTGCCAGACCCCTGCAGGATCCTCTGCCAGACCCCTGCAGGATCCTCTGCCAGACCCCTGCAGGATCCTCTGCCAGACCCCTGCAGGATCCTCTGCCAGACCCCTGCAGGATCCTCTGCCAGACCCCTGCAGGATCCTCTGCCAGACCCCTGCAGGATCCTCTGCCAGACCCCTGCAGGATCCTCTGCCAGACCTCTGCAGGATCCTCTGCCAGACCTCTGCAGGATCCTCTGCCAGACCCCTGCAGGATCCTCTGCCAGACCTCTGCAGGATCCTCTGCCAGACCCCTGCAGGATCCTCTGCCAGACCCCTGCAGGATCCTCTGCCAGACCCCTGCAGGATCCTCTGCCAGACCCCTGCAGGATCCTCTGCCAGACCCCTGCAGGATCCTCTGCCAGACCCCTGCAGGATCCTCTGCCAGACCTCTGCAGGATCCTCTGCCAGACCTCTGCAGGATCCTCTGCCAGACCTCTGCAGGATCCTCTGCCAGACCTCTGCAGGATCCTCTGCCAGACCCCTGCAGGATCCTCTGCCAGACCTCTGCAGGATCTTCTGCCAGACCCTTGCAGGATCCTCTGCCAGACCCCTGCAGGATCCTCTGCCAGACCCCTGCAGGATCCTCTGCCAGACCCCTGCAGGATCCTCTGCCAGACCCCTGCAGGATCCTCTGCCAGACCTCTGCAGGATCCTCTGCCAGACCCCTGCAGGATCCTCTGCCAGACCCCTGCAGGATCCTCTGCCAGACCTCTGCAGGATCCTCTGCCAGACCTCTGCAGGATCCTCTGCCAGACCTCTGCAGGATCCTCTGCCAGACCTCTGCAGGATCCTCTGCCAGACCTCTGCAGGATCGTCTGCCAGACCTCTGCAGGATCCTCTGCCAGACCCCTGCAGGATCCTCTGCCAGACCTCTGCAGGATTCTCTGCCAGACCCCTGCAGGATCCTCTGCCAGACCCCTGCAGGATCCTCTGCCAGACCCCTGCAGGAGCCTCTGCCAGACCCCTGCAGGATCCTCTGCCAGACCTCTGCAGGATCCTCTGACCTCTGCAGATCCTCTGCCCATCTGCAGGATCCTCTGCCAGACCTCTGCAGGATCCTCTGCCAGACATCTGCAGGATCCTCTGCCAGACCTCTGCAGGATCCTCTGCCAGACCCCTGCTGGATCCTCTGCCAGACCCCTGCAGGATCCTCTGCCAGACCCCTGCTGGATCCTCTGCCAGTCCCCTGCAGGATCCTCTGCCAGACCCCTGCAGGATCCTCTGCCAGACCCCTGCAGGATCCTCTGCCAGACCCCTGCAGGATCCTCTGCCAGACCCCTGCAGGATCCTCTGCCAGAACCCTGCAGGATCCTCTGCCAGAACCCTGCAGGATCCTCTGCCAGACCTCTGCAGGATCCTCTGCTACTTAGGCATCTTGGAAATTAAAAATACATAACACTTGCTTTTTACAGAAGAAATTATTTATAAAAAATAATAAACCACAAAGCAAGGCACATACACTAAATTATTATTATCACAGAGAATTATTATTATTATCACAGAGAATTATTATTATTATCACAGAGAATTATTATATTTAAATAACTCTCATAACCATTAAATGTGCACATACAAAAATCAGGCAGAAAATAAATGTTTATTAATTACACCTAAAAAACTGTAACATATTACTATTAATATTTTAGAATAAATCCTTCCTTTAAATATTGACATTGTCCACTCTCCTTGTAGGCAAGATGCCACATATGACTGGAATCCCTCCCTTAGACCTGACTACATCTATGGCTGACCTGTACTTATCCAGCAGCTCCTGTCTCCTCCCCTTCCTGATGTCATTTCCATCAGCGCTAAGACAGATAATGGGCTTCTTTGCATTACCTGACATCATATTATCCAACCTGCTGACTATGTCACCAACACCAGCTCCTGGGAGGCACACTCTCTGTCTGACCTTCCTATCTCTGTTACAAAAAGCACTGTCCATATGTCTTACCTGAGAGTCTCCCATCATCAGAGAATTCTTATCTTGATTAGCAGGGGAGTCAGTGGTATCTTTAACCTCACTAACCACTGAAGTTCACTCGTCCTGGAGATCAGAGAATTGATTTCCTACCTTCAAATCTTCTCTATTAATTTTCCTTATCTTCTTTCTTCCTGAATTGTGAACCACTTGCCACTTAAAGCGGCTGCCACTGTCCAACTCACTGGTGGTAACCTTTTCCTCCTTACCAGCTCCAACCATCTCATACTCGCTCCCAAACCCATCTATGCGAAGCTTCAGCTTCCTATTTTCCTCGTGAAGAAGTAGAACCTTCTTCTTCAACACTTTAACCTGAGATTATAAAACACTACAACAAGCCATGGTGCTCGGTAACACCCCTCGCTAACTCCCAGACAGCTTATGACAGGATAACCTCACGTGACAACTGACCTCAGCGTACTGACAAGGGAAAGGAAGTACGACACGAGAGAGAGGGGTAGGTAGATTGCATTTTCTTGGACTGCAAGAAGGTCTTCGACACAGTTCCTCACAAGAGATTAGTGCAAAAGCTGGAGGATCAGGCACGCATAACAGGAAAGACACTGCAATGGATTAGAGAATACCTGACAGGGAGGCAACGAGTCACGGTACGTGACGAGGTGTTAGAGTTGGCGCCTGGGACGTGCGGGGTTCCATAAGGGTCAGTCCTAGGAACAGTGCTGTTTCTGGTATATGTCAATGACATGACGGAAGGAATAGACTCAGAAGTGTCCCTGTTTGCAGATGATGTGAAGTTAATGAGGAGAATTAAATCGGATGAGGATCAGGCAGGCCTACAAAGAGACCTGGACAGGCTGTAAACCTGGTCTAGCAACTAGCGCCTCGAATTTAACCCCGAGCACATCTCCTGAGGCGCACACCAACTAGATAACTGCTGCAGTATATGAGTGCCTGGTAATCCTAAGAATAGCGTTCCGATACCTCAGTAAAGAATCGTTCAAGACTGTACACCTGCTGTGCATGAGTGAGCTGTGCTGCCCAGGTCTGTATGAGTGCACAATGCTGCCCAGGTCTGTATGAGTGCACAATGCTGCCCAGGTCTGTATGAGTGAGCAGTGCTGCCTAGGTTTGCATGAGTGAGCTGTGCTGCCCAGGTCTGTATGAGTGCACAATGCTGCCCAGGTCTGTATGAGTGCACAATGCTGCCCAGGTCTGTATGAGTGAGCAGTGCTGCCTAGGTTTGCATGAGTGAGCAGTGCTGCCCAGGTCTGTATGAGTGCACAGTGCTGCCCAGGTCTGTATGAGCGAGCATTGCTGTCCAGGTCTGTATGAGTGCACAGTGCTTCCCAGGTCTGCATGAGTGAGCAGTGCTGCCCAGGTCTGCATGAGTGAGCAGTGTTGGCCAGATCTGTATGAGTGAGCAGTGCTACCCAGGTCTGTATGAGGTCACAGTGCTGCCCGGGTCTGTTTGAGAGCACAGTGCTGTCCAGGTCTGTTTGAGTACACAGTGCTTACCAGGTGTGTATGAGGTCACAGTGCTGCCCGGGTCTGTTTGAGAGCACAGTGCTGTCGAGGTCTGTTTGTGTACACAGTGCTTACCAGGTCTGTATGAGTGCACAGTGCTGCCAAGGTCTGTATGAGTTAGCAGCTTTACCTCTCACTCCTGTGTGTAAGCAATCACACACTAATACCTTAGAATGTATAACCAAGGGCACACAGCGATCATACATCCCGTCTCGCACCACCTACACGATTTTTTTTTTTACAACTCTTGCGACATTTGCATCACTTTCTCAAGCCTGCAGAGTGGTCAAGGGGCTAAGAGGGTGGGAGAGCCTTCTGCTATACTATCCCGAAATCAACTGTCATACCACTGGTTATTATTAGTAAACAATAAAAAGGCACAATACCGTCACTCAAACAATATATAAATAACCAGCACATAACGAATGGAGACATTTCGGTCTGACAAATATCTGTGTGACCAGTTAAATGGCCCAAATCGTACAGAAAGGTCTTTAAAAATTTCACTCTATATTAGGGATAGTTGTCTAACTTCTGAGTTAGACTTAAGATACATAACAAAGATCTCTGCTGTATTCTTTTCTTATATATTCCAATGTTCAGAAAATATAAACCAAGAAATGGAGACAACTTACGGGAAACTTTTTTCCTGAAACTTCTCTCTCAGCAGGAGTTTCTTCAGAAGTTTCATAAGTCGAGGCTCTTTGTGAGAGGCTCTTTGTGAGAGGCTCCTTGTGAGAGGCTCTTTGTGAGAGGCTCTTTGTGAGAGGCTCTTTGTGAGAGGCTCTTTGTGAGAGGCTCTTTGTGAGAGGCTCTTTGTGAGAGGCTCTTTGTGAGAGGCTCTTTGTGAGAGGCTCCTTGTGAGAGGCTCTTTGTGAGAGGCTCTTTGTGAGAGGCTCTTTGTGAGAGGCTCTTTGTGAGAGGCTCCTTGTGAGAGGCTCCTTGTGAGAGGCTCTTTGTGAGAGGCTCTTTGTGAGAGGCTCTTTGTGAGAGGCTCTTTGTGAGAGGCTCCTTGTGAGAGGCTCTTTGTGAGAGGCTCCTTGTGAGAGGCTCTTTGTGAGAGGCTCTTTGTGAGAGGCTCTTTGTGAGAGGCTACTTGTGAGAGGCTCTTTGTGAGAGGCTCTTTGTGAGAGGCTCTTTGTGAGAGGCTCCTTGTGAGAGGCTCCTTGTGAGAGGCTCTTTGTGAGAGGCTCTTTGTGAGAGGCTCTTTGTGAGAGGCTCTTTGTGAGAGGCTCTTTGTGAGAGGCTCTTTGTGAGAGGCTCTTTGTGAGAGGCTCTTTGTAAGAGGCTCTTTGTGAGAGGCTCTTTGTGAGAGGCTCTTTGTGAGAGGCTCTTTGTGAGAGGCTCCTTGTGAGAGGCTCTTTGTGAGAGGCTCTTTGTGAGAGGCTCTTTGTGAGAGGCTCTTTGTGAGAGGCTCTTTGTGAGAGGCTCTTTGTGAGAGGCTCTTTGTGAGAGGCTCTTTGTGAGAGGCTCTTTGTGAGAGGCTCTTTGTAAGAGGCTCTTTGTGAGAGGCTCTTTGTGAGAGGCTCTTTGTGAGAGGCTCTTTGTGAGAGGCTCTGTGTGAGAGGCTCTTTGTGAGAGGCTCTGTGTGAGAGGCTCTTTGTGAGAGGCTCTGTGTGAGAGGCTCTTTGTAAGAGGCTCTTTGTGAGAGGCTCTTTGTGAGAGGCTCTTTGTAAGAAGCTCCTTGTGACAGGCTTATTGCGAGAGGATACTTGTGAGAGGCTACTTGTGAGAGCCTCCTTGTGAGAGCCTCCTTGTGAGAGCCTCCTTGTGAGAGGCTCCTTGTGAGAGGCTCCTTGTGAGAGGCTCCTTGTGAGAGGCTCCTTGTGAGAGGCTCAATGTGAGAAGCTCCTTGTGAGAGGCTCCTTGTGAGAGGCTCAATGTGAGAGGCTCCTTGTGAGAGGCTCCTTGTGAGAAGCTCCTTGTGAGAGACTCCTTATGAGAAGCTCCTTATGAGAGGCTCCTTGTGAGAGGCTTCTTCTGAGAGGCTCCTTATGAGAGGCTCCTTGTGAGAGGCTCCTTGTGAGAGGCTCCTTATGAGAGGCTTCTTCTGAGAGGCTCCATGTGAGAGGCTCCTTCTGAGAGGATCCTTGTGAGAGGCTCCATGTGAGAGGCTCCTTGTGAGAGGCTCATTGTGAGAGGCTCCCTGTGAGAGGCTTCATGTGAGGGGCGCCTTGTGAGAGGCTCGATTTCAGAAGCTCCTTGTGAGAGGCTCCTTGTGAGAGGCTTCATGTGAGGGGCTCCTTGTGAGAGGCTAAATTTCAGAGGCTCCTTGTGAGAGGCTCCTCATGAGAGGCTCCTTGTGAGAGGCTCCTAGTGAGAGGCTTCATGTGAGGGGCTCCTTGTAAGAGGCTCCATTTGAGAGGCTCCTTGTGAGAGGCTCCTTGTGAGAGGCTCCTTGTGAGAGGCTCCTTGTGAGAGTCTCGTTGTGAGATTGTCCTTGTGAGAGGCTCCTTGTGAGAGGCTCCTTGTGGGAGGCTCCATATGAGGGCCTTCTTGTGAGAGGCTCCTTGTGAGAGGCTCCATGTGAAAAGCTCCTTGTGAGAGGCTCCTTGTGGGAGGCTCCTTGTGAGAGGCTCCTTGTGAGAGGCTCCTTGTGAGACGGTCCTAGTGAGAGGCTCCTTTTCAGAGGCTCCTTGTGAGATGCTCCTTGTGGGAGGATCCATGTGAAGGCCTTTTTGTGAGAGGATCCTTGTGAGAGGCTCCTTGTGAAAGGCTCCACGTGAGAGGCTCCTTGTGAGAGGCTCCTTGTGAGAGGCTCCATGTGAGGGGCTCCTTGTGAGAGGATCAGTTTGAGAGGCTCTTTGCAAGAGGCTCCTTGTGAGAGGCTCCTTGTGAGAGGCTCCTTGTGAGAGGCTCCTTGTGAGAGGCTTCTTGTGAGAGGCTTCATGTGAGGGGCTCCTTGTGAGAGGCTCCATTTCAGAGGCTCCTTGTGAGAGGCTCCTCATGAGAGGCTCCTTGTGAGAGGCTCCTAGTGAGAGGCTCCTTGTGAGAGGCTCCTTGTGAGAGGTTCCTCGTGAGAGACTCCTTCTAAGAGACTCCATGTGATGAGCTACTTGTGAGAGGATCAATTTGAGAGGCTCCTTGTAAGAGGCTCCACGTGAGAGGCTCCTTGTTAGAGGCTCCTTGTGAGAGGCTCATTGTGACAGGCTTTTTGTGAGAGGCTCCTTGTGAGAGGCTTCTTGTGAGAGGCTTCATGTGAGGGGCTCCTTGTGAGAGGCTCCATTTGAGAGGCTCCTTCTGAGAGGCTCCTTGTGAGAGGCTCCTTGTGAGAGGCTTCTAGTTAGAGGCTTCATGTGAGTGGCTCCTCGTAAGAGGCTAAATTTGAGAGGCTCCTTGTGAGAGGCTCCTTGTGAGAGGCTCCTTGTGAGATACTCCGTGTGAGAGGCTCAATGTGAGAGGCTCCTTGTGAGAGGCTCCTTGTGAGAGGCTCCTTGTGAGAGGCTCCTTGTGAGAGGCTCCTTGTGAGAGGCTCCTTTTGAGAGGCTCCTTGTGAGAGGTTCCTTGTGAAAAGCTCCACGTGAGAGGGTCCTTGTGAGAGGTTCCTTGTGAGAGGTTCCTTGTGAGAGGCTCCTTGTGAGAGGGTTCTTTTGAGAGGCTCGTGAAAGGCTCCTTGTGAGAGGCTCCTTGTGACAGGCTCCATATGAGGGCCTCCTTGTGAGAGGCTCCTTGTAAGAGGCTCAGTGTAAGGGGCTCCTAGTGAGAGTATCAATTTGAGAGGCTCCTTGCAAGAGGCTCCACGTGAGTGGCTCCTTGTGAGAGGCTCCATTTGAGAGGCTCCTTGTTAGAGGCTCCTAGTGAGAGGCTCCTTGTGAGAGGTTCCTTGTGAAAAGCTCCACGTGTGAGGGTCCTTGTGAGAGGGTCCTTTTGAGAGGCTGCTTGTGAGAGGCTCATTGTGAGAGGCTCCTTGTGAGAGGCTCCTTGTGAGAGGCTCCTTGTGAGAGGCTCCAGGTGAGAGGCTCCACGTGATAGGCTCTTTGTGAGAGGCTCCTTGTGAGATGCTCCTTGTGAGAGGCTCCTTATGAGAGGCTCCTTGTGAGAGGATCCTTGTGAGACGCTCTATGTGAGAGCTCCTTGTGAGAGGCTTCATTTCAGAGGCTCCTTGCGAGAGGCTCCTTATGAGAGGCTGCTTGTGAGAGGCTCCTAGTGAGAGGCTTCATGTGAGGGGCTCCTTGTTAGAGGCTCTATTTAAGAGGCTCCTTGTGAGAGGCTAATCGTGAGAGGCTCCTTGTGAGAGGCTACTTGTGAGAGGGTCCTTGTGAGAGGGTCCTTGTGAGAGGGTCCCTGTGACAGGGTCCTTGTGACAGGGTCCTTGTGAGAGGCTCCTTGTGGGAGGCTCCAAGAGAGGGCCTTCTTGTGAGAGGCTCCTTGTGAGAGGCTCCTTGTGAGAGGCTCCTTGTGAAAAGTTCCTTGTGAGAGGCTCCTTGTGAGAGGCTCCTTGCGAGAGGTTCCTTGTGAGAGGCTCCACGTGAGAGGCTCCTTGTGAGAGGCTCCTTGTGAGAGGCTCCTTGTGAGAAGCTCCTTTTGAAAGGCTCCTTGTGAGAGGCTTCTTGTGAGAGGCTTCATGTGAGAGCCTCCTTGTGAGAGGCTGCTTGTGAGAGGCTCCTTGTGAGAGGCTCCTTGTGAGAGGCTCCTTGTGAGAGAGTCCACGTGAGAGGCTCCTTATGAATGGCTTCTTGTGAGAGGATCCTTGTGAGAGGCTCTATGTGAGGGCTCCTTGTGAGAGGCTCTTTTTGAGAAGCTCTTTGTGAGAGGCTCCTTGTGAGAGGCTCCTTGTGACAGGCTCCTTGTGAGAGGCTCCATGTGGAAAGCTCCTTGTGAGAGGCCCCTTGTGAGAGGCTCCTTGTGAGAGGCTCCTTGTGAGAGGCTCCTTTTGAGAGGCTCCTAGTGAGAGGGTCCTTGTGAGAGGCTCCTTGTGAGAGGCTCCTCGTGAGTGGCTCTTCGTAAGAGGCTCCATGTGAGGAGCTACTTGTGAGAGGATCAATTTGAGAGGCTCCTTGTAAGAGGCTCCACGTGAGTGGCTCCTTGTTAGAAGCCCCTTGTGAGAGGCTGATTGTGAGAGGCTCTTTGTGAGAGGCTCCTTGTGGAAGGCTTCTTGTGAGAGGCGTCATGTGAGGGGCTCCTTGTGAGAGGCTCCATTTGAGAGGCTCCTTGTGAGAGGCTCCTTGTGAGAGGCTCAACGTGAGAGGCTCCTTGTGAGAGGCTTCTTGTGAGAGGCTCCTTGTGAGATGCTCCGTGTGAGAAGCTCAATGTGAGGCTCCTTGTGAGAGGCTCCTTGTGAGAGGCTCCTTGTGAGACGCTCCATGTGAGAGGCTCCTTGTGAAAGACTCCTTGTGTAAGGCTCCATGTGAAGGCCTCCTTCTGAGAGGCTCCTTGTGAGAGGTCCCCTGTGAAAGGCTCCTTGTGAGAGGCTCCTTTTGAGAGGCTCCTTGTAAGAGGTTCCTTGTGAAAAGCTCCACGTGAGAGGGTCCTTGTGAGAGGGTCCTTGTGAATGGCTCCTTGTGAGAGGCTCCTTGTGAGAGGGTTCTTTTGAGAGGCTCCTTTTGAAAGGCTCCTTGTGAGAGGCTCATTGTGAGAGGCTCCATATGAGGGCCTCCTTGTGAGAGGCTTCTTGTAAGAGGCTCCATGTAAGGGGCTCCTTTTGAAAGTATCAATTTGAGAGGCTCCTTGTAGGAGGCTCCACGTGAGTGGCTCCTTGTGAGAGTCTCCATTTGAGAGGCTCCTTGTGAGAGACTCCTAGTGAGAGGCTCCTTGTGAGAGGTTCCTTGTAAAAACCTCCACGTGAGAGTTTCCTTGTGAGAGGGTCCTTTTGAGAGGCTCCTTGTGAGAGGCTCCACGTGATAGGCTCTTTGTGAGAGGCTCCTTGTGAGAGGCTTCTTGTGAGAGGCTCCTTATGAGAGGCTCCTAGTGAGAGGATCCTTGTGAGAGGCTCTATGTGAGGGCTCCTTGTGAGAGGCTCCTTTTGAGAAGCTCTTTGTTAGAGGCTCCTTGTGAAAAGCTCCTTGTGAGAGGCTCCTTGAGAGAGGCTCCTTGTGAGAGGCTCCTTGTGACAGGCTCCTTGTGAGAGGCTCCATGTGAAAACTCCTTGTGAGAGGCTCCTTGAGAGAGGCTCCTTGTGAGAGGCTCCTTTTGAGAGGCACCTTGTGAGAGGCCCCTTGTGAGAGGCTCCTCGTGAGAGGCTCCTTGAGAGAGGCTCCTTGTGAGAGGCTCCTTTTTTAGAGGCTCCTAGTGAGAGGCTCCTTGTGAGAGGCTCCTTGTGAGAGGCTCCTCGTGAGAGGCTTCTCGTAAGAGGCTCCATGTGAGGAGCTACTTGTGAGAGGATCAAATTGTGAGGCTCCTTGTAAGAGGCTCCACGTGAGAGGCTCCTTGTTAGAGGCTCCTTGTGAGAGGCTCATTGTGAGATGCTTCTTGTGAGAGGCTCCTTGTGAGAGGTTTCTTGTGAGAGGCTTCATGTGAGGGGCTCCTTGTGAGAGGCTCCATTTGATAGGCTCCTTCTGAGAGGCTTTTTTTGTGAGGCTCCTTGTGAGAGGCTCCTAGTGAGAGGCTTCATGTGAGTGGCTCCTCGTAAGAGGCTCCATTTGAGAGGCTCCTTGTGAGAGGCTCCTTGTGAGAGGCTCCTTGTGAGAGGCTCAACGTGAGAGGCTCCTTGTGAGAGGCTCCTTGTGACATGCTGCTTGTGAGATGCTCCGTGTGAGAGGCTCAATGTGAGAGGCTCCTTGAGAGGCTCCTTGTGAGAGGCTCCTTGTGAAAGGCTCCTTGTGAGAGGCTCCATGTGAAGGCCTCCATGTGAGAGGCTCCTTGTGAGAGGCTCCTTGTGAGAGGTTCCCTGTGAAAGGCTCCTTGTGAGAGGCTACTTGTGAGAGGCTCCTTGTGAAAGGTTCCTTGTGAAAAGCTCCACGTGAGAGGGTCCTTGTGAGAGGGTACTTTTTAGAGGCTCCATGTGAGAGGCTCCTTGTGAGAGGGTTCTTTTGAGAGGCTCCTTGTGAAAGGCTCCTTGTGAGAGGCACCTTGTGAGAGGCTCCATATGAGGGCCTCCTTGTGAGAGGCTCCTTGTGAGAGGCTCCATGTAAGGGGCTACTTGTGAGAGTATCAATTTGAGAGGCTCCTTGTAAGAGGCTCCACGTGAGTGGCTCCTTGTGAGAGGCTCCATTTGAGAGGCTCCTTGTGAGAGGCTCCTAGTGAGAGCCTTCATGTGATCGGCTCCTTGTAAGAGGCTCCATTTGAAAGGCTCTTTGTGAAAGGTTCCTTTTGAGAGGCTCAACGTGAGAGGCTCCTTGTGAGAGGCTCCATGTGATGGACTCCTTGTGAGAGGCTCCTTGTGAGAGGCTCCATGTGATGAACTCCTTGTGAGAGGCTCCTTGTGAGAGGCTACTTGTGAGAGGCTCCTTGTGAGAGGCTTCTTGTGAGAGGCTTCATGTGAGGGGCTCCTTGTGAGAGGCTCCATTTCAGAGGCTCCTTGTGAGAGGATCCTCATGAGAGGCTCCTTGTGAGAGGCTCCTAGTGAGAGGCTCCTTGTGAGAGGCTCCTTGTGAGAGGTTCCTCGTGAGAGACTCCTTCTAAGAGACTCCATGTGATGAGCTACTTGTGAGAGGATCAATTTGAGAGGCTCCTTGTAAGAGGCTCCACGTGAGAGGCTCCTTGTTAGAGGCTCCTTGTGAGAGGCTCATTGTGACAGGCTTTTTGTGAGAGGCTCCTTGTGAGAGGCTTCTTGTGAGAGGCTTCATGTGAGGGGCTCCTTGTGAGAGGCTCCATTTGAGAGGCTCCTTCTGAGAGGCTCCTTGTGAGAGGCTCCTTGTGAGAGGCTTCTAGTTAGAGGCTTCATGTGAGTGGCTCCTCGTAAGAGGCTAAATTTGAGAGGCTCCTTGTGAGAGGCTCCTTGTGAGAGGCTCCTTGTGAGATACTCCGTGTGAGAGGCTCAATGTGAGAGGCTCCTTGTGAGAGGCTCCTTGTGAGAGGCTCCTTGTGAGAGGCTCCTTGTGAGAGGCTCCTTGTGAGAGGCTCCTTTTGAGAGGCTCCTTGTGAGAGGTTCCTTGTGAAAAGCTCCACGTGAGAGGGTCCTTGTGAGAGGTTCCTTGTGAGAGGTTCCTTGTGAGAGGCTCCTTGTGAGAGGGTTCTTTTGAGAGGCTCGTGAAAGGCTCCTTGTGAGAGGCTCCTTGTGACAGGCTCCATATGAGGGCCTCCTTGTGAGAGGCTCCTTGTAAGAGGCTCAGTGTAAGGGGCTCCTAGTGAGAGTATCAATTTGAGAGGCTCCTTGCAAGAGGCTCCACGTGAGTGGCTCCTTGTGAGAGGCTCCATTTGAGAGGCTCCTTGTTAGAGGCTCCTAGTGAGAGGCTCCTTGTGAGAGGTTCCTTGTGAAAAGCTCCACGTGTGAGGGTCCTTGTGAGAGGGTCCTTTTGAGAGGCTCCTTGTGAGAGGCTTTTTGTGAGAGGCTCCTTGTGAGAGGCTCCTTGTGAGAGGCTCCTTGTGAGAGGCTCCACGTGAGAGGCTCCACGTGATAGGCTCTTTGTGATAGGCTCCTTGTGAGAGGCTCCTTGTGAGAGGCTCCTTATGAGAGGCTCCTTGTGAGAGGATCCTTGTGAGAGGCTTCATGTGAGGGGCTCCTTGTGAGAGGCTTCATTTCAGAGGCTCCTTGCGAGAGGCTCCTTATGAGAGGCTGCTTGTGAGAGGCTCCTAGTGAGAGGCTTCTTGTGAGGGGCTCCTTGTTAGAGGCTCTATTTAAGAGGCTCCTTGTGAGAGGCTAATCGTGAGAGGCTCATTGTGAGAGGCTCCTTGTGAGAGGCTACTTGTGAGAGGGTCCTTGTGAGAGGGTCCTTTTGAGAGGGTCCCTCTGACAGGGTCCTTGTCACAGGGTCCTTGTGAGAGGCTCCTTGTGGGACGCTCCATGAGAGGGCCTTCTTGTGAGAGGCTACTTGTGAGAGGCTCCTTGTGAGAGGCTCCTTGTGAAAGGCTGCTTGTGAGAGGCTCCTTGTGAGAGGATCCTTGCGATAGGTTCCTTGTGAGAGGCTCCACGTGAGAGGCTCCTTGTGAGAGGCTCCATGTGAAGGCCTCCTTGTGAGAAGCTCCTTTTGAAAGGCTCCTTGTAAGAGGCTTCTTGTGGGAGGCTCCATGTGAGAGCCTCCTTGTGAGAGGCTGCTTGTGAGAGGCTCCTTGTGAGAGGCTCCTTGTGAGATGCTCCACGTGAGAGGCTCCACGTGATAGGCTCTTTGTGAGAGGCTCCTTGTGAGAGGATCCTTGTGAGAGGCTCTATGTGAGGGCTCCTTGTGAGAGGCTCTTTTTAAGAAGCTCTTTGTGAGAGGCTCCTTGTGAGAGGCTCCTTGTGACAGGCTCCTTGTGAGAGGCTCCATGTGGAAAGCTCCTTGTGAGAGGCCCCTTGTGAGAGGCTCCTTGTGAGAGGCTCCTTGTGAGAGGCTCCTTTTGAGAGGCTCCTAGTGAGAGGGTCCTTGTGAGAGGCTCCTTGTGAGAGGCTCCTCGTGAGTGGCTCTTCGTAAGAGGCTCCATGTGAGGAGCTACTTGTGAGAGGATCAATTTGAGAGGCTCCTTGTAAGAGGCTCCACGTGAGTGGCTCCTTGTTAGAAGCCCCTTGTGAGAGGCTGATTGTGAGAGGCTCTTTGTGAGAGGCTCCTTGTGGAAGGCTTCTTGTGAGAGGCGTCATGTGAGGGGCTCCTTGTGAGAGGCTCCATTTGAGAGGCTCCTTGTGAGAGGCTCCTTGTGAGAGGCTCAACGTGAGAGGCTCCTTGTGAGAGGCTTCTTGTGAGAGGCTCCTTGTGAGATGCTCCGTGTGAGAAGCTCAATGTGAGGCTCCTTGTGAGAGGCTCCTTGTGAGAGGCTCCTTGTGAGACGCTCCATGTGAGAGGCTCCTTGTGAAAGACTCCTTGTGTAAGGCTCCATGTGAAGGCCTCCTTCTGAGAGGCTCCTTGTGAGAGGTCCCCTGTGAAAGGCTCCTTGTGAGAGGCTCCTTTTGAGAGGCTCCTTGTAAGAGGTTCCTTGTGAAAAGCTCCACGTGAGAGGGTCCTTGTGAGAGGGTCCTTGTGAATGGCTCCTTGTGAGAGGCTCCTTGTGAGAGGGTTCTTTTGAGAGGCTCCTTTTGAAAGGCTCCTTGTGAGAGGCTCATTGTGAGAGGCTCCATATGAGGGCCTCCTTGTGAGAGGCTTCTTGTAAGAGGCTCCATGTAAGGGGCTCCTTTTGAAAGTATCAATTTGAGAGGCTCCTTGTAGGAGGCTCCACGTGAGTGGCTCCTTGTGAGAGTCTCCATTTGAGAGGCTCCTTGTGAGAGACTCCTAGTGAGAGGCTCCTTGTGAGAGGTTCCTTGTAAAAACCTCCACGTGAGAGTTTCCTTGTGAGAGGGTCCTTTTGAGAGGCTCCTTGTGAGAGGCTCCACGTGATAGGCTCTTTGTGAGAGGCTCCTTGTGAGAGGCTTCTTGTGAGAGGCTCCTTATGAGAGGCTCCTAGTGAGAGGATCCTTGTGAGAGGCTCTATGTGAGGGCTCCTTGTGAGAGGCTCCTTTTGAGAAGCTCTTTGTTAGAGGCTCCTTGTGAAAAGCTCCTTGTGAGAGGCTCCTTGAGAGAGGCTCCTTGTGAGAGGCTCCTTGTGACAGGCTCCTTGTGAGAGGCTCCATGTGAAAACTCCTTGTGAGAGGCTCCTTGAGAGAGGCTCCTTGTGAGAGGCTCCTTTTGAGAGGCACCTTGTGAGAGGCCCCTTGTGAGAGGCTCCTCGTGAGAGGCTCCTTGAGAGAGGCTCCTTGTGAGAGGCTCCTTTTTTAGAGGCTCCTAGTGAGAGGCTCCTTGTGAGAGGCTCCTTGTGAGAGGCTCCTCGTGAGAGGCTTCTCGTAAGAGGCTCCATGTGAGGAGCTACTTGTGAGAGGATCAAATTGTGAGGCTCCTTGTAAGAGGCTCCACGTGAGAGGCTCCTTGTTAGAGGCTCCTTGTGAGAGGCTCATTGTGAGATGCTTCTTGTGAGAGGCTCCTTGTGAGAGGTTTCTTGTGAGAGGCTTCATGTGAGGGGCTCCTTGTGAGAGGCTCCATTTGATAGGCTCCTTCTGAGAGGCTTTTTTTGTGAGGCTCCTTGTGAGAGGCTCCTAGTGAGAGGCTTCATGTGAGTGGCTCCTCGTAAGAGGCTCCATTTGAGAGGCTCCTTGTGAGAGGCTCCTTGTGAGAGGCTCCTTGTGAGAGGCTCAACGTGAGAGGCTCCTTGTGAGAGGCTCCTTGTGACATGCTGCTTGTGAGATGCTCCGTGTGAGAGGCTCAATGTGAGAGGCTCCTTGAGAGGCTCCTTGTGAGAGGCTCCTTGTGAAAGGCTCCTTGTGAGAGGCTCCATGTGAAGGCCTCCATGTGAGAGGCTCCTTGTGAGAGGCTCCTTGTGAGAGGTTCCCTGTGAAAGGCTCCTTGTGAGAGGCTACTTGTGAGAAGCTCCTCGTGAGAGTTTCCTTGTGAAAAGCTGCACGTGAGAGGGTCCTTGTGAGAGGGTCCTTTTTAGAGGCTCCTTCTGAGAGGCTCCTTGTGAGAGGGTTCTTTTGAGAGGCCCCTTGTGAAAGGCTCCTTGTGAGAGGCTCCTTGTGAGAGGCTCCATATGAGGGCCTCCTTGTGAGAGGCTCCTTGTGAGAGGCTCCATGTAAGGGGCTCCTTGTGAGAGTATCAATTTGAGAGGCTCCTTGTAAGAGGCTCCACGTGAGTGGCTCCTTTTGAGAGGCTCCATTTGAGAGGCTCCTTGTGAGAGGCTCCTTGTGAGAGGCTTCATGTGATCGGCTCCTTGTAAGAGGCTCCATTTGAAAGGCTCTTTGTGAGAGGTTCCTTTTGAGAGGCTCAGCGTGAGAGGGTCCTTGTGAGAGGCTCCTTGTGAGACGCTCCTTGTGAGAGGCTCCTTGTGAGAGGCTCCATGTGATGGACTCCTTGTGAGAGGCTCCTTGTGAGAGGCTACTTGTGAGAGGCTCCTTGTGAGAGGCTCTTTCTGAGAGGCTGCTTGTGAAAGGATCCTTGTGAGAGGTTCCATGTGAGGGCCTCCTTGCGAGAGGCTCGTTGTGAGAGGCTCCTTGTGAAAGGCTCCTTGTGAGAGGCTCCTTGTGAGAGGCTCCATGTGAGGGGCCCCTTGTGAGAGGGTCCGTGTGAAGGCCTCCTTGCGAGAGGCTCGTTGTGAGAGGCTCCTTGTGAAAGGCTCTTTGTGGGAGGCTCCTTGTGAGAGGCTCCATGTGAGGGTCTCCTTGTGAGAGGCTCCTTGTGAAAGGCTCCTTGTGAGATTCTCCTTGTGAGAGGCTCCTCGTGAGAGGCTCCTTGTGAAATGCTCCTTTTGAGAGGCTCCTTTTGATAGGGTCCTTGTGAGAGGCTCCTTGTGAGAGGCTCCTTATGAGAGGCTCCTTGTCAACGGCTCCTTGTGAGATGCTCCTTTTGGGAGGCTCCATGTGAGGGCCTTCTTGTGAGAGGCTCCTTGTGAGAGGCTCCTTGTGAAAGGCTCCTTGTGAGAGGCTTCTTGTGAGAGTCTCCTTGCGAGAGGCTCCTTGTGAGAGGCTCCTTGTGAGAGGCTCCTTGTGAAAGGCTCCACGTGAGAGGCTCGACGTGAGAGGCTCCTTGTGAGAGGCTGCTTGTGAGAGGCTGCTTGTGAGAGGATCCTTGTGAGAGGCTGATTGTGAGAGGCTCCTTGTGAGAGGCTCCTTGTGAGAGGATCCTTGTGAGAGGATCCTTGTGAGAGGCTCCATGTGAGGGGGCTCCTTGTGAGAGGCTCCTTGTGAGAGGCTCCTCGTGAGAGGCTCCTTGTGAAAGGCTCCTTTTGAGAGGCTCCTTTTGAGATTCTCCTTGTGAGAGGCTCCTTGTGAGAGGCTCCTTGTGAGAAGCTCCTTGTGAGAGGCTCCACGTTAGACGCTCCTTGTGAGAGGCTCCTTGAGAGAGGCTCCTTGTGAGAGGCTCCTAGTGAGAGAATCGACGTGAGAGGCTCCTTGTGAGAGGCGTCTTGTGGGAAGCTCCTTGTGAGAGGCTGCTTGTGAGAGGCTCCTTGTGAGAGGCTCCTTGTGATAGGCTCCTTGAGAGAGGCTCCACGTGAGATGCTCCTTGTGAGAGGCTCCTTGAGAGAGGCTCCACGTGAGATGCTCCAGGTGAGAAGCTCCTTGTGAGAGGCTCCTTTTGAGAGGCTCCTAGTGAGAGAATCCACGTGAGAGGCTCCTTGTGAGAGGCGTCTTGTGGGAAGCTCCTTGTGAGAGGCTGCTTGTGAGAGGCTCCTTGTGAGAGGCTCCTTGTGATAGGCTCCTTGTGTGAGGCTCTTTGTTAGAGGCTCCTTGTGAGAGGCTCCTTGTGAGAGGCTCCTTGTGAGAGGCTCCTTGTTAGAGGCTCCTTTTTAGAGGCTCCTTGTGAGAGGCTCCTTGTGAGAGGCTTCTTGTGAGAGGCTCCTTGTGATAGGCTCCTTGTGAGAGTCTCCTTGTGAGAGGCTCCTTGTGAAAGGCTACTTGTTAGAGGCTCCTTGTGAGAGGCTCCTTTTGAGAGGCTCCTTGTGAGAGGCTCCTTGTGAGAGGCTCCTTGTGAGAGGCTTCTTGTGAGAGGCTCCTTGTGAAAGGCTTCTTGTGAGAGGCTTCTTGTTAGAGGCTCCTTGCGAGAGGCTCCTTGTGAGAGGCTCCTTGTGAGAGGCTCGTTTTGAGAGGCTTCTTGTGAGAGGCTCCTTGTGAGAGGCTCCTTGTGAGAGACTCCTTGTGAGAGGTTCCATGAGAGAGGCTCCATGTGAGAGGCTCCTTGTGAGAGGCTCCTTGTGAGAGGCTCCATGTGAGAGGCTCCTTGTGAGAGGCTCTATGTGAGAGGCTCCTTGTGAGAGGCTCCTTGTGAGAGGCTCCTTGTGAGAGGCTCCTTGTGAAAGGCTTCACTTGAGAGGCTCCTTGTGGGAGGCTCCTTGTGAGAGGCTCCATGTGAGGGGCTCCTTTTGAGAGGCTCCTTGTGAAAGGCTCCTTGTGAAAAGCTCCTTGTGAGAGGCTCCTTGTGAGAGGCTCCTTCTGAGAGGCTTCTTGTGAGAGGCTCCTTGTGAGAGGCTCCTTGTTAGAGGCTCCTTGTGAGAGGCTCCTTGTGAGAGGCTTCTTGTGAGAGGCTCCTTGTGAGAGGCTCCTTGTGAGAGGCTCCTTTTGAGAGGCTCCTTGTGAGATTCTCCTTGTGAGAGGCTCCTTGTGAGAGGCTCATTGTGAGAGGCTCCTTGTGAGATTCTCCTTGTGAGAGGCTCCTTGTGAGATTCTCCTTGTGAGAGGCTCCTTGTGATAGGCTCCTTGTGAGAGGCTCCTTGTGAGATTCTCCTTGTGAGAGGCTCCTTGTGAGAGCCTTCTTGTGAGAGGCTCCTTGTGAGAGGCTCCTTGTGAGAGGCTCCTTGTGATTTTCTCCTTGTGAGAGGCTCCTTGTGATAGGCTCCTTGTGAGAGGCTCCTTGTGAGATTCTCCTTGTGAGAGGCTTCTCGTGAGAAGCTAATTGTGAGAGGCTAATTGTGAGAGGCTCCTTGTGAGAGGCTCCTTGTGAGATTCTCCTTGTGAGATTCTCCTTGTGAGAGGCTCCTTGTGAGAGGCTCCTTGTGAGAGGCTCCTTGTGAGAGGCTCCTTGTGCGAGGCTCCTTGTGAGAGGCTCCTTGTGAGATTCTCCTTGTGAGAGGCTCCTTGTGAGAGTCTTCTTGTGAGAGGCTCCTTGTGAGAGGCTCCTTGTGTGAGGCTCCTTGTGAGAGGGTTCTTGTGAGAGGCTCCTTGTGAAAGGCTCTTTGTGAGAGGCTCCTTGTGAGAGGCTCCTTGTGAGATTCTCTTTGTGAGAGGCTCCTTGTGAGAGGCTCCTTGTGAGAGGCGCCTTGTGAGATTCTCCTTGTGAGAGGCTCCTTGTGAGAGGCTCCTTGTGAGAGGCTCCTTGTGAGATTCTCCTTGTGAGAGGCTCCTTGTGAGATTCTCCTTGTGAGATTCTCCTTGTGAGAGGCTCCTTGTGAGAGGCTCCTTGTGAGATTCTCCTTGTGAGAGTCTCCTTGTGAGAGGCTCCTTGTGAGAGGCTTCTTGTGAGAGGCTCCTTGTGAGAGGCTCCTTGTGAGAGGATCCACGTGAGAGGCTCCTTTTGAGAGGCGTCTTGTGGGAAGCTCCTTGTGAGAGGCTGCTTGTGAGAGGCTCCTTGTGAGAGTCTCCTTGTGATAGGCTCCTTGTGTGAGGCTCTTTGTTAGAGGCTCGTTGTGAGAGGCTCGTTGTGAGAGGCTCGTTGTGAGAGGCTTCTTGTGAGAGGCTCCTTGTGAGAGGCTCCTTGTGAGAGTCTCCTTGTGAGAGGCTCCTTGTGAAAGGCTCCTTGTGAGAGTCTCCTTGTGAGAGGCTCCTTGTGAAATGCTCCTTGTTAGAGGCTCCTTTTGCGAGGATTCTTTTGAGAGGCTCCTTGTGAGAGGCTCCTTGTGAAAGGCTCCTTGTGAGAGGCTTCTTGTGAGAGGCTCCTTGTGAAAAGCTTCTTGTGAGAGGCTTCTTGTGAGAGGCTCCTTGTGAGAGGCTCCTTGTGAGAGGCTCCTCGTGAGAGGCTCCTTGTGAGAGGCTTCTTTTGAGAGGCTCCTTGTGAGAGGCTTCTTGTGAGAGGCTTCTTGTGAGAGGCTCCTTGTGAGATTCTCCTTGTGAGAGGCTCCTTGTGAGAGACTCCTTGTGAGAGGTTCCATGAGAGAGGCTCCATGTGAGAGGCTCCTTGTGAGAGCCTCCATGTGAGAGGCTCCTTGTGAGAGGCTCCATGTGAGAGGCTCCTTGTGAGAGGCTCCTTGTGAGAGGCTCCTTGTGAGAGGCTCCTTGTGAGAGGCTCCTTGTGAGAGGCTCCATGTGAGAGGCTCCTTGTGAGAGGCTCCATGTGAGAGGCTCCTTGTGAGAGGCTCCTTGTGAGAGGCTCCTTGTGAGAGGCTCCTTGTGAGAGGCTCTTTCTGAGAGGCTTCTTGTTAGAGGCTCCTTGTGAGAGGCTCCTTGTTAGAGGCTCGTTGTGAGAGGCTCCTTGTGAGAGGCTTCTTGTGAGAGGCTCCTTTTGAGAGGCTCCTTGTGAGAGGCTCCTTGTGAGAGGCTCCTTGTGAGATTCTCCTTGTGAGAGGCTCCTTGTGAGAGGCTCCTTGTGAGAGGCTCCTTGTGAGATTCTCCTTGTGAGAGGCTCCTTGTGAGAGGCTCCTTGTGAGAGGCTCCTTGTGTGATTCTCCTTGTGAGAGGCTCCTTGTGAGAGGCGTCTTGTGAGAAGCTCCTTGTGAGAGGCTGCTTGTGAGAGGCTCCTTTTGAGAGGCTCCTTGTGATAGGCTCCTTGTGTGAGGCTCGTTGTGAGAGGCTCCTTGTGAGAGGCTCCTTGTGAGAGGCTCCTTGTGAGATTCTCCTTGTGAGAGGCTCCTTGTGAGAGGCTCCTTGTGAGAGGCTCCTTGTGAGATTCTCCTTTTGAGAGGCTCCTTGTGAGAGGCTCCTTGTTAGAGGCTCCTTGTGAGATTCTCCTTGTGAGAGGCTCCTTGTGAGATTCTCCTTGTGAGATTCTCCTTGTGATAGGCTCCTTGTGAGAGGGTCCTTGTGAGATTCTCCTTGTGAGAGGCTCCTTGTGAGAGGCTCCTTTTGAGAGGCTTCTTGTGAGAGGCTCCTTGTGAGAGGCTCCTTGTGAGAGGCTCCTTGTGAGAGGCTTCTTGTGAGAGGCTCCTTGTGAGAGGCTCCTTGTGAGATTCTCCTTGTGAGAGGCTCCTTGTGAGAAGCTCCTTGTGAGAGGCTCCTTGTGAGATTCTCCTTTTGAGAGGCTCCTTGTGAGAGGCTCCTTGTTAGAGGCTCCTTGTGAGATTCTCCTTGTGAGAGGCTCCTTGTGAGATTCTCCTTGTGAGATTCTCCTTGTGATAGGCTCCTTGTGAGAGGGTCCTTGTGAGATTCTCCTTGTGAGAGGCTCCTTGTGAGAGGCTCCTTTTGAGAGGCTTCTTGTGAGAGGCTCCTTGTGAGAGGCTCCTTGTGAGAGGCTTCTTGTGAGAGGCTCCTTGTGAGAGGCTCCTTGTGAGAGGCTCCTTGTGAGAGGCTCCTTTTTTTTTTTTTTTTACACAGGGTTTGACAAGGTTAAGGATCCCTAGCTTTATTGACAGCTGTATTACAGGTTAAGGATTCCTAACTTTATTGGCAAGCTAAGAGCTGTTACCTACATCAGCTCATTTGAAAGCATTTTTATTGTTATGAGACATACAAATACGGGACAGGATGAAGTTGGAGCCGTCTGTGGGCCAGCATTTTCATTTGATCAACTGACTTTATCTCGTTGACATCATTATGCTGTACGAATTTGTTCCATACTCGAGTCATCCTGGGTATGTATGATCTCAGATGGAGTGATGTTCTGGAGAAGGGTATACCCAGAGTGAAGTTGCTGCTTTCTGCCCGTCTTTTGGCATAAAAGCTTGTTTCACGCTGTCCTCGAAGTGGATCCAAGTGTGGTATTTTGACAATATTGGCCTTGTACATAACAGTAAGGCCACCCACATCCCTCCTATGTTGAAGGCTCTCCTGAAATGACAGATCTATCCAGGATGGGTCCAGGTGAGAGATGAGACGTCTTGCTCTGTTCTCTACTCTGTCAAGCAGTCGCAGATGAGAGGGGGGGGGGCAGGCAAACCAAGAAAGTGGAGCATACTCAAGGTGTGAGCGTACTTGTGCCTCGTACAGGATCTTGCAACCCCTACTGTCAAGCAGATGCGAGATACGGCGAAGTGCTGTAAGCTTCCTGGCTGCCTTGTTTGCAAGATTTACAACATGGTTCTTCATGGTTAGTTTGGAGTCAAATTTCACCCCAAGGATATCAACTTCTTCTCCAGGTGCCAACATCGTCCCATTCATCCTTACTACTGCACCAGCATTACCATCATGGTGCCTAGAGACGATCATCATTTGCGTTTTCTCAGGTGCAAATGTTACTTGCCATCTATTTCCCCAAGCTGATATAGCTCTCAGCTGGTGATTGATGTAGCTTAGAGCAGCTGGCATTTCTTCTCTTGGATAAGTGAATGTCAGTGTACAGTCGTCTGCATATGCATGTGATTCTGGGATGAGATGAAGAAGGTCGTTGAAGTAGACATTCCATAACAGTGGACCCAGCACGCTTCCTTGTGGAACGCTTGCCCCAATAGGATGCCTTGCTGATTCCGTTCCATTGAGGACTACACTTAGAGATCTACCATGAAGGTAATCACTGAGGATACATAGCGTAGAGCCTGCAATTCCCAGTGCTTGAAGTTTTGCTAAGAGGCCCTGGTGCCACACCCGGTCGAAAGCGCCAGCAATGTCCAGTGCTAGCACATAGCTGACTTTGGATTCATCCAGTGACTGGTGCCACTTAGTGGAGAGGTTTAACAACAGATCAGCAGCAGAGTAACCTTTCCTGAAGCCATATTGACGATCACAAAGTAGTGAGTGGTAGTCAAAAAAATCTGTCATTTGTCTTGAGATTATTGTCTCAATGATCTTACCAGTGATTGACAGGAGTGACACTGGTCTGTAGTTGCTGATTTCTGCTCTGCTCTTCTTTTTGTGAACAGGGACTACATTTGCCTCTTTCCATGGAGAGGGCCATTTACACTGTACTAGGCAGTGCTGAAAGATGCGAGTTAGAGGTGCTGCTAGCTGGTCTGCACATCTTCTCAACAATCTTGGGCTCAACTTGTCTGGGCCCACAGCCTTTCCTTGGTCAAGCGATTTAAGTAGGAAATGCACCTCCTCCTGCATTATTGTCACCACTGACAGTTTTGACACAGTTCTTGCAGCTAGCCAAGGAGGGTCCCTTGCTGGATCAGGAACTTGCATTTTGGTAGCAAAGTGTTCAGCAAAGAGGTCCGCCTTCTCTTGACTACTAGTAGAGGTGGTCCCATCCTGTCGATTTAGAGGTGGAATAAGTTCATCAGGCAGATAACCTTGTCTGTCCTTGACCAGGGACCACCAGGTTTTGGAGCCTACCCTACCTGATGCTAACTTTCTTTTAGTGTCCACCTCCCATTTAGCAATGGCCCACTTTTGAACATCACCCATATGCCTACAGGCTTGCATGTGCAAGTTCCTGTTATAGGTGGTAGGATGTCTCTTATACCTTCGCCATGCTTTGTACTTAGCAGTAGCAGCCTCTCTACAACGAAAGCCAAACCAAGGCTGATCTGTAGGCTTTGTCACATATTGCCGGTGAGGAATGTGTTCTTGTTGCAGATTAAGGATGTGTCCAGTGAAGGCTTTCACTTGGTTGTCAACATCCCCCTGGAGAAGAGCATTCCAGTCGGTGGTGGCGAGCTCAGAGCAAAGGGCTGGCCAATTACCTCTTTCCCATAGCCAGGTTGTGCGTGTGGACTCCTCACCTCGTTCTGTTGGGATCTTAAGTGTGGTAAAAACAGCCTTGTGGTCAGACGATCCAACGTAGCCGAGGGGTTGACAAGTGACTATGCCTTCTGCCAGATCACTCACTACTGGGTCAAGGGAGGAGCCAGAGATATGAGTAGGGAAATCAACAAAGTTTCTCATGTCAAACACTGCAAGAAGGTCATCAAAGTCCCTCTGTATAAGGTGCTGGTTGAGGTCACCAACAATTATAATATGTTGACAGTTGTGTTGTAGCAGAAGGGAGTCAATATTTTCCATTAGGAAGTTGATAGGGTCTGCGTGTTGCCACTGAGGTCTGTACATTGCACATGCTAGTACAGAGGTACTAGTGTTTATACAGAGCTTGAAGAACATCATTTCAAGATGTGTAGGGGTGGCAACATCTATGTGCTGGGCATGAACACTTTTAGAGAAGCACACAGCAACACCACCTCCTTTCCCTTGCCTGTCTCTTCTCATCCATGAGGTGTAGCCAGCAATTCTTGCAAAATTTTCTGGAGTCCTGTCATCCAAAAATGTTTCAACAACAGCTATCATGTCGGGACGTCGAGTGTTCACAAAGCTATGTGTGAGCTCTCCAACATTAGTAATGAAACCTCTAATGTTGGCCGACAGGATGCTGATAGACTGGCTCCTCATAATGAAGTGGTCAGCTTGTGAGAGGCTCCTTGTGAGAGGCTCCTTGTGAGAGGCTCCTTGTGAGAGGCTCCTTGTGAGAGGCTTCTTGTGAGAGGCTTCTTGTGAGAGGCTCCTTGTGAGAGGCTCCTTGTGAGAGGCTCCTTGTTAGAGGCTCCTTCTGAGAGGCTCCTTCTGAGAGGCTTCTTGTGAGAGGCTCCATGTGAGAGGCTCCTTGTGAGAGGCTCCTTGTGAGGCTCCTTGTGAGAGGCTCCTTGTGAGAGGCTCCTTGTGAGAGGCTCCTTGTGAGAGGCTTCTTGTGAGAGGCTCCTTGTGAGAGGCTCCTTGTGAGAGGCTCCTTGTGAGAGGCTCCTTGTGAGAGGCTCCTTGTGAGAGGCTCCTTGTGAGAGGCTTCTTGTGAGAGGCTCCATGTGAGAGGCTCCTTGTGAGAGGCTCCTTGTGAGAGGCTCCTTGTGAGAGGCTCCTTGTGAGAGGCTTCTTGTGAGAGGCTCCTTGTGAGAGGCTCCTTGTGAGAGGCTTCTTGTGAGAGGCTTCTTGTGAGAGGCTCCTTGTGAGAGGCTCCTTGTGAGAGGCTCCTTGTGAGAGGCTCCTTGTGAGAGGCTCCTTGTGAGAGGCTCCTTGTGAGAGGCTCCTTGTGAGAGGCTCCTTGTGAGAGGCTCCTTGTGAGAGGCTCCTTGTGAGAGGCTCCTTGTGAAAGGCTTCTTGTGAGAGGCTCCTTGTGAGAGGCTTCTTGTGAGAGGCTCCTTGTGAGAGGCTTCTTGTGAGAGGCTCCTTGTGAGAGGCTCCTTGTGAGAGGCTCCTTGTGAGAGGCTCCTTGTGACAGGCTCCTTGTGAGAGGCTCCTTGTGAGAAGCTCCTTGTGAGAGGCTCCTTGTGAGAGGCTCCTTGTGAGAGGCTTCTTGTGAGAGGCTCCTGGTGAGAGGCTCCTTGTGAGAGGCTCCTTGTGAGAGGCTCCTTGTGAAAGGCTTCTTGTGAGAGGCTCCTTGTGAGAGGCTTCTTGTGAGAGGCTCCTTGTGAGAGGCTTCTTGTGAGAGGCTCCTTGTGAGAGGCTCCTTGTGAGAGGCTCCTTGTGAGAGGCTCCTGGTGAGAGGCTCCTTGTGAGAGGCTCCTGGTGAGAGGCTCCTTGTGAGAGGCTTCTTGTGAGAGGCTCCTTGTGAGAGGCTCCTTGTGAGAGGCTTCTTGTGAGAGGCTTCTTGTGAGAGGCTCCTTGTGAGAGGCTTCTTGTGAGATTCTCCTGGTGAGAGGCTTCTTGTGAGAGGCTCCTTGTGAGAGGCTTCTTGTGAGAGGCTCCTTGTGAGAGGCTCCTTGTGAGAGGCTCCTGGTGAGAGGCTTCTTGTGAGAGGCTCCTGGTGAGAGGCTCCTTGTGAGAGGCTCCTTGTGAGAGGCTCCTTGTGAGAGGCTCCTTGTGAGAGGCTCCTTGTGAGAGGCTCCTTGTGAGAGGCTCCTTGCCAATTTAAAGTTTTTTTAAGTTACTTTTTCTTATGAACATATTGGAATTATTTATATTTATATTATGTTAACCAGTGTTTCTCACTGGTGTTTCTCACTGGTGTTTCTCACTGGTGTTTCTCACTGGTGTTTCTCACTGGTGTTTCTCACTGGTGTTTCTCACTGGTGTTTCTCACTGGTGTTTCTCACTGATGTTTCTCATTTGTTTCTCGTTGGTTTTTCTCGCTGGTGTTTCTCATTGGTGTTTCTCATTGGTGTTTCTCATTGGTGTTTCTCATTTGTGCTTCTCATTGGCGTTTCTCACTGGTGTTTCTCACTGGTGTTTCTCACTGGTGTTTCTCACTGGTGTTTCTCACTGGTGTTTCTCACTGGTGTTTCTTATTGATGTTTCTCACTGGTGTTTCTCTTTGGTTTTTCTCGCTGGTGTTTCTCATTGGTGTTTCTCATTTGTGCTTCTCATTGGCGTTTCTCACTGGAGTTTCTCATTTATATTTCTCACTGATGTTTCTCACTGGAGTTTCTCATTTGTGTTTCTCGTTGGTTTTTCTCGCTGGTGTTTCTCATTTGTGTTTATCACTGGTGTTTCTCATTGGCGTTTCTCACTGGTGTTTCTTATTGATGTTTCTCATTTGTGTTTCTCTTTGGTTTTTCTCGCTGGTGTTTCTCACTGATGTTTCTCACTGATGTTTCTCACTGGAGTTTCTCGTTGTTGTTTCTCATTGGTGTTTGTCACTTGTGTTTGTCACTGGTGTTTGTCACTGGTGTTTGTCACTTGTGTTTGTCACTGGTGTTTGTCACTTGTGTTTGTCACTTGTGTTTGTCACTTGTGTTTGTCACTTGTGTTTGTCACTGGTGTTTGTCACTTGTGTTTGTCACTTGTGTTTGTCACTGGTGTTTGTCACTTGTGTTTGTCACTTGTGTTTGTCACTGGTGTTTGTCACTTGTGTTTGTCACTTGTGTTTGTCACTGGTGTTTGTCACTTGTGTTTGTCACTTGTGTTTGTCACTGGTGTTTGTCACTGGTGTTTGTCATTGGTGTTTGTCACTGTTGTTTGTCACTGGTATTTGTCACTGGTGTTTGTCACTGGTGTTTGTCATTGGTGTTTGTCACTGGTGTTTGTCACTGGTGTTTGTCACTGGTGTTTGTCACTTGTGTTTGTCACTGGTATTTGTCACTGGTGTTTGTCACTGGTGTTTGTCACTGGTGTTTGTCACTGGTGTTTGTCACTGGTGTTTGTCACTGGTGTTTGTCGCTTGTGTTTTTCACTGGTGTTTGTCACTGGTGTTTGTCACTGGTGTTTGTCACTGGTGTTTGTCACTGGTGTTTGTCGCTGGTGTTTGTCACTGGTATTTGTCACTGGTGTTTGTCACTGGTGTTTGTCACTGGTGTTTGTCACTGTTGTTTGTCACTGGTGTTTGTCGCTGGTGTTTGTCACTGGTATTTGTCACTGGTGTTTGTCACTGGTGTTTGTCACTGGTGTTTGTCGCTGGTGTTTGTCACTGGTATTTGTCACTGGTGTTTGTCACTGGTGTTTGTCACTGGTGTTTGTCACTGGCGTTTGTCGCTAGTGTTTGTCACTGGTATTTGTCACTGGTGTTTGTCACTGGTGTTTGTCATTGGTGTTTGTCGCTGGTGTTTGTCACTGTTTTTTGTCACTGGTGTTTGTCACTGGTGTTTGTCACTGGTGTTTGTCACTGGTGTTTGTCGCTGGTGTTTGTCACTGGTGTTTGTCACTGGTGTTTGTCACTGGTGTTTGTCACTGGTGTTTGTCGCTGGTGTTTGTCACTGGTATTTGTCACTGTTGTTTGTCACTGGTGTTTGTCATTGGTGTTTGTCGCTGGTGTTTGTCATTGGTGTTTCTCACTTGTGTTTCTTATTTGTGTTTGTCACTGGTGTTTGTCGCTGGTTTTTTGTCATTGGTGTTTGTCACTGTTGTTTGTCACTGGTGTTTGTCACTGGTGTTTGTCGCTGGTGTTTGTCACTGGTATTTGTCACTGGTGTTTGTCACTGGTGTTTGTCACTGGTGTTTGTCACTGGTGTTTGTCACTGGTGTTTGTCACTGTTGTTTGTCACTGGTGTTTGTCACTGTTGTTTGTCACTGGTGTTTGTCACTGGTGTTTGTCACTGGTGTTTGTCGCTGGTGTTTGTCACTGGTGTTTGTCACTGGTGTTTGTCACTGGTGTTTGTCACTGGTGTTTGTCGCTGGTGTTTGTCACTGGTGTTTGTCGCTGGTGTTTATCGCTGCTGTTTGTCACTTGTTTGTCACTGGTATTTGTTACTGGTGTTTGTAACTGGTATTTGTCACTGGTGTTTGTCGCTGGTGTTTGTCGCCGGTGTTTGTTACTGGTGTTTGTCACTGGTGTTTGTCACTGGTGTTTGTCACTGGTGTTTGTCACTGGTGTTTGTCACTGGTGTTTGTCACTGGTGTTTTGCACTGGTGTTTGTCACTGGTGTTTGTCACTGGTGTTTGTCACTGGTGTTTTGCACTGGTGTTTGTCACTGGTGTTTGTCGCCGGTGTTTGTTACTGGTGTTTGTCACTGGTGTTTGTCACTGGTGTTTGTCACTGGTGTTTGTCACTGGTGTTTGTCACTGGTGTTTGTCACTGGTGTTTGTCGCTGGTGTTTGTCACTGGTGTTTTGCACTGGTGTTTTACACTGAACTTAACCTAGAACAGAAAAACAACTGCTACAAGCTATATAAACGATATAAAACATCTGCTACACGTAAACATTATGAACTAAGCTATATTTCTGCCTTAATTCTTACATTACACTCTTCACTATCGTAGTAAAATAGTTACTATTTATTCAGTATTTCTCTAAATAACTAAGTATAATATATTTTCTATGTACTTCGAAGATCAGGTATTTTCTAAAATATTTCTCAGAATGGAAGTTTTAATTTTTTTTATTATTATGCTTAAAAACTTAAAAGTAGATTTAATACTTGTGAGGAAGGAATGTTGAGAGAAGTCAGAGTAATTGAGAGTGAAGAATGTAGTACTCACAAGACAGCACTGGAGAGAGGGATGATGCTGTCCTGTCTTCCTGGACTTCATGACGGGTCACCAGTGTTGGTTTGGCCAGAATTCAGTTTATTTGTTAGTGGATGTAATTAGAGTCGGGTTTAACTGGTAGTCTCGTTGTCTCACGGGAGACACACTCGGGCGAGCACTTAGGTTAAACATGCTTCTATTTTGTGGTTCATTAAATTAGGTTCCAGTGCTCTCGTCTCACGGGAAGTTGAGACACTCTGCATTGTTTAATAGAAATTGTATTTCTTTGTAATCAATTTATCTCTTTTGCACAACGTTTGCCGGCGATAGTCTTCAAGCTCAAGAGTTTTCCGAAATTTATCTTGCAACAAAAACCAGGTGAGAACAACCGACGTAGAGGAGGAATGGTGCTCACTTTCTCAACCCTCCACACCATATTAACCCCATTAATCATACATACACACGCGGGCCAGGAGCTATGACTTTACCCTTGCAACCACAATTAGGTGAGTACACACACACACACAGTAGTGCACATATTGAGGACATCACATATGAAAGACCCCTTGGGGCCACCGATCATGTGGTTTTAAGCTTCGAATACACAGTAGAGCTACAAGTGGAGGGGGTAGCAGGAAGGCCAGGACGAATGAAGCCAAACTACAAGAAAGGGGACTACACGGGAATGAGGAACTTCCTGAACGGGGTTCAGTGGGACAGAGAACTGGCAGGTGATGGAAAATGTAGCAACAATGTGCAAGGAGGCTGAGGAGAGGTTTGTACCCAAGGGTAACAGGAATAATGAAAAAGCCAGGATGAGCCCATGGTTCACCCAAAGGTGCAGGGAGGCAAAAACCAAGTGTGCTAGGGAATGGAAGAAATATAGAAGGCAAAGGACCCAGGAGAATAAGGAGAGCAGTCGTAGAGCCAGAATTGAATATGCACAGATAAGAAGGGAGGCCCAACGACAATATGAAAACGACATAGCAGCGAAAGCCAAATCTGACCCGAAGCTGTTATACAGCCACATCAGGAGGAAAACAACCGTCAAGGACCAGGTAATCAGGCTAAGGAAGGAGGAGAGACAACAAGAAATGACCGTGAAGTACGTGAGGAACTCAACAAGAGATTTAAAGAAGTGTTCACAGAGGAGACAGAAGGGGCTCCATTGAGACGGAGGTATGCAGATGACGTGAAGTTGATGTGAGGAATTTATTCGATCGAAGACCAGACGAACTACAAAGGGATCTGGACAGGCTGCAGACCTGGTCCAGCAATTGGCTCCTGGAGTTCAACCCCACAAAGTGCAAAGTCATGAAGATTGGGGAAGGGCAAAGAAGACCGCAGACGGAGTACAGTCTAGGAGGCCAGAGACTACAAAACTCACTCAAGGAAAAAGGTCTTGGGGTGAGTATAACACCAGGCACATCTCCTGAAGCGCACATCAACCAAATAACTGCTGCAGAATATGGGCGCCTAGCAAACCTCAGAACAGCATTCCGACCCTGTACACCGTGTACGTTAGGCCCATAATGAAGTAGGCCGCACCAGTTTGGAACCCACACCTAGCCAAGCACGTAAAGAACTAGAGAAAGTGCAAAGGTTTGCAACAAGACTAGTTCCAGAGCTAAGAGGTATGTCCTACGAGGAGAGGTTAAGGGAAATCAACCTGACGACACTGGAGGACAGGAGAGATAGGGGGGACATGATAACGACATACAAAATACTGAGAGGAATTGACAAGGTGGACAAAGACAGGAAGTTCCAGAGATGGGACACAGCAACAAGGGGACACAGTTGGAAGTTGAAGACACAGATGAATCATAGGGATGTTAGGAAGTATTTCTTCAGCCACAGAGTAGTCAGGAAGTGGAATAGTTTGGGAAGCGATGTAGTGGGGGCAGGATCCATACAGAGCTTTAAGCAGAGGTATGATAAAGCTCACGGTTCAGGGAGAGTGACCTAGTAGCGACCAGTGAAGAGGCGGGGCCAGGAGCTTGGACTCGACCCCTGCAACCTCAACTAGGTGAGTACAACTAGGTGAGTACACACACACACACACAAACCGTGTAAGCCAGCCCCATATTCGAGTATGCAGCACCAGTTTGGAATCCACACCTGAGCAAGCACGTCAAGAAATTAGAGAAAGTGTTAAGGTTTGCAACGAGACTAGTCCCGGAGCTAAGGGGCAAGTCCAACGAGGAGACGTTAAGGGAAACAGACCTGACGACATTGGAGGAAGGGAAGAACAGGGGGTGGGGGACGTGATAACATATAAAATATTGACAGGAGTCAACATGGTGGACAGAGATAAGATGTTCCAGAGATAGGACACAGATAAGTCACACAGAAGTTAGGAAGTATTTCTTCAGTTACAGAGTTGTCAGGAAGTGAAGTAGTCTGGAAAGTGAGGTAGTGGAGGTTTAATGCATATATAGCTTTAAGAAGAGGTATGATAAAGCTCAAGGAGTAGGGAGAGTGACCTAGTAGCTACCAGTGAAAAGGCAGGGCCAGGAGCTATGAATCGACTCATGCAACCACAATTAGGTGAGTACATACAAACGCACACACGCATTCACACACACACACACACAGGTATACGAATGCGAATGGATTACAAATTTATGTGAGGAGTGGCATGAAAGAGTTAAGGAGACATCCCCAGATATCATAGCACTCACAGAAACGAAACTCACCGGGATGATAACAGACGCATCTTCTCACCCGAATATCAGATGCTCAGGAAAGATAAAGGGAGCAGAGGAGGAGTTGCACTGCTCATTAAAAACGATTGGGATTTGAGAAAATAGAAGAAATGGACGAAATGGGAGAGAGGGACTACATAATAGTTACAGTTCAGTATGGGGGACATAAGGTAGTCATTGCAGTGATATACTACCCGCTACAGAGCTGCAGGAGGACAAGAGAGGAATATGAAGAAAGCAAGAGAGTAATAGTGGCCACACTAGCTGAGGTGGCCAGAAGAGCTCACACGGGCAGAGCAAAGCTACAAGTTATGGGTGATTTCAATCACAAGGAGATTGATTGGGAAAACCTGGAGTCACATGGGGGCCCCGAAACATGGAGAGCCAAGATGATGGATGTGGTACTGGAAAACCTCACGCATCAACGCATTAGGAAAACTACCAGAGAGGTGAGGATGAACCAACAAGACTGGACACGAGGACATCACATATGAAAGGCCCCTCAGAGCTAGTGATCACGTGGTTCTAAGCTAAGAATATATAGTTGAGTTACAAATGGAGAGGGTAACAGGAGTAGGATGGCAAAAGGCAAACTACAAAAGGGGAGCTACACAGGCATGAGGAAGTTTTTGCAGGAGGTCCAGAGGGAAAGAGAATTGGTAGGAAAATCAGAAAATGAAATGAACTACGTGACAGCCAAATGAGAGGAGGCAGAGGAGAGGTTTGTTCCCAAGAGCAACAGAAATAATAGAAATACCAGAACGAGCACTTGGTTTACCCAAAGGTGTAGGGAGGCAAAAACTAAGTGTGCTAGAAAATGGACAAAGGACCCAGGAAAATAAAGAGATTAGCCGAAGAGCCAGAAACGAGAATGCACAGATAAGGAGGGAGGCCCAGCGACAATATGAAAACGACATTGCATAGAAAGTCAAGTCTGACCCGAAGCTGCTGTATAGCCACATCAGGAGGAAGATAACAGTCAAGGACCAGGTAATCTGGCTGAGGAAGGAAGGTGGGGAACTCACAAGAAACAACCAAGAAGAATGTGAAGAGCTCAACAAGAGATGTAAGTATTTACAGTGGAGACTGAAGGATTCCAGGAAGTCAGAATAGCGGGGTACATCAACAAGGGACTAAACTACAGACTAAACTCCAGACAAGTGTCACTGAAATGTATAGTATGCAAAGTCATAGAGAAAATTATCAGAAGAGTGGTGGAGCACCTAGAACGGAACAAGCATATAAACTACAACCAGCACGGATTCAGGGAAGGAAAATCCTGTGTCACGAACCTACTTGAGTTTTATGGCAAGGTAACGGAAGTAAGACACGAGAGATCAGGGAATACCTGACCGGGAATGCAATAACGAGTCATGGGACGTGACGAGGTGTCAGAGTGGGCTCCTGTGACGAGCGGGGTTCCACAGGGGTCAGTCATAGAACCAGTGCTCTCTTTGGTACATGTGAATGACATGACGGAAGGGATAGACTCAGAAGTGTCCATATTTGCAGATGATGTGAAGTTAATGAGGAGAATTAAATCGGATGAGGATCTTGCAAGACAGCAAAGAGACCTGGACAGGCTGCAAGTCTAGTCCAACAACTGGCTTCTTGAATTTAACCACGCCAATTGCAAAGTCGTGAAGATCAGGGAAGGGCAAAGAAGACCCCAGAGAGAGTACAGGCTAGGTGGCCAAAGACTGCAAACTTCATTCAAGGAAAAGGATCTTGGGATGAGTATAATACCTATCACATCTCCTGAGGCGCACATCAACCAGATAACTAGTGCAGCAAACCTGAGAATAGCGTTCCGATACCACGGTAAGTAATCGTTCAAGACTCTGTACACCGTGTGCGCCAGGCCCATACTGGAGTATGCAGCACCAATTTGGAACCCGTACCTGGTCAAGCACGTCAAAAAATTAGAGACAGTTGCAACAAGACTAGTCCCAGAGCTAAAGGGATTGTCCTATGAAGGAAGGTTAAGGGAAATTGGCCTGACGTTAATGGAGGACAGGAAGGTTAGGGAAGACATGATAACGACATACAAAATACTGCGTGGAATAGACAAGGTGGACAGAGACACGATGTTCCAAAGAGGGGACACAGAAACAAGGGGTCATAATTGGAAGTTGAAGACCCAGATGAGTCAATGGGTTGTTAGGAGTTATTTCTTCAGTCACAGAGTAGTCAGGAAGTGGAATAGCCTAGCAAGTGAGGTAGTGGAAGCAGGAACCATACAGAGCTTTAAGATGAGGCATGATAAAGCTCATGGAGCAGGGAGAGTACCTAGTAGCACTAGGTGAAGAGGCGGGGCCAGGAGCTGAGTCTCGACACCTGTAACTACAATTAGGTGAGTATACACACACATACAAACACACACATACAAACACACACACACACACAAGACTCTGTATACCATTTACGTTAGGCCCATACTGGAGTATGCAACACCAGTTTGGAATCCACACCTGGTCAAGCACGTCAAGAAATTAGAGAAGGTGCAAAGGTTTGCAACAAGACTAGTCCCAGAGCTAAGGGGAATGTCCTATGAAGAAAGGTTGAGGGAAATCGGCCTGACCACACTGGAGGACAGGAGGGTCAATGGAGACATGATAACGACATATAAAATACTGTGCGGAATAGACAAGGTGGACAAAGACGGGATGTTCCAGAGATGGGACACAGACACAAGAGGTCACAATTGGAAGTTGAAGACTCAGATGAATCAAAGGGATGTTAGGAAGTATTTCTTCAGTCATAGAGTAGTCAGGCCGTGGAATAGCCTAGAAAGTGGAGGCGGGAACCATACATAGTTTTAAGGCGAGATATGATAAAGCTCATGGGGCAGGGAGCTCAGAGAGGACCTAGTAGCAATCAGTGAAGAGGCGGGGCCAGGAGCTATGAATCGACCCCTGCAACCACAAATAGGTGAGTACACACACACACACACACACACACGTGAAGCAGTATCGCTAAATAGTGCTCCCAGGATTTAGCGTTCTAGTGGCTGTCCTAAGATATTATTAGCGGTCATCGTACGTGAGTGAATCAGTGAACATACCTACAAGAGTGTAATAGCTTTCAAGAGTGCGAATAATGTGATAGGATCAAGAATTTTACAATTTAAATTTGAATGAAATTTGAGTGAGGGAGAGTAGCAGTCAGCTGATCAGGCTGCTGGCCGCAGTGTTGACACAAAATATCCAAACAGTTAATTGGGTTAACGGAGTGATCAGAAATATTAACAAATACATATGTTGGTTGATTATAACAGCAGTGTAGTGATAAGGTCATAAAAGAGTGATTAAGTAAATACTAAAAGTAAGAAAAAATTAGTCAATCCCCAGCTGTTGGTGTTGTGAAGGTAGCTAACATCATCAGACTTGTTATGACCATAATACTGTACTAAAGAAAAAAGAGGGAATACCAAGTCTTAAAAGAAAAAGAAAATAAAAGCTTGAATGCATGATAAAGTTCCTGAAGGAGTTACAAAATTGAAGGAGATGATAGCAGCCGACCAGCAGGAACCTCCATTGTTGTGCAGACGACATCACTTGCCTATTTGTGGTTAATTTTGGTTAGTGTCTAAAGTCTCAAGTGTCTCGCCCTGCTGGTTGTATGCTATACCATCTCTCTCTCCCTATTTCAGTACCAGGAGATAGATAGTGGTTAGTAAATTATCTAAATATCGCCAGGTAAACTCCAGAAGAGTTGTGTAGCCTAGTGAAACCCCCCCCCCGTTTTTCTGAGGGACAAGCTAGTAAACAAGTACGCACATACAAACACACGTGTGCACTCGTAATTATTGTATAATAAACATTAGTATATATTAATAAGGAATTGAGTGAGAAAAAATAATCCTATAATCTTCAAAAAGTAAAGTAGCCTAGTGTGCGGAGATCTGGGCCGGGAGAGTACCGGTGAACCAACAACAATAACAAATAGTGTTAACGTGACCCCCCCCCCTCTTTTTCAAAGAACGACAAGCTAGTAAACACACACACACACAAACACAAGTGTACGCAATTAATATTATATAGTATATATTAGTGCATATTAATAAGGAATTGATTGTGAAAAATTTTTTATAATCTTCAAAAGAGTAGCGTAGCCTAGTGTGCGCACGCACACCCACACTCACCCACACCCACACACACCCACACACACCCACACACACCCACACACACCCACACACACCCACACACACCCACACACACCCACACACACCCACACACCCACACACACCCACACACACCCACACACACCCACACACACCCATACACACCCACACACCCACACACACCCACACACACCCACACACCCACACACACCCACATACCCACACACACCCACACCCACACACACCCACACACACCCACACAGTCTAGGGGGTCAGAGACTACAAACCTCACTCAAGGAAAAAGATCTTGGGGTGAGTATAACACCAGGCACATCTCCTGAAGCGCACATCAACCAAATAACTGCTGCAGCATATGGGCGCCTAGCAAACCTCAGAACAGCATTCCGACATCTTAATAAGGAATCATTCAGGACCCTGTACACCGTGTACGTTAGGCCCATATTGGAGTATGCGGCACCAGTTTGGAACCCACACCTAGCCAAGCACGTGAAGAAACTAGAGAAAGTGCAAAGGTTTGCAACAAGACTAGTCCCAGAGCTAAGAGGTATGTCCTACGAGGAGAGGTTAAGGGAAATCAACCTGACGACACTGGAGGACAGGAGAGATAGGGGGGACATGATAACGACATACAAAATACTGAGAGGAATTGACAAGGTGGACAAAGACAGGATGTTCCAGAGATTGGACACAGTAACAAGGGGACACAGTTGGAAGCTGAAGACACAGATGAATCACAGGGATGTTAGGAGGTATTTCTTCAGCCACAGAGTGGTCAGTAAGTGGAATAGTTTGGGAAGCGATGTAGTGGAGGCAGGATCCATACATAGCTTTATGCAGAGGTATGATAAAGCTCACGGCTCAGGGAGAGTGACCTAGTAGCGATCAGTGAAGAGGCGGGGCCAGGAGCTCGGACTCGACCCCCGCAACCTCAACTAGGTGAGTACAACTAGGTGAGTACACACACCCACACACACCCACCCACACACCCACCCACACACCCACCCACACACCCACCCATACACCCACCCATACACCCCCACACACCCCCACACACACACACACCCACACACACACCCACACACCCACACACACACACACACACACACACACACACACACACACACACACACACACACACACACACACACACACACACACATCAACATGTCAGGGACACAACCAGAGAGAGAGGGGAGGATGAGCCAGCAAGACTGGATCTTGTGTTCACCCTGAGCAGTTCAGACATTGAGGACATCACTTACGAGAGGCCCCTTGGAGCTAGCGATCATGTGGTTCTGAGTTTTGACTATATAGTAGAGTTACAAGTGGAGAAGGTAACAGGAACTGAAGGGGACAGGCCAAACTATAAAAGGGGGGACTACACAGGTATGAGAAACTTCCTGCAGGAGGTTCAGTGGGACAGAGAAATGGTAGGAAAATCAGTAAACGAGATGATGGAATATGTGGCAACAAAGTGCAAGGAGGCAGAGGAAAGTTTTGTTCCCAAGGGAAACAGAAATAATAGGAAGACCAAAACGAGTCCTTGGTTTACCCGAAGGTGTAGGGAGGCAAAAACTAAGTGCAACAGAGAATGGAAAAGGTACAGGAGGCATAGGACCCAGGAAAACAAGGAGATTAGTAGAAGAGCCAGAAACGAGTATGCGCAGATAAGGAGGGAGGCCCAGCGACAGTATGAAAACGACATAGCATCGAAAGTCAAATCTGACCCGAAACTGCTGTATAGCCACATTAGGAGGAAGACAACAGTCAAGGACCAGGTGATAAGGCTGAGGAAAGAAGGTGGAGAACTCACAAGAAACGATCAAGAGGTATGTGAGGAGCTCAACACGAGATTTAAGGAAGTATTTACAGTAGAGACAGGAAGGACTCTGGGGGTACAGACCAGATGGGGACACCAGCAAGGAATACACCAACAAGTGTTGGACGACATACATACAGATGAGGAGGAGGTGAAGAAACTGCTAAGGGACATCGATACCTCAAAGGCAATGGGACCGGACAACATCTCTCCGTGGGTCCTTAGAGAGGGAGCAGATATGTTGTGCGTGCCACTTACCACAATCTTCAACACATCCCTGGAAACTGGGCAACTACCTGAGGTATGGAAGACGGCAAATGTAGTTCCCATTTTCAAAAAAGGAGACAGAAAAGAGGCACTAAACTATAGACCTGTGTCATTGACGTGTATAGTATGCAAAA